>NC_081250.1:61934702-62240097 GCF_030490865.1 Poecile atricapillus
AATACAACACATTGTTAAGCATTTAAACCTTCCCTTTCATGCTTAAAAGCACAAATGGCCTGTTTAGGAAAGCATCCCAAACAAAGCAAGAAATGTGTCACTGAAACTGTATTGTGGCACCTCAACTCTGCAAAAAAAAGCCCCACTGAACAGCAGCAAGAGCTCCACAGACATTGTGGAATACAGATAAACACTTCTTGTGGGCATTGTAACCCAGAGAAATATACTGGTCTGAATCCTGCACCAGCATGAATCATGGCAAGGAAGGGTCAAACTGGCCCCAGCATGTGCAAACACTCAGGAACTTTGAAGATCCACTTTTTTTGTCTACTTCTATCAGCCACATACACGCACACACACACAGATCATACTCCTTTCATACTGCACAGGATTTCCAGGAAATTGGACATCTTTCCTCAAATTGTACACTGCTCACCTCATAAGAACTCATACTTCCCTGGCTGTGACGCTGACAGTGCTGATGCCACAGGATAAGGCAGGATCAGAAAGTCTGAACAAATGTGAGCGAGTTGCAGAGGGTCAGCCCTGTGGGGGTGTAAGCTGCACAGTCACCAGGACCACAGCTTGCCAAGCGCTCGCACCTGTCAATGTTTCCGTTCCACTCATCTGCCTGCGGACACTTTCGCTTTGTCTCTGGGAGGTGACAAAGCTTTGTGCTTTCTTGTAGCACCAGAACATCTCAACACGGCCCATAAGCAAGAAAACATTAGAGTGTGCTCAAAGCGGAAAGGACTGAGAGGGGTAAGTACAAGCAGAAACACTAACACGAAAGCTGGAGATTTTGAGTGAGATACGAGAAACAGAAGAAAAAACGCTGCCTCCTGACACCAGTGTCTGACGTCTAACCTTGAAATTAACTTCCTAAAAGCACATATCTGCAATGCCTGCCTCTAGACAGCTACCCACTGCCAATCCTGGCATTAAGTGTCCCAAACTGAAAACTACTAAATCCCTGTGATGGAGGTGAGAGAGCAGCCGGGTGGGTGTCTGGGAGACAGCCAAGGTCAACCTACCCCAACTCCACAGAGGTATCAAAAATCCATACAACCTACTGCTGAGACTTTCCCTGTAAGCAGGAATTTTAAGGTAACATCCTTGCTACAGTCACACAAAGGCTCACTTGAGTCTGCCCAGCTGCCTCAAACCATGACTACTACAGAAGAACAGAAGTTACTCTGTATATGCAATAGAGAAAACAAGCCAGGCAGTCTCCAGAGCTGCAACATCAGGACATTGCCCCTGTGCCTGCAACCACCTCACTGAATTTAACTAAAAAAAAAAAAAAAATGCATCTGAATGCAACTTTCACCACTTAGAAACATCACATAGAATCATTAGAGCCTCCCGCACTGAAGCTGGAGGAGAATGAATGGAGTATGTTCAGCACCACAGGTTATGCTTTCATTTTTCACATGCTGCATCCAATGGCAAAAACAGAGCTCTTGGAGAAGCTACTTCAAGTCCTGTGTTTACAAACAATTCTGCTGAAGTTAGTCAAGCTGTATGCTTTTACCTGCAATTAGAGTTTAAAGGAAGCCAAGAAATGCACAAGTATAAGACACATTGCTCCAGGAAACATTAATGGAACAAAAAGGGTCCTTAATGTGTTTTCCCCTGTGGGCTGGCATGTCCATCCTGTGGGCAGGGTGAAACCTGAGAGGCCTCTCTGCCCCAGTACACCCAAAAACCAGCACCCAGGCTTGTGGATTTGCACAAACATGGTGAGATTGAAAAGAGGTGTAAGGATACATGTGGGTCTAACGCCTAGCACAGCATGTTCCTCTTTAAAAAATAAAATAAAAAATTTGCATCAAAACACAATCAGAGCATGTGTGCTACATTCCTTTTTAGAGTACCAGGTATTTATTAAACTCTCTTGGAGAAACATTTGCAAGCACTGCAAGTAATCCTTTCTCATGCCCTAGAGATTTTCCAAGTACTCCACCCATTATGAAATTACCTCAATGCCATACAATACATGGTTTGACATGGTTCACTCAGGATTCTGTTGTTTCCTGTAACTAAGATTCCCTCCTTAAAAAATAAATTAAAAAAAAAAAAAATAGAAAAAGAAAACTATCTGAAAAACATGAGTGCCCAAAACCAATGCTAAAAATCAGGCCCTTGGGGAAAAAGAGCAATTACAGAAAGATTTTAAAAATATAACAGAGTGGTATTAAGATAAAGGGGTCAAATTACAAGATATAAACTGAGCTGTGAAATTAGGACTTGTGAAGACAGTTGTCAGAAACCCACATTTCCATCAACTGCAGTGAAATGCCATCATTACCAGTTTTGGTTACAAATCCTTAGCTGTCCCAACTCTCTCAAGACAATGTCATTCAAAATTAATTATTAAGACAGATTTTTTTAAACTCAGCATTTATGCTCAGAGAATTAGTCTGAGTCAAGTGCACTAGAGCTTCTGTGGTCTTAGAGATAGACAGGCCACTAACCCATGATGCATTAATTTCTCTGTACGATATGCACTGCCTACACAGAGCTACCTATTCAGTCCACACAGCATTACTTATCAGGCAGTGATCCAGTTAGGCTGTAAAACATATGATTAAAGCCACAATTTAAAAAAGCCTTCATCTTCAAGAATGACATTTAATCATATGTTTAAGTGCTCCTGTGTATCAAAGCCTGAATGTTCTGCTTTATTGCAATGAGGTTATTAAAAAGTTAAACAAGTACTCAGATTTTCTGAAATCATGGTCTCAAAAAAAGCAACCAGATCCACAAATAGAAGGTCTCATTTTAAATTCATTTTTAATATATTCAGAATTACTGTATTACATCTGAGCCTTAAAACAGCAAGCAGTTGATTACATGCATGTATGAGGATAACCCATTTCTGGATTACCATAATATGCTACCAAGCTGAAGCATTAGAGAGAATCAAAGCATTTCAGTATCTGCTCTCTTTGAGCAAGGCTTAAGGAAAGTCAGATGTATAATATTTCATGACAGCTTTCTACATTGTAAAATTTTTATTGTCAGAAAACTTGTTTAAAGGACAAGCAGCCTAAGTAAATGTGCTGGTACATGAGAACACACCAAAGGCAATTTCTCCCACTTGTTTTCATTGGAATGCCTGGGAAAAAAAGAAAAACCAACAAAACCTTGAGCTGCTGTTCAAGAAGCAGTAGCTATATGAAGTATTTTCATAGCATGCTAGCAACCAAAAAATACATCAAATACTTTTTTAAAGGAATGCAGTGAGTGGAAAGCCTCTTGCACACACGAAAAAACAAATGTTAAGGGACTGATTCTAGTAATTCAGAATACGATCCAGACTTTTGCCAGCAATTTTTATACCAGCACTTTAGGATATTTAAAACACACATTGAACAGCTTCCCAAATATCACATGCACCCAATCATTCCAAACCATTCTAAGAAACCAAAACACCACTGGGACACATATATATCAGTCTCCACAAGACTTTGAGAGTGCAGCTGTCAGATAACTTCTCTGCTGTACTGTAATACTGTGAGGTATGGAGAACTTTGAAAATTTAGAACACTAGTTCTTCACAACAACTTCTTGTGACCCTATGTCAATCTGTCCTCAGGAAGGTGAGGTTTTTTGCAAGAAGATCATGGATATTAACTGAATATAGAAGAATATATTTTGTTTTTCTGAAACAGATGTGACCCTGCAATTGTGGGAATCCTTTATAGATTTCCTTGCAATACTGCTTGAGAACAGGCAAGAGGGAAAAAAAGTGGGGCTTTCCCCCTTCCACTCTTAAAAAGCAGGAGTCCAAGATCAGGAAATCTACAACCTAATGGTGAAATAAATGCTGCTACTCACAGCTGAAGGGAGCTAGGAAAAGCACTTTTGGATCACTTAAAGACAAAAACATGTCAACTAAAAGAGAAATAACTCAGCTGTTACTAAACTGAAACGCATAATAAAAACAGTATTCCACTCTTTCCAATACTGTCAGGAGCCACACAATGGCAATACTCATTGAATCCCTGAGGATGTGAGCAATCCATTCCACATGGGATGAGGTCAGACCATATCACAGAAGCCCCCACTTTCACTCATTCCTGTGCTTGAAACTAGGACATATCAAAGTTCAGAACACAGCTCTATCAACACTGGCAAGCTGGAAAGCCACAGCTTCCTGCACCAGATCTACTGGATGTGAGCCCTGGGCAGGCCTGTGGGTCATCTTGGGGTCACCCAGAGGTATCAGGCTTACTGTGCCTGAGCAGTGGATGGTGCTGGCCCCAGGCACAGGCTTATGGTGACACATCTGGTCCTGCAGGAGGTCAGCTGCAGGATTCTCCTAAGGTTTTATGTTCATCCTGGTCACAGCGCTCAGCAAAGTTGATCAGCACAAAATGCAGTGAAACAAAGCACAGTCAGACAAGAGAACTAGAGTGTTATGGCATCAAACATTCCAGATATTTCCAAAACATATTCAAACAACAAAATTATACCAAGTGGAATTCCAACTACTGGTTACCAGGTCTGAGATTAAAATCTAAAGCTTTTCTAAATAACATCCTCTGTTCTTAATGACACTATGCAACATATGTTAATGCTAAGCTACAAGGAATTTCCACCCAAACTAGTTTGGTGCACTTTACTTTTAACATCCTGTTGACAAGAGGTAATACAACACTATTAAATAAAAACACATTCTTCAAAATGACAAATGACAGATCTTTCTTTCAGACCACATGAAGGCTTTTGGTAACTGTGGCATTTACTGAGTAAAGGGAATTGAGCTTTTGGGAGGTCAAATGGCTTGATAAGTTGGCTAGCTGTCTCTTCGGAAACAGGACTTGGAAGTTCAGATGTAACAATTTGCCTTTGACACAGAAAAAAATGTTTATTTTTGTTAATCGAATAACAAAACATTGGGATATGCTAAATCCCTTAGCTGGAATGTTTACAGTTTAGATAGGGTGTGTTCAGAAGACATTTGCAACATTGGCCTTTTTTAACATCAAGGATTTTTAGGAGATATTTATAAACATGCATTGTTAAAGTGAAAGCAGTGAAAAACAGTGGAAAAGCAGTGGAAAACAGAGGGACCAACTTCATGTGATTGTAGTTTGCTCTCCTCTTCTAACAAGAAACTAATTGGGCTCTCGGGGTCCCCTGGCTGGAGACTGCCAAAGCTGTCTGGAGCAAGCGGTGTCTTGACTGCAAGGCAAGCAGGTCAAGGCACATAGAGATGTGACACAAAGCCAGGCCTCCAAAGGGCCAGCAAGAAACTTCCAGGCATCAAGAGAAGCAGGCAGAGTCTGCCAGAAGCTGAGGAACAACTCAACTGACAGGAACAACGAAACTGATCCTCCGCTGAATTCTGCAAAATGTACTGAAAGCCATCTATTGAAAAAAAAAATAATTACCATGTGTTTATTTTTAGAAGGGTTGATCTGAGAATTTTTTTCTCAGTCCTTGCAATAAGATGATACCTTTAACATCTCTGTCATTCCATTTTTTCACTGAAAGCACTGAAAAGCACTTTTAACAATTTTAGATTTACATCAAGAGAAATAACAGAATAAGTTGATTTTCCTTCTATAACAATTTTTGTGTGACTGCTCAGCAAACAAAGCTAATACATGTAATATTTTGACCTGCCCCTATCTAATCCTACAGTCAACTACACTGCTCATTATTATATGGAAAATATGTTATTTGAGGTAACCAAAATAAAACAATTAAAACATTGAAAACTGCCCTTGATCCAAATGTATCTCAATGACTTAGAAAGCTTACCCAGTGTTCAAGTCTTAGCTACAAGGACAGCCAGTGGATCAAAGACTGGGAGTCAAATCTGAGGATCAGACCCTGGGGAAGTCACTATCTCTGACATAAGCCTTTGCCATTAAGAAAACAACATCAGCAGCTACTGACTATGCTGAAATTTGGCAAGAAACAATAGCAGAGGTTTGGACCTGGACATGAGGCTGTTTTGAAACAAAACACATTTACAGAAGTAATTATTACTACTGCTTTTCATGACTGGTAATTAAACTAGTCCAAGTGTATCCCTAAACTTCTCCTCTGCCAGTTCCTTGATGAGTCCTTCCAAAGGCAACTGGAGATGAGGAAAGGACAAGTTCCAGCTCTGGACAGATCTGCAGAGGCAAAAAGGAGAAGTAAACGCAGTAACAATCCCCTGACTGAGCATCTCTCTGCTTGTACTCTCAGTATTCACATTTCATCTCCCTCTTTCCCAGCCCACACATGGGAAAAGGTAAGAGCCCAGCATGCTGGGAGAGAGATCCTGGGAGGAATTCTGCTGCAGGCAATTCCTTCCATATTGCCTACTGCTCCAGTGTGAAGAAGCCCCACGTGCCCAGGCTTTGAATTTGGGGCACCTCTAACCTCTGATACGCCTCACATATATGCTACTGAACAGAAGTTGCAAACTACGCTGGAATAGCAAAAATACCCTGTTTTCCACATCCCTCTTCTGTCTCTGTGCTTCAGGCTCCAAGCATTCACAAAAAGATTTTTGCCTGTACTGTGCCAAGCACAGGGAACACAGTTAGTTTCTCAGGGCCTCGATGCAACTACTTAGAAATCCAGATGTTAGTACATGTAATAAACCAGAAGCGTCCATCAAACACAGAGGTTTGCATTCATCACCCCCTCACTTCAATTCTGAATTTCAACATTCATTACAGTAATAATTACAAGGGGGAACAGCAACCTGTAAACATATGAGATTCCAGCCTCAAGTGCCTCAGCACTTCCAAAGGAGTGTTTTTCAATAGATCTGTGCATTATGTGTGCAAAGATAAGCAAGTGGGAGCTAATCTTTGAAAGAAGCTGCCCCACCTCCCAAACTCTTAGAAAAATGAGTACATAGAACTGAAAACTCATAGACTTTTTTTCTATTATAGGATGACAGTCTTACAGAAACCTTTCTAGAAATTTTCTGCTAGCTGGTCTTTTAATTATGACCATGACAACTAATGCCCATAGGCAAAATAGGCATTTTGTCCTCACTGTTGCGGAATTTGGAAAGAGATAAGAATTCTTGACTTTTTCTCTACTCTTCACACGTGTATGCTTCCTTAAATTTGTTGGTACATCCTCCCAAAATGTGATAAGCAAAGTTAACAAGGGGGTTGAAATTGCCCAAGCCATGCACGCTGCTTGGGTATTTGCAACAAAAACATTGAGCAATCCAACAAATACGTCCTCATAGTAGTATTGTCTAAATTAAGTACATTATGTGGCCTCTGCTTCACTCCCGGCAAAGGGCACAATTGCCTTTCCCACAGATTTTCTGTGGAAACTTATGATGAAGAATCCCCACCACTGAAACCATCAGCACAACTGTGGAGAGGTCAAGAGGGTGCAAGGTTGCATCTTCTCCATTGTGCAAAATTTCAGCAAGCAAGTTATTGCTGGCCCCGTGGATGTTATCTTAGCCCTAAAACGGGTAAACCCCATGGGGAAGAGTTCCAGTACCAGTGGCTGGCAGACTGCCCACTGCTGTGAGAAATGTTCCAGTGAGTGCAATGGTAAACAGCCCACAGGATCAGCTCCATTTCCCCAATGATTACAGCTTTGTAACCATCTTTCTTTTTTTTTTTCCTTTTTTTTGGTTTTTTTTTGAAAGGGGGAAAAGACTGGCTTGTTTTCCTTCATCATCTCCCCACCTCCATCAGAATGCTTCAAAAATTCACACGAACTCTCCCATCTACTGCTCAGACATAACCAGTGCCAGCCTGCATGTCACTGCTTCTACTTAATTCTGGAATTTTCTTTGCATGCAAAGGATTAGCCTGGATGCTAGTCATCATGAAATGTGTTTTTCCTTCTATGTACATAGGGATTTAGAGCGTTTAACTTTGAATTATTTGCAGCTATATATACACATGTGCAAAGAAATCTCCCCTACACCACAGCAACATACAGTACATGAGAGTGTAAGCAGAGGTAGCCTCAAAGGAACCAGTTCCAGTCCCTGAAAACAGATATAACTCTTCTGTTCCAATGATTTTTTCCTTTTTTTGTAAATATATAGAACACATGTTTTCAGATCTGCAAGTTTCATTCCTGTCTATCTGAAAATTCAACAGTTTGTGCAACCAAACATGAATATCATCAAAGCCTCTGTCAGATACCCAGACAACGTCCACTCCTTGAGCAATGACTCATGTCTTATACTTTCCACCCTCTGCTCATCTTTACAACAAAGCAAGAGGCAGAAAAGCAGGCAACAGACACAAATACTGACAGTCTCAATTAAAGGGCAGAAGCATGAGCATGACAGTAAAATGGTAATTTTTCCTTCTAATAAAAAGTGATTCTGTATTCTGTCTCCAAACCAGCATCTGGAAAAACTAGAGAAGTGGGTGCATAAGAACTAAATGGTTCAACAAATCTAAGTGCGAAGTGCTGCATCTGGCTCAGGGCAATCCCAGACATGGGTACTGAATATGAGAAGAACTCCCTGAGAGCTGCTCTGCCAAAAAGGACTTCGGGGTTCTCGAGGATGAAAACTTGGACATGAGTGGACAGCATCAGCACTTGCAGGCCAAAATGCCAATCACATCCTGGGCTGCATCTAAAGCAAAGTGGGCAGGAGATCAAGGGAGGGGAATCTGCCCCTCTAGTCTGCTGAGACCCCACCTGGAATTCTGAATCCAGCCCTGGGGTCCTGAGCACAGGAAGCACATGGCCCTGCTAGAGAACATCTAGAGAAGAGCCACAAAGATAATCAGAGGGCTGGAACAACTCTCCTCCAAAGACAGGCTGAGAGAGCTGGGATTGTTCTGCCTGGAAAGAGGAAGGCTCCAGGAACACATCAGTGTGGCATTCCAGTACCTAAAAGGGGTCCATAAAAAAAGGAAAAGTAATTTTTACACAGGCAGATAGTCATAGAATAAGCAGAATGGTTTTAAACTAGAAGAGGGGAGACTTACATCAGGTGCTAGGAATAAATTCTTTCCTCAGAGGGGTAGTGAGACATTGGAACAGACTGCCTAGAAAAGCTGTGGATGTCTCATCCTTGGAAGGCCAGGTTGGATAGGACTGTGAACAACCTAGTCTAGTGGAAGTCTAGTCTACCACAGCAGGTAGGTTGGAACTAGATGGTCTTCAAGGTCCCTTCCAACCCAAGCCATTCCAGGATTCTATGCTCTTTTGTCTCTCCTTTCGACAAAAGGCATGTATAACAAGTACCCATGATGGCTGTGTCTACAACAAGCTCAGGAAATACACAGGAAGAAACTCCATGCAGGAGCCATTTAGAAAAGACACAGAGTGATTACTGAACACTATTTTCTCTCTGATCAGCACAAAGTTATTTGGCACAAGCATCTCTGTCAATGTTTGTCCAAGACTAGGTAAATTTGCAGTGTACGATGGCCCTCAGACCTGTGCTTCTGTCAAGTGAGAAGGCTCATAGTCTAGCACTGGAGCTCAGCTATGCTTCAGCAGAAATACAGAATGCTAGAGGCTGAGCTTAGTATCATTGCTGTCTTTCCCTTTGGATCTGTTCTTTCTTGTTTTGTTTAATGTTCCCCTTTGCAAACCAGAAGAAGATTAGTTTTCAAATGGAATGAATGTAAGACCAGTTGTGAAGTGCATTATGCTGGGCTCTGCTTTGGCATGGAGAAACCAGAGGAAGAGGAGGGAACTGTACCCAGCTCTGGGCAAGTACCAGAGGAAAAGCACAGCTCCAGAATCACTTTCAGGCTCACAAAGCTGTAGGCAATGTCTGTTTTAGGATATGCAAGGAGGTCTGATGGGCTCAGTTCACAGTGACACTGGCAGCCTGCCACAGTATTTTGTTCACTTGTGCCTGAGATATCCATGGGCCCAGAGCTGTAATTATGGTCTCAGATATCACAGTACTACTAGCCCAGGAGATATTTATGCATCTGATATGTACAACCTAAAGGCACTGTGAAGTTTCAGGCACATTCAAGAAAAATCTCCACTGCAGAAGAGGGACATCATGTCTTTAGGAGTTCTTTTGAGGAACATCAAAGCAACACACTCCACTGGATCTCACCACTGAAAGGTCTGAACAGGGCAAACTGCAGGCACAGGGCTCAGGCTCACACCACAGATATTATCAGAGGCATACTAATGAGCTGAGAACCAGGTTAAGCATTAGCACTGCTTGTTTCCCTATGAAGTGGCTTGCTGCTTCTCACAGTTGCATTTTAAACTCACAATAATAATACGGACAAAGTACATGCTTTCCTCCACCAAAAAGGGAAAGGCCAGAAAACCACTTCCAGACTATTTATTTCTACAAAGCTTATGAAGCATTTAGAGAATAGAGAGCAATCCAAGAACCTAACTAGAGAGAAAAAACTCCATATTGTTTGCTATTTACACTAACTTTTTCCCCAAAGCATACTACCACAGAACCAAAATGTCACATCTGTGGGAAAGACGCCCATGATCACAAGAGAGGTACACTTAAACATAGGGAACAGAAACTATACCAGGTTGCTAAATGCTAGTTCCACGTGAAACCTAGGGAGGTTTCTGGGTCCTTGTGTGAGCAGACAGGACTTTGTGTGAAATACCCCCATCAGACAGTAAGATGCATGGGAGAAAAGGAGTCTAATTCTCATCATATTGGCTTGGCTCTAGAGTAGCTCTGGTTTATTTTGAAAAAAAGCCTCCAGCTCACTACAGCTTTAGACACTCTGCAAACACACACTTCTCCATCCATAATCTGAAGCATTACTTTCAGCAGCATAACTGCAGCCATGCTCTTTCCAATGTGCAGTACTTTCTCCAAAATAGCTTACATTCATTGATTTCAGTCACTTTCATGTTAAAGCAACAACCCAAACACCCACTCACATTCAGGCATAGATAAATCCTATACAGGACAAGAGTCAGGACAATATATTTGTTTTGAAAAATATTTAAGGACAGGATTTTGAAACCTCTGTTTCCATTAATATTGGAACCCTCCAAACCCAGTGCCTGCCCTTAACTGAGTCCACTTGCCCTTCAGGCTGAGGGCAGCCAAATGTATCAGATTGCCCTGCCTGCTCACAGGCAGTTGGAAAGCTGCATGGGGGCATTTCAGTCACAGCCTGTATCTCTGCTAAAATTTACTTCCTTAAAGCATTCACTGTCTATTGACCAAGAGGATTCAAAGTCACCCTGCAATGCTTCCTTTACTATAGTAATTCTAAATATTTTACAACTTACAGTGCTCTCTGAAGGAAGACATTTGATATTGCTGTATGCAGTTAGGGAGCAGAGTGCTTTTGTATTACAGAAAATACAGATCTTTAAAATAAACTAGACTGAAACATCTTCATTACTAAAGCTGCTTTGCACTGAGAAAGCCTTATGATGAGAAAGCAGTGCAAACACTCCAGTAAATGCAGTTGTCTATTCTTAGTGCCAAAAAAATTTTAAATGCAAACTAGAGAAGTATGATATATTTTGTATGTGCTTACATAAACCACATAACCCTAAACCCTGAGCAGATTAGAAGTGTACATTAACACGGATTAGAAGTTAACACTTGCAATACAGATGAACATATTTTTTCTTTCCCGAGACCAGCTGCATGAGACTGTAGCAGAAGAAATGCCTTTAAATCAGGAGGAAGTATCAGCATTTTAAACTCAGGCTTTCTCCAGCTTAATCCGGTATTTTTTCTGTGTGAAAGAAGTTCTTCTATTTAAACTAAAACATACTGACTGTATGCCATTTTAGCAATTGCCTTCCACACAGATATATCCTAATACTGCAGCATTTTTAAACACTTCACACAGCTATTTCTCCAAAAGTTACACTGACAAGAGTCATTTCACCCTTTTTGGGAAGTACTTGATGTCTATTTATTTTCAGCCTTTAACAGTCAGGACACCAAGGTTTCCTTCTGCCTCACTGCCTCAGCTCTAAGTACCAGATAGTTTTATTTTAGCCAAAGCACAAATAACATTTATTTTAGCTATTTAATCATTCCAGTCCTTACCTCCTAAAAAAAATAAATAAATAAATAAAAATTTAAAAAAGGCTTTTCCACTTTCTTCCATTAGAAGCAAATGCTGGCTTTCTGTTCTTTTAGAGTATCCTTTGCTCTTAAGGAGAAAAACCAGCCAGAAAGCTGTATTCCAACATACCTTGAAAGGCGAGCAGCACTCGCCGCCAGCGGTGTGACTTTTCAGCGGCTGCCCTCGGACTCCGGCATTCCCAAGAACCACGATGTCACAGAGCCCCGGAGCTCGCCGTGAGGAGCGCAGCAGATTGCTCCCACACGCCCTTCCTCTTCCCTGGCTATCTGACAGCTCAACACTTCTAAGGGCAGCAGCAGGACTCGTCTCCCAGCCCCTCGGCCGCTCCGAGAAATCATCCCCTCCCTGCTATTAAGTGCACGCTGCCATTGCACCTTAATCGCACGTCACAGCTCGTATGCAGTAGCTGTGGGAAAGCTGCATTTATTTGTACAGGAAGCTTGAGAACAGCACTTCCTACTTCCCATCCGAGACTCAATTCAACTGCAGGTGATTACTTAAACCCTGTCAGCTTCCAGCCCATGCACACCCTTACGTTCCGATTTGGGTCTCTGTGCAGCTTTTAGCCACGACTCCCATCCGCGCCCTGCCAAGGTAAAACTGAAAGCAGCAAGGCATTAGATGTGACACTCATCAAAGCCCTCCCAAGTTAACCTGTTTGGGGAGAGCAGTTTGCATAGCAGCTGATGTCTGAAACCTTGCTGGCTTCTGCTTGTGAAAAAATGTCATCTAAAAAGAAAAAAACAAAGTGATGTATTCACGTTGGAGGGGAAGGGAGCAAAAAATCTAAACTCAAAAGTAAAGTGCCCGTGTAATTTCAGATCTGAGTGTGTAATGATGATGGTGCCCATCTTATTCTGCCAGTACTAAAATTTCACTCTTTAAGCTTTCCCTGCGTGCAGGAGGGGTTGGGAATCCTGCAGTTCCGTATTCCAGACCAAAGGGTGTGATTCACAGCAGCCAAGTAGCAGGAGAATATCTAATTGTGCCACATGACACCAAACCCTCAAGAACTTTTCCTGCTGTAGGAAATGCACCACACCCACAGATAAGAAATATAGATATATCAGAGTGCAGAGGGTGCAGAAAAACAGAAGTATAAATGTTAATCTACAATTTTCTTATGACAAAATAAATTTACTTTGTACTTCATGCAATCGTTGCTGGCATTTTGCCTTCAGTACTTTCCTGTGAAAAATTATATATAGGCATTTCTTCCGGGGTGTATAAAAGCTCACAGCTGAGCTTTTAGTTCTTTTCAGACAATTATACTGCATCAGATAAATTTAAGAAAAAAAAAAAAAAAAAAAAAAAAAGAAGCTTGTGCAACTTTAATTCAGCCTCCTTGCTGAATTATTTCTTTATATTACAGCTTTGCTGGAATTACCATCATATACTCTTTTCCTCTCAGAATAAGGACAAACTTAGAATTTATCTATTTAACACTGGGTGCTTGATATAATCTTAGATATAGTTATATAATAGATATATAATTTTATATATACAATTTTTTAATATATTTATATATATTTAGGGAGGGAGGGAGGGAATAATAACAAAAAAAAAAAAAAAAATAGCTGTTCCAACGTGGAGTCTTGTTGAGCCCTATGGTGTTCATCATCGGGGTTACAACAAGATTAGGTAAACTAGAGCCATGTCACATATACTGCCACTTGAGCTAGCAGAGCATTTCCCAGCAGAAGCAGATGTATTATATTCTCAGCAGTGGCCAATCCTAGACAAGACTCAAGAAACACTGAGGGCTCAGAGTTATGTTTTTAGGCTCTAGAGCAGTACTGAAAACATGGAATTCTTTGGAAAACTTTATGAGTAGAAAATGATTCTCCTTCTGTGCTTAGATTTTTATCCTCCATGTTCTGTTCTAGTATGAAATAGCTTGAGCCTCTACCACTACTCTCTTCACTACCTTCCCTCTGCTTCCAGCTCCTCTATTTTCTTCCTGCAGCTGCCCCTTTTGCTACTCTTCCTTCATCACACAAGTACTTGATTTGCCACAGATGAAGCTCAGCAAGAAAACTCCTCCTGTTCTCAGCCCCCGTGCTTAGCACCACAGCACTTGAACAGCAAAAGGCAATTATCTCAAGGAGGAGAGTGGTGAGAGAGGGAGGATGAAGGAAATCAAGTCATTCATGCAGGTGTAGGGAAAATGGTAGGGTGGTAAGTTCAGAAGCAGAGCAGAGCAGGGCAGCTGCTAATAACAGACTAGCAAAAGTAGCATCTTGTTTGGTACTTGCTCCTTGCTGGCACAACAAAACAAAAAGAAGCTTCACTGAAGCAGCCTCCAACAGTGAAGAGACAGAACTACAACAAAGAATAGTCATCTTTCCTTCAGATAAATTATAAGGCCAGCTTGTAACTAGGGGGGGTGTTCTTTTAAACTATGAAAACTAGATTTAGTACATTAAAATGCACAAAAAATCTGGAAACTTCAGCAAAAAACCATCCCATCATATTTGTATCCCATTTCCTATTGTCTCCATGCAAGTTATAATGTGAGTGCATGAATGTGCAAAACTGCTTACAACAAAATTATTTTCCCTTAGACATCACATAATTGGTGAGAAAAATTATGCACGTTTCTCAAGACATTTAATTAACTGGAAATGTTAATATATGCTTGTTCTAAGCGCTCTACTGCTTGGGTATCAAATCCTAAACTGTGGGGCCTGGATTTACATGCCAATCACTTACTGATGCTCTTTGGACAGCTGGCTATACCCCTGCTTCCATCTTCTCTTCAGTATTTGCCCGTAGTTTTTTGCTTATCCAGGATGTCCACAGCAAAGGGTAGCTGAAGGTGATGTGACACTGTGCAGGAGCTCAGGCTATAAGGACTTGAGATGATCAATACTGATGATTCTTGCAATTGTCATCACTAAAAGACGTGAGGTGGACTTTTATGAGCTCTTCCGTCAAAATGATTTCTCTTCCAGCTACACCTCGAGCCCAGGTACTTCACAGTTTCACAGAAGCACATCTCGGCAAGCTAATTTTGTGGAGTGTTATGAGTCATGCTAAAATTGCTACCCAGCTCAAGTCCCTGAATCTCTAAACCCAGATTGATTGGTTTCCTTTATGAGCCAACAAAAAAAAAAAAAAAAAAAGAAAAAAAAAAAAAAAAAAAAAAAAGAGTTCACATTGTCACACAATTCCAGACAAGGCACAAGCTAAGTTCTCTCCTTTTGCTTCTTGGATAGCAGTGATATAAAGCACTAAACTGAGAGGGTCTAATTAATTTTTTGGACACTCTTAACTGATACTTTTATACCTCCAGGCTGGGGGAATAGCTGAACCTTTGAGATGTCAAAATGCAGTATCACTGGAAAATTTTAGTTGGGTTACTAGCCAGAATAAGAATAAAGGCTGGCATAGTTAATTACTAACATGGCTGTGTCATCCTTACAGTGACTTGAAATACTTCAGAAATTACTAAGCCACTCTGCATTAACTGAAATTACTAATTAATTTTTGACATAGATGGGTAAAGAAGTAAGTAATAGCGTGACCAGTGAAAAGATTGCTCACATCCCGCAAACAAAATACCATTAAGAGCAAGTGAAAACACTGAGTTAGTGTATAACTAACAGTTTCATTGTAATTAGACATAAAGAAATAGGACTAACTTCTGAGGGGAAAAAATAAACTTTCACTACCCTGTTGTGCAGTTTTCAACTAACGAAAAGCAAATACCCTGAAAAGCAATATCTATTCATAGGTGTAATATAAAAACAGGTTTTATAACAAGCTTTTTAAAATCAGAGCATAGCTAAAATAAAATTAGTCTTTAAACATTTTACTTAGTGAACATGCAAATAATCCATTTCCCTATGGAAAATGAAAGTATTTGTCAATGTAAGAGAGACAGTTTCACAACAAAAATAGATACTAATGAGTAACATAACCAATGCTGAAAATAAAACAGGAAGGGGTTTTGTACAGGGAGTATACATATATTATCTGAAGTTGCAAGTGTGACACCCCTGATGTCATGGAGTATTAATAGTTATCTTCAATGAGAACTATTTTAAAGGGGGATTACACCATCAAAAGAATTTCTGGTACCGTCATAAACCAAATTTTTTAAAAGGAATCTCTGTTCCATATATGTATTTATACAATCACACAGTGTTAGAAATCAGACATCAGTGCAGAAAAATACAGAGCTGTGTAACATTTTGCATGCAGATAAGATTTAATCAGTATAGCTATAAGAAAATCAGGACCACATATTGTCCTGTTTAAATAACCCTATTGTTCTACAATTCTGACTTGGTATGCAAGTCACTCACTGAAAAACCAGGCTTGAAATCTTCATTAATTCCTTTAGCTAAAACATAAAACTTTATTATAAGGAGATTTCTATTGGAGTGAAATAAATCAAGTTAAATTATTTAAAAAGAATAGTAGGTTCAGTGTAAAGAGCTTTTTATGTTACAGTAAAAAAGGGAGTGGAATGGCACAGTGTCTACTGAACATTTATGATTATGATCTCGAAATATGTGGATTTTTCTTGGACAAAAAGAAAAGTGGTAGGTGACTTACACATCCTGCTCCTACAAACAAAGCAAAATGCAATATTCATTAAACTTTGTTGGCATAGTGGACCATCTCCAAACAAAATCATATGGCTTCCATAAGTTCTATATTTCTTCTCCACCTGTATTTTTTCCTGTGTTTATACTTTAACCTATCTTTTGGTATTTGATCCATACAGAACCATGCTAGAGGAAAAAAATAAAATAGAGCCTCAGCAGAAAGCCATGAGAAGTCAGCCTGCTACCCCAGTTGGTGGGTTTCAGGTACTTACAAATCTCAGCTTAAAGATCCAGGCCAATAGCTTTGACAGGGTATTACCGGAATTTCAGTGCAAACTTGTCTTCTTGGGACCTGTAAGCATGGAGAAAAAGTGTACTTGCCCCCATAGCAAAACCTGCTGCTGGCAGAGCTCTACTGGCAATACCATCAGGAGTGGCATTTTACCACTGGCAACCAAACAGCTCTGCAACAGCTCTATAGAAATTTTTGCTTAGGCTAATTCCTTCCTGCTCACTAAGTGTATGAAGAGCCAGCCTGCAAGAAGGAAACAAGCTAAGTTTCAATGAGCCTGCCATAAATAAGACACTGATGAGCTGCCACTGAACAGCAGATGTCCAGCCCAGGGCAGCCAGAGCAGCACCCTCAGCCCAGGGCATGTCCTCAGCCACCTCCTTGCACTCCAGACGCTGGGAAGAGGCAGGCAGGCTTCTGTCACACTCCCCTCTTGACCTTCTCCTGTGACACGAGGCATGTCAGCCATCGTCTTGCAAGGCAGTTCTGTTCCTCCCCAGCTGCACAGTGATCATCAATGAGGTGACAGCACTGCTTCTGGAGACACTGTCACTGATCACTGTAGCCAGGGTCACGGGACACCTCTCAGGCTCAGAGGCCACACTGCACAAGCAGGTCCAGTTCCCCAGCTGGACAGCACACGGAGCTCCCCCTAAACCAGCACCACCTCATGAACTGATGACAAAAAATGTAATGAAACAAACAGTTTGCTTTGCTCTCATGTTCATGTGTTACACGTACAGAAGTGGAGTCGCTCATTCCTTACAGGCATCAGATAACAGGTGAAACTCTCTAGCTGTGAAAAGAGTCATTTATAAAGCAGCATTGAAGGAACCATACTAAATACACATGAAAGAGGAGACACTGAAGTTGTCCTCTTCTCCTGTCTTCTCTTAAAGTTAGCACACATTTTTAACAAGAGAACATGTATATATATAACAAGATTGGATGGGGATAACTTAAGGCTCAGATTAATTTATTTTCAATTAGCTGGGCTTACAGCTAACCTCAGAGCATGGCACAGACTTTCAATCATGCACAGATATTTTTCTTCCTTTTGATTGTGTGCCCAAAACGACACATTCCATTGACTTTAAACAAAGTGTTTTGGTAATGTGCCTGGAATTTCAGTTATTTCAGACATCAGAATCGCCATCCCTTTAAAAATTGAGAGAGGGAAAACCATCCTGGCAATCAGCACAGGAAGCTTCCTCTGTAACAGAGTAGGTCATCAGCCTGTCCTTGTCATGAGATAGAAATGTGCACTGTTTTCATGTCTCTGATTCTACTGTGCTTTCTGTCCTGCCTCAAGCTCTCTGCTTTTTTGGAAATATTAAGAGACAGCTTTATTCCTTCCAACCCAAGACAGTCTCCTAGGTGATGGCTTTGCCTTAGCTTTATGAGACTATCTACAGGTTTAAAAGGCAGGTAGAATTTGAAGGGGAGGGTGGCAGGGGGCACCTAATAATATGTTTCAGCCCAGACCTTGTTATTTTAACTAACTTCTGAAGTCAAGGATGGGCAGGTCAGAGATGAGACAGAGCTGAGGCACTTAATTTTATGGCTATAAAAGCCAACAATAGGACTTTCACAGACATCTGGCAGGAAGGACCAAGGTGTGGAGCTAATATATCCCTCTGATTCAAAATTTTCTTTAGTATTTAAGTATGACACACTTAGCCTTTGGTTAATTTAGGGTGAGAAATAGTTTCCAAGAGGGGTTGCAGAGGGGTTACTCCAATGGACTGGCTATGCAGGAAATAATGGAGCTGAAACATACCCGTAAGGAACACCAAGAACTTGTCCCTGTGTCCCAGCATCTCTCTCCTTACTGAACTTCCAGGAAGGGTTTCCATGTTATTCCCCTCCCCTTTTGCAGTCTCCTTTCCCTACCAGAATTTACATCTCACTCGTTTCTGATGAGACCAGATATGAAAAAGTTTGTCCAGATCCACTTTTGTCTCTATGGAATTTAATCATATGGTCAGATAACACAACTAATAGTTTCTAAGGATTTCAGCCTCTCAGCACACCACAGCAGGGCTGTTTGAGTGAGCCTATCTTCTCCCCTGCTGCTTTAGGCTGGCCACCTTTATAATGGCAGCATCCAAAAAGGACATAGTACCACTTCAGAGATGAGAAACAGCAACATGTTAAAACACATGCAACTGTTTGCTGGTGGCATTCTTATCATATCACAGCTGCAGTAACAAAATCCAAGATTGCTTCACATTCCAGTTTCTTGTTAGAATAGTGATGAAACTTTTTTCCCTCCTCCGTTCAGAGCAGAGCAGACAGCAATTACAGCAATCTCCTTGAAAGGACACCTTTAACATGCACCACCTAGCAAGCAGTTGTTAAATTCAACAATCCCAAAATTAGGATAGTGGGAACTCAAGGCCAAGCACATTGCTTGCCTGCTGCAAGTGATCCAAGGATTTATTCAGTTACACTGAAATAATTTGGGAGGGGTTTACGTAATGTTTTTTTTATTTTGTATTGGTTACAGTCAACTGGCAGGTAACTTCATTAAAAATAGGTGCTTTAACTTAGTAATTTGTTTAAAACTCTTATAAAATTAATGATACCCAGTTGGGCAGAGAGAATCTCTAGAAAAAGAAACCTGAGTTTTACAATACTGATATCTTGTAAAGACAAGGGGCAGAAGGGCAAGAGGCATAACAAAACCTTTGGTTTTCCAAACACTGCTAAAATCCAAGCAAATAGTGTTTTCTGCTTCAGTACTATCTGCGGTCATTAAAGAAATGACAAGTGTGAACTCATCTTTTTGTTAAGCTTGACTTCATCTTTGAAAAGCCCCTGGCTCCATTTAACTACCCTATACTCACTAGGAAGAAATCTAAACAGGTCAAGTATTTTCTCAAAGTTTTGATTTTGTACATGTATATATATTTCCTGGGATATGACAAAACACAGTCAGGGCAAAATGCATCAATAAATCTATTCCCACAGAGAATTACTTTGCATTATACAATATAAACAAAGATTTGAAATGTGAACTCTGAATTTTTAGTTTCCATGAGTTCTATCTTACAAGGTGAAGAAATCTGTTCAGTGACCTCTGACTGTGAGTAAATTTTTCTAAACTAGGTTTTCCCTAGGATAACTCTCTACATGCTTGCAATTTTCATGTCTTGCAACAACAATATCCCAGATCTCAGGGAATTGAAATGCTCCATTGTGGAAGAAGAGAAGGAGACTTTAGACAAAAGGAGAAACAACTGGCCTACTTGCAAGAAAGAAGTCCTGACACCTCTCTCACTTACCAAATGAGCAAAGCTAGGTCAGACCCCACCTGCAGAAGGCAGATGGGAAGAAACTTCAAGGATCTTGAAATCTGCTAAGGAAGCTTTAGAGAACATGAAGTTTAAGGAGGAACTTAACACCAAGTTCAAGGAAGGTCTGGTGGATGAGAGGCTGGACATGACCAGCAATGTACACTTGCAGCCCAGAAAGCCAATTGTACACAGGGCTGTGTAACAGGAGCCATGGCCAGCAGTGTGAGGAAGGGGATTCCCCCCCTCTCTGCTCTCATGAGACTCCACCTGGAGTGATGCTTGCCCCTCTTGGGGCACACACACAAGAAGGCCATGGACCTGCTGGAGTGAGTTCAGTAGAAGACCACAAAGATGATCAGAGGGCTGGAGCACACTTCCTGCGAAGGCAGACTGAGAGAACTGGAGTTTTTCAGCCTGAAGAAAGGTCCAGGGAGGCCTTATAGAACTTTCCAGGGACCCACACAAGAGCTAGGGAGGAACATTTTACAAAGGCGAGTAGTGACAGGTCAAGGGGGAACGGCTTTAAACTGAGCATCAGTTTAGATTAGATATTAGGAACTGAGGGTTCACCCTGGAATACATTGCCTAGCAAGGCAGTGGATGCCCTGTTCCTGCAAATGCTCTAGGTCAGGTTTGATGTGGCTCTGAGAGATCTCATCCAGTTGAAGGCATCCCTGCTCATTGCAGGGGAGTTGCATTAGACAGGTCCCTTCAACCCAAAATGTTCCATGGTTCTGACAGAGGCCACAGGCAGGGAAACCATTTGACTCTCCTGAATATGAAATTAACAGCATGAAGAGACTAAGCATAACACTCTCCAGTCTTTCTGGTTTTAGTTCAGGAATAGAGTACATTTGCTATACAGAAAAAAGAGCAAGTGAAAGGGAAGAAGAATCATATACACCTACAGAATATTTCTAACACTGCATGAAAAAACACAAAGACCTTTTAGCTTTGTAGATCTTCATGGCTTTTTGAACAACATAAACAAAAAGATGACAAACAGCACTTCCCAACAGCCCTGCAAAAAACAAACTCAGTGTCAGAATCCAGACAGGTAGCATCCCCATTGGTGATCACAAACATCTCACCAGTCTCTGGGTGTCCCAGGGAGCAAGCTGCCAGAGGCTTCAGCTAGGAAAGCAGTACGAAGCACCTCTCTGGGCTGACAAAACTAGAACAGATAGGCTGCTTCCTACTGAGCAAACCTCAGAGTAATTATACAGCACTTGGTGAGAACCAAGAAACTCCACCTGAGATCCTCTTGAAATACAGTGATCATCACACTATGCTACACAAACAGGGTTTACAATAATGGCTTCTTGCCTTTGGGTTAAAAATCAGATCATGATGTGAGATGTAGCACTCAAACTTGTATGTGGAAACCAAATTTGGACAGAAGCAGGAGGATGGAGCTTATTTCAACTATGGATTTATTCCTAATAATACTGGTTTAAGGATTTGAAGAATTTCTGGCAGTTCTGTTAAACTGTTTATTTAGAGATAAGTGTTTCTCTTTCCCCAAGCAAAATGACAGGAAACATGAATCAAGACTTTTCAAAAACTAAAATAACAACTTCCTTTGTCCTTATGATAATGATAACATTTTTGGGTTTGTGACCTGAATGTGTATTTGTGGGTGTGTTTACTGTGTGCAATCTTTTTCCAATGAATCATTATTTTGATGCAATATTTTACATAAAGCCAACAGTTGATCTTTTGTTTAATTTCTTTTGTTGTCAACAGGATTAGGAAGAAGAGAGGAAAACTGAAAAACACGTAGGAAGAATAAATAAAGTAAATGTTTTACAGGAAATCAGATATTCTCTGGATGTTCTGCTGCAGTTAATTTCCACTAAACACAGAAGAGTATGATGGGAATGGAGATAGTTACGGTGAAGGAAAAATTCCAATAATGTGCTTTCATTCTTTGATTGTCTTTCCAGGAAACAGACAAGTTGCTTCAGCCTCCTTCAAATGGCAACAAGTGCACTAAATTTTTTATCTCTTAGTGATAACCCAAATGTGCAACTCCACATACCAAGATGTTTCAAGTTTCAATACTATTATGGGCCACGAGGCACATCCATCACTCTGTCTAGACCACAAAAAGTCTGTTATTGGCACTGTATGGAGGTTTAAGATTCTCTCACATTAAAGCATCCCTAAACTGACAATCAAGATCTCTCCTCTCTATACCATCCATTGCCAAAGAACTTTATTTTTCTATTGTAAAAAGATTCCAAAAAACGTACCAATTTAAAATAATGAACACTTGTACAAAATTTCCAGCATGTTGCTGAAAAACAGTCAATGAATAAATTATTTTCCTCATTCAGAAGGCATTGTAAACCATGACTTTCCTCAGGAATGGAGGTTTATTAATTTGGCAGATTTTATGCTCCAAACTTGTCTGTGAAGAAATGGTTGAGCAGCAAAACTTTTGAAGCCTGTTTTCTAAGGATCTGTGTGCCTTAACACTACTAAAACAATAACCCTAGTTCCCTGGTATGGCTTCAAAGTGCTCCTGGAGCAGTCATAAACTGCACTGCCACACACACACACTGATTAGGGAGCCTTAGATGTGATGCCAGTATTTTGACTGAATGTACCAGAAAATGTACAACAGGGGAGTCCTGCCTACCTTTTTACATCGATGGCTCAGAAAGTTTTCAAGTGTATCAGACAAATAGTGTAATCCACATGAGCTTTATTTCCCTAAGAAATTCAGTTTAGTAGGGGACTTAAAGCAGCTCAAACCTTAAAGGATTAGACTGATCATTTCACAAAATCATAGCAAAAGTCAGGGCACTTAACTGGGTACTCCTTAAACATGTGACTATGTACAGCCTTTCAGTTTTATTGGACACAGTAGGAAGTAAAGAGGAAACACTTTCCTTTGACATTCTGGTTTCTACCACTGGAAGTCAACTTCAGAAGTTTTGCAATAGGGTTCCAAGCTCTTCAAGAACAAAAAAAAAAAAAAAAGCCTGCAGCACAGATAAAAGGTTTAGATTTTTTTTTTTTTTTTTCTGGGCTTTGCCACAAATACCCTTGGAAAAGCATAGAAATTTTATCATCTGTACACCACAAAAAACTCCACCACCTTACTTACTTGTATACAAAGTATACAACACATGCCTCAGCTGTCCTGTATGCTTTGTTACAGATTGTAAAGTGTCTTGCATTCAAGGGCAAAGCAGTGAAACACAAATTTTCAAAGGGAAATCTGGAGTGAATTAAAAGATGAAAAGTTAGTTCCTGTAAGAAGTCTTCTAGTGAACATCACTGATCTGATGAAGTATATTTGTTTGGAAGGTAACACAAATGATCATTCAAACAACACAAAGCATGTACATGTGTTTCTATCAATCCTGCCATAACTATGGTAGAAGAGATAAATGCCACATACATTCTACCTACCTGAATACTAGATGCTAATACAAAATAAATACATAATGCCTGCAGAGGCCCAAGGAGCCACTGATACTTCTCATTTCTGAATCTCTTCCTGTATTCTTCCTCCTACCTTCCCACCATCTTCTCTTTGACTCGTTCCCTTTCTATTTTGTTATCTCAGCCACACAAAAGTGTTTGGCAGACAGTTTCTAAAACTTCCTGTGCTACCTGTCTGAAACCTGTCTGAATCTACTCTAAAAGTCTAAAATCTCTCTGCCTTTTCTTTAGAACAATTAATTACTCCTAGTTACTCCATCAGGAAGCAAAATTCCAAATATCCCACAGTGAATATGGCACTAGCTCATTATTTTTTGTATCTATAGAAATAACATGCTCCAGTGTGCTTGATCTTGCTTTTGCCTTAAAGGCCTTCTTGTGAAATGTGTTGAACAAACAATTTTTCTTCTGGTATTTACATCTGGGTTTCTGTGTTGCTGCCAATGTAATGTGCATGACATTACATTTTAATGTTTGTCATTAATGTGTGCATAGGATTATCAGAAGGCAACTCCTTCAGGTAACACCTATTTGACAATTCCTAACTGCTAACATTTCCACTTTTAAAAGTAATAAGTTAAGAGGCTGTACTTTGTGAGATTATGGAGTAGCCTGGTATCAATACTTTTTATGTTACAGATTTTCTGTATTCCACTTCAGACTGTGGCCCCCCTGCAAGGCATAACCCAAACACACAGTCAGAAAGAGTTCACAGTCAGAGTTGCAGTCAGAAGGAAACAGAGGAAGAGTTGTGAAACACAAAAAGCAAGGCAGGAAGAATGTGACAGGAAGAAGATACAAGACACCTTTGTACACAAAGAAATCAGTCAGAACATTTGACATTTCTTCTTCAGCCTTCTTTCCACATCATCAAGAAAATAAATAGATGCAATTCTTGACCAGCATTAACTAGTCATCACTGTTGGCCAGCCACTGGTACAAGTCATAGAGGAAGCAAAGAAGCTGAAAAATGTTTCCCTTATGAATAATAAGGCAAGGTAGTTTTTTTTTTTATAGATGGGCCCACATAAAGATTCAGAGCAACACAAGCAAGGATGACATCCATGTCAGAAGACACGGGTGTAGCAGTGAGTTGTGGAGGACCAGAAAATTAGAGAGGAGAAGCCACAATCCTCCCTGCTGAAAGGCTGTGGGAGAGAGGGTTCTCAGCATGAGCTACAGACCAGTGTAGGGACTGAACAAACAGCTGAACAGCCACAGCCAGCACCACAAGATGTTTGATGGTAACACCTAATGCCTGCAAAACACTCACAACAAAACCACACATTTCCTTTCACTGTTTCCAGAATCGGTCACTGTGTCACTTCAGAAAAACCCAACAAAATCCCCAAAACAACAACAAACTTTTTCAAGCCGGTTTTATCCATTGGCCAGAACACTTTTCCAGACTCAAGAGCCCCACAAAGCACTCCTGCATCAGTTGATCTCAAACATTTTATCACAAAGCTGACAGTCTCTGCATGGCATGGGGTGAATAATTCCTGGAGATTTCCCCCCTTTTCAGCTTCTCCTAGTTCATCCATCAACCCCCTCTCCACGTGCCCCCTCCCCCTCAAAAATCCTCACTGTTTCAGACAGGCCTGTGAAGAACCTGTTTTAGTAATCACTAGGGTGCTCCAATTACTTCCTCATGACACAAATATTGCCAACACCTCAAATGCGGAGGTGTTTCTGGCAGAGTTTGTGTTTTGCCATGTAGCCTTCCTCCACAATAGGAGTCACCTTAATATAAGAAGACATTTTGCTGACACGCACAACTGAGAGAAACTTTCCCTGGCATTTGTAATTGGAGCCTCAGTAACTGATTGTCCTGAAAAATGACACAAGGAAACTATTCTAGGAGGGATTAGCTCTTAGTTAGGAGATAGAAACAAAGCAGTGTTCAAATGCCATGAAATCAAGGAACGCTCCACAGACCACTCTGGAAGAACAGTTCTGTGTGGGTCAGCTTCCTAAAAAACTGACATAGAAAAATGCAGAGACCAGGCTCTAGAAAACTTCTGTTTGTCTGTCTGTCACTGGGGTTGGCAGTAGTCAGGCAGACAGGTTAGTGACCCCCTGACTCAGTCCCCTTGCAGTGTCACACAAAGCTTTGCCTTTTCTCGGATACAAAGTCCTAAGCCCTGCTGACAAAGTCAGCAAGGGATCAACTATCCCAGTCCTTAGTCCGTTTGAGCCATTTTAATTATCATGAATGCTGTCTTTATCACGCCTGCCTCCAGTCAAGTGGCAGATTCAATACTACTCAATACTGTCTGGCAGAGTAATTGAAACCCAGTGTGTGCAGAACAGTACTCTGCTCCCCTGAAGCTCAGACATCTCTTGAGCACTGCCTTGCCATGATTTTAGACACTGGGAAAAAGTTTTACCTTTGAGAAACATCAGGGGTTTCCAGAGCTCCTTTATTTCTACCTCCACTTCTAAGTGAGAACAATTAATCTTTTTTGCCAGCCTGACCCAACTGAACAAGTTCTCCTCTTTTTTATATAGATATATTTTTCAGTCCCTTCCCCCCATACTGACACCCAGAAAACAGTATTGGCCCTTTGACAGCTATTCTGCCTCTTCTGGGCTGTGCTACATTTGTAGACTTCCTCTCGGGACAACTGTTCCATTTTGGGTAAAACTACAGCAAAACAAGAAACAGCTGACAGAGGGGTCTGGCCTGAAAGTCAAAAGGTTCACACAGCATGTTACCAACATCTGGAGTGTTGGACAACCTTTAGTCAAGAATTTTGATCATACAATTGTATTATTTGTCTTAGTATCATGCACAAAACAAGCCTGATTTTATTTAATGACCTTTTCAACTTCTGCAAAAGGTAAAATCACTAATGCATACTAGCACTGTGTGTGAATTTCCAGTAAGGTTTCCAAGAGGGAAAAAATGTTGATAAAAGCCCTCTGCTTCTGTACCCTCTCCTTCTGAGCTGCTGAGCAAATGCTAAATGCTATGGGGTCATCTGAAAACCAGGTCTGACCAGATATTCAGTGGTTCTTCAAGAACAAAATAAATAATGAACACTTCAAAATGCAGATCATAGCTATTATTTACCCTAGCTTTAAAGGGGAATAGTCATAAAAATAGAAGACCACTTAGTCAAAGCTACTGCAGTAAAAAAAACCAAAGAAAACGTTAAAGAGAGAATGCTAATTAAGGGCTGTGATAGCTGGATAGTGTCTGGCATTAGTAGACTGAAGAAAAACACACTACTGTGTAAAAGGTGAATAATGCCTGAAAAGAAGTGCAATTAGGACCACCTATCATAGGGTTTAACACATTATCTCCTCAGACTACACCAAACAAGTTCATGAGGATCTTTGTTAGCTGAAATCAGATAGATGCCACTGGAGGAGGAAGTTATTGGCGTTCCCAGTGGCTCACTTGCAGGATAAATGCCTTTGAGATCCAGAGCACCAAACAGTGTACCAAATTATACTTTACCTTTTTTGTTTGCTTGTTTTGCCACACTGACTGCAGCTTGCTCACTAGGCTTCATTCACTCCTCTTTCTGCCTTCCTTTTATTTTGCTCTGCATTACAATGTGTGGGATAATGTTGTTAAACAATCACATTTGTGAATGTTGGAAAAAAGTATCCTTTTGAAATAATTCCGTGGGAATCAGCAGAAGAGTTGCATACAAAGATGATTCCATCCCCTCCGAAACTGTGGCTCATCAGAGATGCTTGAATTTCCCTTTTGATGTAGTCTCAATTTTAAAGATCCATTTCAGTAGAGCTACTGCCTCTGCATTCTTTTAAACTATTGTGAAGAAATCTGAACACAAAAAGATCTATTTTTATATCAATATTCTACAGGCACATAAAAGGGAATCTAGCTTTCTCCTCATGATTTATACTCTCAATAGAAAGCTTTAACTAAGTTACAGTAATATTATTCAGTTGGATTTTGTTTTTTGTATAGCAAACATACGTGAGCTATAAATCTCAAGAAACAAAAAAATCTATTTAGCTGTAGGCTCTTTTATATCACCAGCAGGCTTAGGTATGCTTTCAACATTTTGTCTGCTCAATGCTAATGGCAATGGATTAGGCAGATTAGATATGCCTACCAGTGCAGCTCCCCGATAAATTACAGGCTTTCTATCCACAGCAGGCCCTCAATAATTCCATTTTCTGTAGAAATGAAAATTTGTCTTTGGAACAAAAGAAAGCACTCAGTCTTCCAGCCATTCACGGAAAGTTTTGCTGGTATACAGCCATATGTCAGAGCATGCCTACTGTTCTGTAAGTCACCCTGGGAACAGCAGGACTAATGAAGCCTACAGAATCATGTCCTACATTTAATACCCACAGTGTAATGCAGTGCCTGAGCCTGTGCAACACAGCTATATTCCCTACGCTCCCTCACAGCAATCTTGCACAACACCTGAACTGCTCCATCCCACACAGCTCTGCCCGAGTGTCCTCCCACAGCATTTCTCCACTGCTTCCTCTCCATGCCCTTACCCTTCCTGGAGTCACCACCTTCCTCCTTCTCAGCTCCTGCCAGCCTAGTACATCTGCACTGATGGGTGACCAGCAGCAGCTGAACATAACTAACTAGACCTGAGCTCTGTCTCCTCCAACTCAGCAGGAACCACTACAAGTTGGGCAGAGAGTCCAACACCATTAGAGGGAAGAGGGACAGACAAAGGGATACATAGGGTGGTTGCACACCCTGTGTTTTTTTTGAAAGCAGAAAATCTGGTCTCTTGAAAAGGCTGCTGAGATGCTTCTTGGTGCTTCTTTTCAGGAAACACATCAGCATGACAGACTGTCTCAGTTTGAAAGACAGGTGTCTGCTAGGGAAGGCAAGAGCCTCCCTTGGAATGAAAAATATAAACTCCATCCCTCCAAATTACTATAATTTTGAAATCAAGGGGTTCTCAGGCAAAGATATGGAGATAGGAATAACAGTTCTTTACTAGTATATAGTATAACTATAGTATACATGTAACTAGTATAATGAGGCACATGAACAACAATAACTACAGCATTAGCAAGAACACAGAACCAGGGGCCCCGGGACAGCTTTCTCGGCTGAGACAGGAAGGGGTGGAGGAGAGGCTTTGTTTTCACAAACCCCCTTGGGTGGGCAGTCCTGGTGCTCCTGCAGGGCTCTGAGGAACACCCAGCTGGAGCAGTAGGGATGAGCTGAGATCCTGGGCTGATGGATGAGGTGTATCAGCAGCTCTGCGGTGGTGGCTGGCACTGCCACACGTACCGGCAGGACAAGGGGTGTGAGGCCACCAACGAAGGAGGAAGCAGAAGAAGCAGACAAAGATGACAAAGATGAAGAAGATGACGACAAAGACGACAAAGACAATGATGATGATGATGACAGAGAAGAAGGTGATGACTATGAAGAAGACGATGATGAAGAAGACAAAGATGAAGAAGATGAAGAAGAAGATGAAGAAGAAGAAGATGAAGAAGAAGACAAAGTGCCGCTCTGAAGCCAAAGAAGAAAGCCAGCCCCCAGCTGCCCCCACCCTCCTTTTTATCTGCCCCTCTTCCCACTGGGCCCAGCCAAACTCTTTGTCTTCTCAAGCACCAGTAAGTACCAGCAGTCAGGTTTCCCTGCAACTAACGGGGAAAATTCTGTGAGAAGGAACAAAAGGAAGGACACCTAACCCTCAACACAGACTTACCAGAAAATTCACCCTTCAAAAAATGTCCTAAGATAATAATTTTCAATTCACAGCTTCTGCTTCTGGGAGTTTATTCGCACAGTTAACTCAAAAGAGAGAAAATAGCCAGTAAGTGTGTTATTAAGTTTTATGTTATTAAGTTTTATGTTTTAAGTTTATTAAGTTATTAAGTTTCATTTTATTTAAGCCGATGAGAAACTATCTAAAAAGATAGTGCTGCTGCCTAAGACTGAAGTCTGCAGCCCTATCTTCCACCTACAGAAAGGCCTTGGCATGACAGGAGAGGATGCACCATGCAATTCCTCAAAAAAGATGGACTTGTGGCAAGGTTTTCAGTTGCCCCTAGCTGTGAGATATCAGAGCTGTATCAGCAAGAGATTTAACAAGGTTTTGGCTGCTGTGTTATAAGAGAGATCTCAATAGCAGTCAGAGAGTTTTTGTGTTTGTATTTTTAAACTGTGTCATGGAGCCTAAAGCAAAATTTGCTCTGTGGAGGAAATGTACAATCTGAAAAAATATGAAGTCTTGGCAAAACAAACATGGATAGTTGGGGCAAGCCCACAGGATCCAGCCTGTCTTTGTGAATCTTTGGACAGGCTGTCCCATGAAAACTAAATAAAAAGCAAGAGTAGAAAGATAGGGACACAGTCATGGATACACTGAGTGTTTCCGTATGCTCTGCACTGGAAATAAGGGTTATTTTTTACCACCACCCACATAAAATTTCCCACTTCCAGCTGAACTTCTCAGCTGAAAACTGGGAGACACCAATTTTAGATAATGGGTAGAGAAAAATATATCTGCATACCTATCACAGGAAAGTATTTAACTGTGATTATAGTCGCCAACACCCACCTTCTGAGATTATGAATAAGCTGCATTTATATGAAAAGCTATTAACATTAATTATATTGCTTTTATGGCTTACTAAATATCTGTGGGTTTTATAAACTTCATCAAAGCCACAGACCTCTTCAGCATTTCCACCCCTTCTGGTATATAAAGTAATGGGAATTGGTTTGGCTCTATTACCACCATTTTCTATCGGCAGAAGTCAGGGCCTAACATTAAGATTTCACTTTCTTTCCTTCCTTTGCTTTCACTCCCTCTCTACAGTCCAGGAACACATTACATTTTCCTCTAGAAAGAGCTATGGCTTTGAAGAATGATATTAATATAACTTGTTATAAACTAAAAGAGCCATTGAGGCAAATAATATTATATATGAAAGAAGATTGCCCACACTTGTTAAAATTCCCAATCCCCACATTTGTTAAAATTCCCAACAGAATTTCTTTCATCGGGAAGACAGAGTTCTAAATGTGCTTTTAATTCTTGATTTTTTGTTGATGATTAGGCTTGGCATAACTAGTTATTTACAAAATGTCAAAATTATACATTTCATTAATTTTTCATAATGTTTTTACCAGCAATATAGTCAAATGTTGTCTACAGCAAATTTTTGCTTCAGAATTTATGTAATAGAGAACAAAATTATTCTCTTTCAAAGAATCCTGTCCTTGGACAAGTTAGCATTTTAGAATTACTTGATTCTTTTAAACGTAAGCCTTTATCTTCTAATAATGTGAAATACATTAATCTTTCCTGACTCTATTTTTCACAATTTAGTTTCCTCCTGTTATGCTGCAATTCTTGGCAATTATCTGAGTCCTGCCCTAGAACCTAGAATTGAAAAAGCTAAAAATATTACAATACATTATTTCAAGTAGGAATTACATATACATGTATATTAAGTCACATTAGCAAAAACTTCATAGAGCTAGGAAATGAGCTTGGGCTTCCCAGAATCACATTATTTTACATTCTATTTTTTATTCAAACAAAGCCTAGTCAAATAGACTAACCATGACAGAGAAGATTGAAATAATTTTTAAATGCATTATGTTCTTCTCACTGAACATTCAGTCTGTTCAGCTTAGTGCCAACACAGGGTCTCCTTAAATTGTAGACTGCATTCATGGAATAAACTGCTGATTCTATCAAAGGAACCTTCTCATTGCCAAAGTATTTGATACCTGGCTGGCAATTTCCCTAGGCAAGTGTGTTTTGCAAACTCTGCGAACTGTGCTGTAGCTTACGCTATTTTGGTTCTATGATAGTTAGAAGCAGCAGCTGAGACAGATCCAAGCCTGTCATCTTCTAATCTAAGTCACCACACGCATCTTGCTTCATCAGTGATGAAAAATAGAAATACAGCAGCCGGACATGTCTTTGGCCATAGAGTGTTCAGAAGACATTTTAATGAAGTCTAATGTCCATACCTCAAATTCACTTTGTGTGTGGCAATCTGAACAACACAGACAGTGCATTCATCCTCAAAGACAACTGAAATTACTTTGATTCTGATAATTGTTAGGTCTAATATTAGCAGTGTTTGGGGGAAGAGAGCTATGCCATCCTCCATAGAGTCACTTCAAGGCACCTCAGCAAGATGGATAAAACTAAATTCTACTGCCTCAAGGATGAGAAGAAACTAAGTACTTCTGTCCTCTTTCCTGTGCCACCAATATTTGGAAACAGCAGCAGAGCAGGGGTACAGATAGAGCAGAGGTAATAGGAGTGGGGTTATGACAGGTGGGGAAGTTGTTGGACTGCAGTGGAGAATGGGTAGGATGTGAAAGGTCTGGAGGGATTCCCAAATATCCCTAGGGAGTGGGTACCAGCAAGGAGTTAGATGGTTCTGGGAGGGGTAGAGGGTTTAGGAGCAGTCAGGGGCAATTTGTGCCTGCAGCAGGTTTTCTTTGCCTCCTGTGCCCCTAGCCTTCCCCACTCCTCCGCACAGCCTGACCTCAGTTCCGCAGATCCCTCAGCCTATTGCTTTTCAACAATGTATCTTCTTTCCCTGGCAGGCAAAGTGCCCCCATTCCACCTCCATCACTCTTAGATATATTCTCTTTCTCCCACTTCCCCCGAGACCTTCTAGCATACAAGAACAATAAAGTAAGCTTGATGGGACTTGGAGGAGAGAAGATTGTAAAATGGACCACAATGTTCTTTCCTTGTTCTCTCTGCAAGCTGCTCTGGTCAATTAACAGAGTTCCCTTCCTAGTTCCTGACTAGGAAGGATTCCTTCTTGTAAATTCATAGCCCCTTTTTGAACAATCGATACTTTGAGTCTCAGGAACCTGAAAGAAACTCCAGATGGAAATAGATCACTCTGATCTTTAAACAGTTCAAATCCCCTGCTCTTGGGCCCACTACATCATTACATTTCTTTACTTCCAAAAATTCCACTTGGAGGCAGAATGTTTTGTACAAAACAACACTACCAAGGGCTAAAAAGAAGTTGCATATACCTGTGACTGGAAACAGTATATCAGGGCCAGGAAAATCCAAGAAAATGGGGAACGTTTGAAGGACAGTATCTCAAGTAAAATTACACTGCTGCTACCAACATTATTTAAGACAAAAAAAATCTCCCCTGGTTTCTAATACATTTCTTCCACAAATAAACTATCTCTCAGCCTTTATTTAAAATCTCATTTGCTGCTTTGATGATTGACTTGCTATTGGGAAAAAATGCCCTTCATTTTTCTAAATAAGCAGCCTACTCATTGTTCTCTACAAAGTCATATTGAAACAAGTGTACACTTGCGTCTATGTAAAAGCTCTACATTTGAAAGCACAGTTGTATTAATTTTGGTTCATAATTTCAGGGTTCCCTGTGACAATAAAAAATTATGCTACCTAGAGTGATGTAAATTGGGTACCATAATAACTACTTCAATTTTTAATGTCTCTCCCTTTCTCTAATATCAACTACCTTCTGCAACACTACGGTGTCCTTGAAAAACACTCGAACAAATTATGCACAAGAACCCTATATAAGGAAAAATCAAGAGGACGTATGAAAAAATATATCCGACTACAAAGGCTGTGTAAACCAAGACAAGACCACTGTTCCCCTCAAGCTTATAGAGTGGTCCTCTTTTATGGTTTTTTTTCCCATCTGCATAGAATAGGTTTTACAGTTCCTCCTCTCCCCGCAAATGGCATCAATTAACACTGGAATAAACACACTCAGTCCACATATCAGCCAGTGTAAAATGGCAAAGCCTTTTCAGGCTGCACTAGAAATTCAGACCAGCTAAGAATCATTTTTTATGTTAATGAAACGTATAATGTTTGGCCCTTTTAAGAAAAGCAAGTTCAAAGTGAATAAAAAACACTTCCAAAGAAGCATAGCTACATTTTAAATTTGCCTCTGTGTACAACAATCACATTTATTAGATTGCAAGGCAGACTTGGGCTTCATAATACAGGGGCTAAACTAACCACCACCTAGGGAAAGACATTTAAAGATGGACAGACAAGCTGAAATAAATATATGCCATGCACATATCTTAAAATAAACCACTTGGAAAGAGAACATGAAAAAAATCTTGACTGCTAATCAAAAAAATTTATAAAAATTTAAACCAGTGGGATGCCTACATATAAAGACCACGCTTCTCAAATATTCAAACACTTGCTACATAACAACAGGCTATATGCCTCTCCTTTCAAAGACATTGATTTATTTTTGCTTGAAAAGGGAAGCCTTACACTATTCTAATGAAAACAGTGGTTTTGATTATTTAATTCAAGATTCCAAAATGCCTCAGACATATCCTTGATGATAAACATGACATTGTATTCTTTTGCTTTAGTCTAAAGAGCCCTCTAGTGCTCACTAACAGTAGCCATAATATATTATTTCAAATAAGTAAAGAACTTTCTTGCAAATCTCTGCCTATAAGGTCTACCAAACACCTCCAGCTATGGGAAAGAAAATTAATTTGAAGCACTGGGTGATACATCTACATGAAGAAAGTACCTTAAATTCCATAGTTAAGACTGCTATCTGGAAAATATTATTACGTTGCTTTCTGTATAACTTTAAAGTACTCGTGGGTTTAAACAACTTTTCAGTCATCCACTAATAATATCCATTGATACAAGTTTATTTATATATAGAAGAAGAGCCTTCAGTTTTCAAAATTATTCAGCTCTCTCAGTCACCACTGATGAAAGTCAGTGACTAATGAGTCATGCTGCAGTTATCTCCAGAGAGGTATTTTTTTCCATAGAGTTTCTATTCAGGTAAGTTCATGAAAGACCACCCCAATCCACTTTGGACAATTAATTCACTTTAAACAAAAACCTTCAGATCACGTTGTGGAAAAAAGATGTTATTAGCTCAAGATTTCTTACTCATTCACATGCCCCACTCCCTCATCTGGGTCAACAAAACTGCCTGTGGAGATAAGCTGTGAACCACACCAAGACATTCCTTAGTGCTACCACAGGCTGTAGAAAAAATATATAGAGAATATGACTTCAAGTTCCCTACCCACCATCTGAGAAAGGATTTTAACCCATTCCTCCGCTGAAAAGAGCTGCAAAACAGATGTGGCAACCCATAAAATTGGACAGAATACTTTTACATTTTGTCCAGAGGAAGTCTACTGGTAGACTAATTTGATCCACTCTGTAATGTCCAATATCCTGAGCTCCTGTTCCTAAAAAAGTTTAGTTTAGTAGTATAGTACGTGTTATTGAATCTTCCAACTCCCACCAGTAATAATCCCACAATGGATTTACCATTGAAGGGTGCTTGCCAGCTATCCCAGAATGAATGCTATTCCCATTTTTAAGGGGAAACTGATTCTTATCCAAGCAGCCATAATATTAGAATGAAGTTAGCATAAAATTGTAGCTAATTTCCTTTGCTTATCCTAATACCAACAAGTTACTCTCACTTACACCTTAGAAACACTGTTTTGTCAACCGAAGTCACAATCCAGATGTGAAAGAAAAGTACATTCTCTGTACTTCAAATTTAAAAAATTACTTGTATATTTACAGACACATGCCAAAGAATTATTCTTTCACTGTGCAACCAGTATCATAAAAAATTCCCTACCCAGATTCCGCAAAGAAGCTTTCAAAAAAAAAAAAAAAAAAAAGAAAAGAAAAAAAACCTGCAAAAACAACAAAACAAACAAAAAACCCTGCAAAGCCCCCCAAAGCACCAAACCTCCCCTCTAGTTTAGCTGAAGACCTATCTATCTTGTATTTACAAAGGCACAGACAGAGCCTTTGGTATTGGCAACAGCAAAGCATTGGACATAATACTGCCACTGTTAGAGACACGAAACTTGCACAGGAGATTATGAGGTTACTTCAGCTCTCACAATTCTCCTAGATGCCAGTATGCACCCAAAATTGTCCAGGTACCCCTACTACCTATGCCAGCAGTAGGGAATATATGTGTCTAGAGGATAATGAGATGGCAAAGATAAAACCACTGTCTTCTTTAAGCTATAAAAGTGTAACTTGTATGGACGGAGTGGTTACACCGGTACTTCTACAGCACTTTAACCAGCCTCGATACAGCTCTTGCAAGTGAATTTTAAAAAGTTTCTCAACCTAAAGGATCCTCATTGTCAGCAAGAGAGACAATTCTTCATCTACACTGAAGCATTTTCTTTAGGGAGATAATACAATAAATATCAAAGTATTATGCTACTTTATTCCTGTTTCTTTCATGATTTATAGTAGGTTTTTCCATATCCACTGCACGATTGCAACTGAAAAAGGGCCAGAAATGTAATGCTGCAGTAAGATAAAAGCTAATATATAAAATAGTCATACAAAAATATATCAATTTCTGTAACTTCTTCATTTTTAGAAAGACTGTGCAAAAGTTTTGAGAATGAAGTTTGATAGCAGAGACATGCCCTCTGATGAAACTGATATTCAACCTCAAGATGTCATTTCAAAGTCCACCTTTAGATTTGCTTTACTATAATATTATGTGCAACCAAAATCACTGCTAAATCAACAGGATTAGGAAGCATAACATCAGCCTTTGTCTGAGCTCTGTTAGGCAAGCTGGACATATGAAAAGCCACATAGTGACTTCTTGTTTACTCTTCCATTAGGAAGAATATAGAGTATGTAACACAGTCTTAACTCCCATATGTTTACTTACAGGATTCTTTCTTCAGGGATTTCTTCAGGGACTTGAAAGGATACTTCTGTGTTGCAGTCACTGTAAGAACAAGAAGTGTAAATTATTTTAAACATGGAATGAAAATGTCAATTCACCTATCTCAGTTACAGAACATTTATGCAAAAGCTTTAGAAATGTTCATAATATCCCAGAACTACCACAAGCTAGCTATCTAAAAGTAAATGAAAATTATGTTTCCTTTGAAATCAGTAAAATTATCTAGGGGATATAAGAAAAAGGAAAATACATTAAATCCTGTAGTGAATTTAAGTTAATGGAATTATTCTACTGAGGTCATTAACGACAAGGTCAAAGCACATACAACTTCACCAAGAACAACCGTCCCAAAGAAAACCTTGTTTTCCCAAAGGAAATTTACTGCTACTTTACTATTATTATATTTTCCCATGTAAATTAGAGTTCAGTTCTCAGTGTCCTGTTATGATTTCCCTCTTCCTGTAACCTCCATTAGAAAATGAAATACAGCATGAAAGAAAGCAGACTGACACTAGAACAAATTAATTATGATGCTCTGACATGGGGGATTGGATTGTTTTATTATATTAACGATAATACAGATTAATTTTGAAGAACCCTACTGGTCCTAATTCACAGAAACTGGAGATGCCACAAGACTATTTTGTTAAAACAAGCAATGTTTTCCAAGGTCAGGAAAGAACTTCACATGCTATTATTTGACAGGAACATTTTCAAATACTTCCACGACTCAAAAACAGGTTTGACAGCTGCTCTCAGGTCAACTGTCACAAACACAAGGTTTCATTTTCACCCTGACATATCCAAAACTATCAACTAATCTATCCCCTGAGAAAGACACAGTATACCAAATTTATTCAACATTTTTTCTTCTCCTTGAAAAAAAATCAGGGTAAGGAAAAAAACATGCGCTACAGATCCCTATTGAGAGATGGCTCTGCAAAGGTCAACTCAAGTAAGCAAGCATATTTTCTTCATCTGAAAACTGAAAACCATAGCACAAATATACATCTTCTGCAAATGCTTTAAAGAGAACTGTAATTCTGTAGCTACAAAGGTTACAAGTGCTTCTGTCTTCATCTTTTAAAAGTACATTGAACAAAAATAATTTGCAAGCTGTAACTTCACACTTTCTGTTCCATGTTTGATTAATGACCTATTTTTCTTTTCCACTTCTCAGAGAGATTTCAGAAGTGAACGCATTTTCCTTCTGCAATCAAAAAGGTTTATGGATCTCATAAGACTTTACATTGATCTCTTCAAATGCCTTTTAACATTACATGTGAAAGATGAGGAGATTTATCTATTTTCCCAAGATGCTTTCAACCCATTTCAAGTGAAATAAAAGTCAGACATTAAAAATTTTACAACTGTTTCATGTAAAGTCAAGTATGAACTGAGCTCCTAGTTGAAACTGAAGCTATTTCAAATTCTGTTGAACCCAGAACAAAGCAGGGAGCTGCTGCACAATGGCAGTACATGCTACAGCCACCTTGCAAAAAGGTTTTTGCCATCCTGCCTGGCAAAATCAGTTTGTAGGCCTCTACTCAATGTTCACTTCTATCTATGAAAGCTCATAGGCCTCACATTGGAAACTAGTTGAACTATACAGAGTTAAGAATGGTGTGACATTAAAATTCAGCACTTCAGAGCAGATCATAATAGTAAACAATCAGAAAAGCAGACAAACTCCTGGACCTTCCAGAGGCAGCTGGAGTGCTCACCTCTCAGCAGTGGCTGCTCTCCTGGTCCAGCAGTGATGTTCCAAGCATGTGTTCTGGGGCTGCCGGCAGCTATTCACAGACTTTAGACAAGTGCAGTTTTGATTCCCTGCATTTACAGCATTGTTCTTCATGGTAACGTATCACATGATAAGCAAATTTGCAACATAAATCTCCACTATTTAAAAAACATTATGAAACCTGATTTTAATTAGTGATTAATCAATTATTGTGTCTGTAATTGTCCTTCCTACAAAAATACACTCAAACCTTTATGGTCATGACTTCAAAGCTCAAATTTACCAACACTGACATAATAAAAAAGAAAAGAATGTAATAGAACTCAGCTCCATACATTAGAACCAGCAAGTTTCCTCTTCTGAAATAAAGATAATTGGGAAGGCAACAGGATTTGTGAACTTTTAAAAGTGTTCTTTGTAAAAGTCTTTCTATACATTTAATTATTTGTTTAAAGTTTAATGAAGAAGTAGGGAGGGAAAAAACCAACTGCTCTGGGAAGTTGTCCAGCTTCACAAAGCTTCACTGTGTACTTTAATATCTGTGGTTCACATGGCACAGTTGAGCTCTCTTTAGTTACTGGGAGACTGCTCTTAGGTTTATCCAGAGCCTTTTTCAGGCTGAACTACCCCAACTCTCTCAGCCTGGCCTCATAAGGAAGGTGCTCCAGACCTCTGATGGTCTTCATCAGACTATCAGGCCTTCCACTGGACTTGCTCCAACAGATCCAGATCTTTCTTATGCTTGGGGGCCCCCAAAGCTGGACACAGCACTCCAGGTGGGGTCTCACAAGAGTGGAGCAGAGGGGCAGAATCCCCTGCCTCAACATGCATCACTCTTCCTTTGATGCAGCCCAGAACACAACAGGCTATCATTCAGTCTTTCACCCACCAATTCGCCCTGGGCTTTCTCCACAGGGTTGTTCTCAGTCCACTCGTCTCCCCACCTGTACCCACGTTTGGGTTTGCCCCAACCCAGGTGCAGGACCTTGCACTTGGCCTTGTTGAACTTCATGAGGTTTGCACAGTCCCACCTCTCAGGCCTGTCCAGGTCCCTCTGGATGGCATCCCTTCCCTCCAGCCTGCCGACCTCACCACACAGCTTGGTGTCATCAACAAACTTGCTGAGTTGGTGCTGCTTGCACTACTCAAGTACAAGCAGTGGTCCTAAACCTAAAATAATATTAGTGAACAAAAAACTCAGTGTTTTCTCAGAACACATCCCCCTTTTCCTTGTTGTTAATGTCATCAGGTTGTCTGAGTTGAGCTTGAACTAACAGCTTTATATCCCAACCTCTTCTGTCAGAGGGACAAGGGAAGAGAACAGATAATGAACAGGCAAATGTCAAATGAGTGTTTCATCCAGAAGATGGATATAGAGAGGCAGGAGCTCAGTAAATCCACACACACAGATATTTGGGATGAGGGAAGTTCTCAGGGGCTCTAAATTCCCTCCTGACACCCCAAGGATATCACCATATGCATGCCCTCATTCCCTCTACACATTGTGCCAGTCCAGCTTCTGTCTGTGATTTAAGTCATCCCTGCGCCCTTTCATTCACTAGCGGGATCTCCTCAGCTGATGGCAACAGGACTATCACAGCTCCCTTAATTCCCAGGTAGCAACTCAGGAAAAAGTAGCACATGCATGTGTCTTCTGAGAATAAAGAACCAGAGTATAAACCAAACACACAAGGGGAGTCACAGGTAATGAGCATGTAATCAGCACTGAAGGGCACACTGCACACTCTGTGACTTTAATGCCTGCCTTTTACAGCTCCTGTAAATTAACACACTTAGTAAGCTGATGGGAATCTGAGTCATCTGTAACAAAAAAAAAATCAATGTATTCAAAAGTTAAAAACAAGCAAGTATAAGTTTCAGATTTTAGGAGATACTAGAATTGTAATTTATTTTGTTTTGCCAATAAAAATATGTCCATGTATACTATGTAACAAAATCTAATGTTTTATTCAATAAATAAAATTATTCAGTGAACTATTATTCATATTACTTTACATTTGGTTTTAAGACCCAAGTCAGCTAATCTCTGTGGATACTACAAAATCTGATGATTAAGGCTGACTTTATTAACACACACAAAAAAAACCCCAGAAGCATTCAAAATAATTGAAACAGTGGTTTGTTTTGGTAACGACAAAGTAGTTATAATTCCTACTAAATTTTCCCTTGATGACAAAAGACCAACTTTTTTGATTCAAAGGCAAGTCATTAGAACTGTGAGGACAGAAAGAAACATACCCTCAACTGAAATTTTACTCAAATTTGTACTTTGTTATGCAAAATATTTAGATTTAATATGTCTCAAACACCTTCCAATCTGGAGCATCTGTGGACTTCCCCTAAAAGAAGAGCTCCTACTTGCCTGTTTCCCCCTCACCTCTCTCCTCCATAGCTTCTTCTCCACCAGACCAGGTAACTGTGCAAACACCAAGACAGTTCCGCTGGCTGATCTGACAGAAGATTTAGTCAGTCTTCTGCCAGCCTCCAAAAAAAGAAAAACCATTTTCCCCAGGAACAGAGGAAGTATATGAATTGGCACAGAAATGTAATAGAAATCCCTTTCTTCCTATGGGAATGGCAGTTGTAGTAGACAGCATCTTATCCAGCCACATACTCAGGGCATAGTTTTAAGCTAAAACTGATGAAATTTTATCTTGCCCCAAAAAAAGAAAGAGGGTCTTGACTTCTATTTGTGCCAGAATAGCACTGGTGTAGGCACATGATCTGCAAGGTCTGGGCACTGAGCAGAGCCTAAAAACACCTGATTCCTTTCCAGCTGGTCCATGTCTATTATCCAGTTAATCATGCAGCTAATAAAAGCTAAAAGTAGCACAAAAGCAGCAACACTTGGTGAGTGGCCAGGGGGAGGACAGAGACAGAAACACAGACTGAAGGTGTTTCTATTCAAAGTTGTGTGCAAGGGCAATTCCTCTAAGAGCAAGGTAAGGAAGGAGAGGAGCTCCACCTTGTAAGGCCAACAGGCACCAACTGGCACATTCGTTCTGCATAATCCTCACACAGTCCCTTGCAATGGATGAATGGTCAGGCACGTGAGAAACTTTGTTGTGTTTGAGTGCTTTCTACATCCTTCCACACCCCAGTATTTTTCATTTTCTTCTGACAGTTTAATGAGTGACAGAGTGATACTGCTAAAGCAGCACCACTTTTCCAATAAATAAATGGGAGTTCTCTTCCTAGTCCACTACTATTTTAATAAATAAATAAACAAAATAATTTCACTTTAGCTGCTTTGTTTTGGTTTTTTCTTCCCATCTTCATCTCATGGTACATTGGAAAGATCTGAAAATCTACTGCCATACAAATGTACAATAATTGTACATGCAACATTTGTCCCTTCATCTCATCAGCTCTCCTCTCTTCATCAGCTATAAACATTTGATTACATTAATTACAGTATATGTTACATTATATATACATTATTGTTGTTATTATTATAACAATTCAATTAATTCATTTTTTTTCAATTACCAGCAGATTTGCTTTTAAAATATCCTGAAACACTTAAGTTCTATTGTACTTTTTCAAATGTATCTGAAAATGTCAACTGGCACAAACAAGCATGGACAAATTTCCATATTATACTATATTTGCCAGAATAAAATACAACACAGAAAGCAAAAAGGGCCAGTACTCAGTTCTGCAATGATGACAGAATGCAAGTAAGCAAAAAATCTGCATTCTAAAAACAAGTTTTAAAAGTCCCAATGTGCTGTAAGGATGAAACATTTAATTTACATGAGCAAAATACAGAATAGAAATTGTTGCAAGTGAAGATGACTTACAGCAGCCTTTACAGAAGAACCCCAAGCACAAAACCAGATACCCTCAAAAGAAAGCAGAAACCAACATCTAGTAGTAATTCCAAAGAAGCTGCTTCCAACTGCTCTGAACTTTCAATTCATTTTCATGACTGCTTCTCTGAGGTCAGGAGCAGAGTCCATGCCAAAGAACATGATCTGTTTCTCTAGTCAAAACGGACTGTTTGATTTGGGAAGCATCAGGAATGTTTAAGGGAGCATATTTTGCAGCTTTTTGCAGGTTACTACCAGGAAAATTCCAGATTATTTGGTCTAGATTACAGGAGAAGAAAGTGATGTGTAACTACTTAAAGGTTATAAAGAAGTTCAATATGCATTACTACACACTAAGTTTGAAAAGCAGTCAGTGTTCCCAGCCAGAACCACATAAACCAGAAAGATTCCACATGTTCATCCAAATCAATCTGTACAGAATATAATCATAACTCCAGAGAAGGAAGTTTGCCTTATCCCACCACTAACTGCATTCAAAATTTCCTCCTGCACAGTTTCTGCAGGATGGCCTCACTGTGTGAGGATCTTTGGAATCAGGAATGTCCACATGAGAAGCAGACTTTTGTACTGCTTAAAAAGTGTGGAAAGATATCCAAGAATACATTCAAGAACTGCATGAATGAAGAAAAGTACTCTAAAAGCTATCTACACAAAGGAAATACTCTGTATTAATTGAGGGTATGAATATATAATACAAATTCAAACACTCAATGACTACTTTCACATGCAATGAGCTGAACAGTCCAGTATAATAGGCATTATCATTCAGTATAATTTACATTGAACAAGAATGTTCAGTAATACCCAAAACTGGAGTTAGTGTGGAACAATGCATATTTTGTACATTCTGCCTTTTTCCCCAGCAAATTCCCCTGGAAGAAGTATTTTCAGTATCAGTAAAATACAAACAAGCAAACAAAACAAACAGAACAAACAAAACAAAAAACAACCACCAAAAAAACCCCACACCTTATTAAAACCACCTTACTATAAGGTTTAACTTAACACAGATTTCCAGGAAAGACCACATCCCCACTTCACTGTTTGTAGACAGATAATTTACAGAGATGTTCTTGCTACTGATGCAAGTCCTGCCAAAACCTGCAACTAAAGATGTCAGGGAACACTGAAGATGTTGCAGCCTTTTTGCTGCCTGCCCCACTTTCTGCAAAACATGGCCCTTGCTGTAGCACAATAAGCAATCTGTCCATGCCTTGTGCCTCCCTAGTTCAGTTCACAGTCCCTGTACTTGCTTTCTCTGAAGGTAAGTTTGTGCTGTGTACCATCTGTGAACCACCCTGGCTGCTCAACAAGTATCCATGTTCTTCTGCTGCTCTTTGCCCAGCAGACTGAGGAGAGGAGCAGAACAGAGAACTAGACCTAGTAACCTCTGCAATCACACTACCACAACTTAGAAGGGTTTATCAGCCAGAACTTTTGGGAAGATTCATTTGAAAAAGCTTTTAAAATTTATTAGTTAAACCATAACTAAAGTTTAAAAGTGACTGTAAAATGTTCTTGTTCAATTTACTTAAGAAGTAAATTTAACTTAATTTACCTTAGAATTTACAAATGAAAGTCACTTCCAAATAAAAGAATCCATAACAGATTCAATTGCAATTCAATTGATAAACTTTTGAAGTCAGCTCAAATGCATAATACAGAATGTCCATGTAGTAATTTAGAATATTTTTCCTGAATGTTTCTCTGTATGCAAGCTTAGAGACTGCTATTCATTTTTTTCTGAGACACAAAATGCAGTGAAGACAGAGGGCTGTGTTTAGAATTGGGCAGGAAGGTAGCTATGAAGAAGTGTGAAGTGAAAGCATTTCAAGTAAGTATTTTTGTAAGGCACTTGCAAAAATGACAAAAATGGCTCTGTTGCCTAGCTCATTTTTCAACTGAATTACTTAACCAGATGGAAAACCAAGATGTGTGACCTGTGCCAAGTAAGGTCACATATCTGGGTTTTGGGGTTTTTTTCCAACTGAGTTTAAAACTACTCTGAAAAGACAAGCAAAACTTTTTTGGAAAACTAAAGGTGAATGCATTTTCTAAAGGATAATTGCTTAGTCAATGAAACACAAAAAAAAAAAAAAAAAGGTAATCTAACAATACTCATACTTCTAAGAAAATACACATATTATACCACCGTTGTATTATTGACTATTCTGATGTGTACTTCAGGTCAAATTCTACCTTGGAAAGTCACCTCTTAAACACACCAGAAAAAAAGCCTCAGAAAATATATATATATATGCACATTTTAAATAAGAAATAGCCACAACATAACTAAATTCTTACTCTGATGAGAGCCATGGCATTCATTTTTAATAAGCCTTAAGTTCTGTAGTTAATGCTAGATCTTGGTTCACTTTTCAGCATCTGCATTCCCTTACAGGAAGGCCTGCTGCAGATTAAATGGAAGCTTAGGCTTACAAATTGAACTGACATTTACAAGTCAGAAGTGACACACAGAAACTGTGGAATTGAATCACTTGGTCTGGGTACACTCACAGCTGGCTTCAGTAACAGGATACATCAGATTGCAATTTACTATGGACAAAAAGACTTGTCTCACAGTTCCTACATCCAAGGCTTTGTTTAAACGCTGGAAAGATTTTATGATGCTTTAGGACCTGACAGATCTTATAGCAAGTTTTAAGGAAAATTAAGCAAATTGTTAGTGTCTTGGACATGTTTACTTTAAAAGCCCAAAAGGGGCAGTGTTACAGAACAACCAGATCTAATAATATTAGGTAGCACAATCTTATATAAATCTTTAAAACTTGTTACAGAGATGTCATGTATGTTACATTATTAATGTCTACAATCCTGCACACAACTGTAGAAACCTTGAGGATGTGAATAATCCATCTTTATTTGGTGAGCAAATCAGGAACCCACTCTCATAGGTACTTACAGCATTGGGGTTTCAGGACCTATTTCTGAGAGGCAGACTTCTTCCAACACATTAGAGTGTTCAGGTTACAAAGCTCACGTGTGATCAAGGATCTTGTAATCAATGCTGCAATCCACCAGGAAAAAGTCTAATTCTCATGAGCAATAAAAACTGCTTTACATAGCGGGTATTAAGTATTTCCCTTAAGGCCTAACCAAGCATCCAAGGAAGCCTCATCCCACTGAAGGCAGCTGTAATTGTAGTAGGTATTTATTAATTTGTACTAATTTACAACAGTTTAAGAGCGCAGTGCTGCAAGCCTCACCAAATGGTAGCAACCAGGATGCAAGTCTTTCAAAACAGCTTAAAGAAGCTAAGAGTAAACTAGAAACAGACAGCAGAATTTTATAATACTTTTTCAATCTTTTATTTCCAAAGTAATTAAACCTTCAATGAGAAATGTGCAGGCTAAAACTGTTGAATTATACAGTTGTATTTATATAACACCAGTCTCTTTCTCCAGCTACATTTCAAATGGGAAAAGCACACAATTTTATTTTTTTTTAAATCAAAACCAGTCAAAGTATTTTCCCATAAGCTTTCCAGGAAAGTCAACCTCTGGACTAAAACCAAACATAAAACTTTCATCAGGAAAGGAGAATATTTCTTTAAATTGTGAATATGCAAAGACAACATTCAGACATAAAACGATGGAGAAAATTCTTACGTAACTTTCCACTTAGCAGCTACTACAGACTACCACGTATTTTAACAAGAATATAACATAATAATTTATTTTACAAAACTCAACTGAATTCAAGGCACGGGCATTAGATTGTGTGCTCTCTACTTCTGCCTGATTTTTGTACACTAATCTTCAGCATCAGGAACAAATGATCAAAAAGCATGAGAATATGTTCCACTCCACAAAGCTACTTTTGTCCACATAACTACGTATGCTTTGTTCCAAAAAGCAGTAGATAATTTTATAGAATCACAGGATTTTGACAAGTTTGATAGTTTTCATTTTTCCAATGTTAAAGACTTTTAACTTATTTATAAAATAATTACTTGGAGAAGATGGGATATTTATTTTGAAATATGTATCAACTTCCTCTAAACTGATGAAGTAATAAAAATATCTGCAACAACAAAGGCTTTGTAAGAAGAGAGTCTGAAGTGTCTTATAAAATTATTTATATAAAAACTATAGAGTAAAATTTGAAGCACTCCAGAAACTTTTGCAGAAAATGAACAAACCCAAGGTCTGTTTTACCAATTCTCAAATGTTTTAAAGTTATTGTAATGCACCTATCTGTGGATATTGGATCATTAATAACATTTAAGTGAAACAGATATTCTACATAATGTTCTAAATAATGCACCATCTTAACCAACACACCAAAAAAACTACCAGTTTTGAAGTTCATTTTGCATTTCAAGATCTACTGTAAAATCTGCTCACAATGTACATAAAAACGTGGGAGTGAGAATACAGGAGGCATCAAACCTGTGTATACTTTACTCTCACTAACACCTCTTTGCCCTAAAATAGGACACCTACAGTAGCACATTTGGTTGCTTTGTGCTGGAATCCTGAAAAGCACAAACAGCTGATGCTCTAAAGTCACCCCCAAAAACTGAAGAAAATAATTGTGTTACAGTTTTCATGCCAGCAAAACATGCACCATAAAACACATACACATTCACAAACAAAGAAATGAATACTTGGAAGTGAAAAGTCATCAGCTTATATCCAGTATATGTTTGGGTTTCTGTCCCGAATCCCAGCTGCCTTCCATGGATCACAACCTAGTATTTCATCTTAACACACCGAGCTGTAGAGCACAGTGAGGCTGCTGCTTCATGGGCAGCAAAACCACCAGAGGAGAAGGAATGGGTATCAGAACCATTTCCAGATAAACTGTTCCTGTTAGCAATTAAAGGTCCTCTGGGACTGTACAGTTTGATCAGTTTACTCCACCCTTTTCTACTGAGTTTTAGGAAAGATGTTGTAAATTTCCATTTTCTTTTTCCACTGCCCACACAGTATGGATGGAAATCAGCAGACTTGCAGCCTATTTCCAGTTCTGCTATTAAATAATATTCATGCTATGTTAATCCTCAATTTACTAAGACATGAAATGTGAAAAAGAAAAAAACCCAACCAAACAAAAAAAAAAAAACAAAAAAAAAAAAAAACCCAAAAAAAAAAGGAAAAAACCACTGACTTTACCTGAGCAGCTAGTCCAAATTTGGTGTTTTGGAGGTGGTTTCACTTAGAGACACTAACTGGCAAATTCCAACTCCAACTAGTTTAAGAATTTTACCTAGCTAGTCTGTGAATTTTCTGGAAAAGCTTAACCAACTACCCACAGATGCATGTGGGTAGCCATGTGATGTTATTCCTGGAAAGTCTATTTGTAATGTCCACATTTCACATGTGGCACCACTCATCTTCAGTACTCAAATTCTGCCTTCTGTGACATCCTTGCAATAATTTCAACTTGTACAGGGATTTCTATAACCAAAGTATTTTACAAAGCAATCTAATTTTTAGAATCACATCAAGTAAAACAGTGTATTGATACCATCTGCAAAATAAATAGGATACTGAAGTACTGGTTTCCATGTAAGTGGAATACTCTTGTGTTTAGGTATTTTGACCAGAAAGGCTTAGCCCAACTTTACAGGCATGACTTAAAATACAATCTACAACTCCATGAACCATTTTGAGAACTTACACAGCTTCCATTCACTGGGCATAACACAGTGTTTCATTTTTTGAGCAAGCTTCAGGACATCCCTATTAGAGCATGGTGCTAAGTGCACCAAGGTTGTGGGCTCAATCCCCATATGGGCCATTCACTTATCAGCTGGATTTGATCATCCTTGTTGGTCTCTTCAGACTCAGAATATTCTCTGAATCTGTAATTTTTTACTCATTTTACCTACAAAGCCCAGGCATAGAACCCTTCACTAATTTGTCTTTGATGACACAGGAGGTGACTATCAGATACACGTAGGACTTGCAACTTTTCTTCTAGTTCCATACTGTAAAAGCCTTTCCATTTTTTCAAAGATGAAGATTTAAGCAATAGTTGGTAAAACTTATTTAAATTTTGACCAAATGTTTTCTAAAATACATCAACATATGTAAATACACTACTTTATACTAGGAAGACTTCAGAATGTATCTTTTATTGTATTGTGAAAAGGACTAAAAAAGATGAAAAAGTCTGCTTAAAGAAACAATAAAATTTACGACTACATGCTCCTCTTCTGTACAGAAAAAAATAAGATGAGCAGCCATTCAAGATCAGTGAATTTAAGTCAGCATCTTCCTCCATAAAGAATGGCTGAAGTGCTAAGGGTAGAATTTGGGAGAAGTCAAATTCTGCAGAACTGGCTCCAGCTTTTGCATAGTAGCATCTCTAATCACTCCTACTCCAGCATGTTCATTCCTTTATACCATACCAAAGTAATGAGTGTCCTTGACTTTCACTCACTCCTGCTTGTTACAAGTAAAATTATCCTCCTGACGTTTTAACATGGGGGCTTTTCTCTTACCTTTGTAATTCCTGCAAGCCAAATGACTTTATCTGGTAATTACCAAGGTGCATTCTTTATTTTAAGCTCTGAATTAAAATTAAAAGAAATTTTTATCACCATGCCCACAGCTGCTAGTCAGGAATGATTAGCTTCACAGCTTTCAGACCTTGCCACATCATTTCAATGCACTATACAATGGCACATTTCAGAAAGACGAGCTTCTTCAGCCAGTACCTCCACTGGAAAGAATGGTGAGTGATTCAGTCATCTCAGCCTAAATGCACTCTCCTTTTTTATGGTTTTTCATAATCATTACTGCATATGGCTACCTCTTGGAATTACCTAATGTATGCATGTCAGTGCAAATCTATCATGCTCCAAATTCTAAATAAAACACATCAATTAAAGTTTACTTGGAAAAATGATAAATGAAATGGCAACACAGTGGAGAAATACAGTGACATAAACTACAATTACAAACTTCTAACCTTTCTATAATGTTTAGACTAGGCTGTAGCTCAGCAAAAACTTCAGGACGTTTCTTCTAATTTTCCCCTTCGTGTAACAAGCAGTTGAGTCTCACAAAATTAGGTATTAAACCATGTTTTCTCCAAAATAAGGGTACTGTTATGAAAAGTGACATTTCAGGTAAGTGTTATAAAATCTGTTTCCACTTAAAAGTATTGTAACAACATTTAAGTAAGACTTTGACAATCTGCTTCCATTCATTCATACTTGAATATCAAATTTCTATATGAAAAATCAGATGAGGCATTCTCCCTTTACATACTTTAGTAATTTAAAATATGTCTTTCTAGGTTCTTATACTGAAAACAAACTTTTCCTTAATACCCCCTTAAATATGCATTAACACAGAATAAGAACAAACTAAGCCCTGACTTACAAAACAGTAAATCTTCTGTCCTGTGCTAAACCCCTTCAGCTCTCTACAGGCTTCCTGCAACTTTCCTTGGTGTCCTTGGCCATGGTGGAGCCCACTTCACACTAAGAGGAAGCCATGTGCAGAAACCAGTGAAGCGTCTGAAGCCCAGCCACCAGAAAGGAAAATATAAGCTTCCTATATTTAACTGTCTCTCAGAATGTCATTGCTGGAATTCTTGTAACACTTTAAAAGCCTTTCTTATCTGAACTTTGCAAGTTTATTTATGTATGTACACATAAAATAGTTTCCCTAAAGCCTTTAGTTCTGTCATATCAGAATTTCCACTAAAAAGTCACCAGGACTGAAAGCTTATAGCTGTCAGCCACACAAAAGAGCACTGTGGTTTCTTGTCTTTACTAAAAGCATATTTCCAATTCTGCAAGTCCAGGTAAACAGGCGAGTCAATTAAGCTGCATTATCCAATTTACATACAAATCTGTCACTGTTGGACACTAAATAAGTCACACGGATGCAGCTCAAGATATGGTGAAGAAGAAGCAAACTTTATTTCTTCTCTCACAATTTATAGCTTTCTGACCATGGCCAGGGTTTGGGTAGTCAGGATAACACCTTTCTAACCACACTGGCCGTGAGAGATGTCCATCAAGAGACATGTAACAGAAGGAAGGCATACATGTTTATAGTTACTGTCCTGAGGAAGTTCTTTAGAAACTATGTCAACAAGCTCCAAAACTGAGTTTTCAGGGTGACACAAATCCTGTATGAAAAACTTTGACTTGAGCTGGAAAAGTAAAAAAAAAAAAAGTGACAGAAGCTATTGAACAAATTCAGGCTCCAGTTACCGTCAGGTAATTCCATGGTGACAGTTCTGAAACAAAGTTACCATGGTGTAAAGTCTGAAGCAGCTAGGAACAGAACTTGGTCACCTGGCATTTACTAACTTCACTAAACTTAAAGCCCTGCAAGGGTCAAACAATGAATAACTACATCATTTGTGAGAAGAAATGCCTAGAAACCAAGGATACAGAGGTGAAATGAGGATAAATGCTTTGCTTCCATACTGAACTTTATGGCTTTTGTTAGTCTAAGCCAGGCCATGGATATTGCTTTAATATGCTATGAATATTTTCAGGGTAAAATTACATTAGTTTAAAAATAAGGCATGATTAATACAGAATTTTCATGGAATTTTGAAGTAGATTGAATATCACAGCCAGATGTATAAACCTTTAAACAACTACAGTTGGGATCCCTTTTTCCACATAATAAATGCAATTGTTTCTACTATGGACTGGGAACACTTGGATACTTTAATATTTGATTCTGCATCTAGTTTATGTATAGTAAACATAGTAAACACCAAGGGCCTGAACCTGAAATGTGTGAAGATTAATCACAGTAGTAGTCTCTTCAAGGCTAAGAAGCTTTTGTAGACTTGCATGTTACATGTAGCAAAGCACACCTCAAGGAAAGGTATGTGAAAAACAAAACACTGTCAAAATTACAGCGAGTACAGGCTCAAATGAATGTTTTTTAAAATAAAAACGAAACCTCAGTTAGGCTTCAGAATACTACTTGTAAGGGTGCAAAATTAAACCCCCACTAAATTCCATTATCCCTTTATATTAGCCCCAGAGCATACTTGAATTCTGAAGGTTCCAGTCGAGAGGAAACAAGCAAATCCCAAAGCAAACTTCAGTTAAACTTTAAAAGTTCACCTCTCTTTCAGACGATAACGCAATTAACAGACATGCCTCGAGCCAGCAACCACCTCCTCTTCACCTGAAAGGCGGGGGTGGAGAAGCTTCGGGAGAAGGAGGGAAGGGGCTCAGCCCCCTTCCCCGCGCTTGCAGGTGCCGGTCGGTGCCTCGCCGGGCCCCCCGAGGCAGAGCGAGGCGCGGGGAGCGCAGCGGGGTGCGGGGTGGCCGCCTCCGGGTGCCCGCTGCCGCTCCCTACCTTTGCCGGGCCGCGGGTTTCTCCGGGCGGCGGGGCGGGCGGCGCTCCGGGGGCGGTATCCCGTGGGAAGGCGGCCGGGGAGCTGCTGTCAGCCCCCGGTCCGTGCTCGGGTCCTGCAGCCCTCGCAGCTCCTCTCCCGCGTCGCGCATCTGCCTCCCGGCCGGGGGGGCTGGCGGCGAGCGCAGGGACCGGGGCTGTTTCAGCCACCGGGGGTGCTCCGGCCGCCGAGGCCGCTGCCGGTGGCTGTCCCGGGCGTGCAGCTGCAGGCGGCGCTGCCCACAAAGGACAAATTCTTTTTGCACGTCCCGAGCGCGGGAGCGGAAAGGCTCGGTGCCGGGTGGGTCCCCCCATTACCGGGCGGCTGTAGGGGGAGGACCTCGCTCGGGAAAGAAAAGCCTCTTGTCTTCTGGACAGCGTCGAATCATATAATGGAAGACAAGTTATTACCAAGATCACCTTAAATTATTAGAAAGCCACAGCGTTTTCCTTTTTCTCATCTTTGGTGGGTTGTTTTGGGTTTTTTTTAAATAGATGTTGCCAATACCTACAAACAATATGCGAGGAAAACCACCAGTTTCACTTTGTAGCACAACTTGATGGGCTACGTGTAAACTCTTCCTAGTGCAAAGCAGTAATAGCCCCAGCAGTGTTTTCCATTTACAGTAAGTTCAAAAATGTGTAATTGTAAATGAATTGTACAGATACCTATAGAGTTGTCAAGTGTAAATTTAAAGACTCAAACCTTTAAGGCATAAATGAATGGACAGTGTTTCTTTTTCCAAAGTGTGAGTTACATAACATTTGCATAGCTCGCTGGCACATCCACGCGCTATTCATTGCAACACTCTCCCAAGGTAGCAGCAGGCCGGTAACTGAGTGAGCATTCACTGCGGGTCAGATTCTGTCCTTGCCATGCTTTGCTCTGGAAACCATCCTGTAAACAGCTCGATAGTGAGAAGTGGGTGGGACACTAAGGCAAGGGCCCTTTTACACCCCTCGGTGTCAACAGCAGAGTCCTTCAGGGCTGTCGCCTGCGGGAGCTACAGATCATCTGTGCACAATTCCCAGCCTCTTCCTTCTAAACACTGGATCTAGCAGTGGATCTAAGTATTTCCTAGAACACATAAAAATCGTGCATGCTCTTACGGAACACAGAGTTGTAGGTTACACACACAAAGTGGTAATTTTCAAACCCTGCAAAGTAAGATTTGACTTCATGGTAAGTGGAAGGCACACAGAAATCCCCACACGGAGCTCAGCCTGCCGACACACAATGCTGTCATTCAGACACAGATGAAAAATGTGCCTTTATATACTACTTTGATTCATTGTCTGTCTCTGATGTTTCTTTGTACTTTACAATCTTGTTGAATCTTGCACATACTTACCCTGAGTCATGGCACAAAAAGGGATTTCTAAAGTATAATGAAACTGTTTTCACTGATTTCGTATTGATTACACATTTCATGTTTGCAAGTGTTTGTATTTACAGGGATAATTCTTCAGGCTTCTTAAGTGTCAGGCATTACTAGCCTGATGATGGATGCAATAGCCTGCTAAACCAGAAACACTTGGATGGGGTATAAAAAGGGAAATGAATGTAGGATGGAGGACCCCCTTAGGAAACACTGCAAATTGAGTGTTCTTATCAGTCAACAAATGTAAAATACTTTGCACAAATGTGCAGTGAACACCTGAAGATTCTCAGCTTATGCTACTGATCACATCACAACTTAACTCCATACTAGTCAAATAGCTTTCAAGTTCTTGTCTGTTAATTTGTATTAATTAGTACAATTATTGGTTCATATTTAGATTCCTGCTTTTGGTAGTGATTAAGTAACCCTTAGATTCAAAAGCCACACACTGCTCCTAGTGTTAATAAAGATGTACTTGGCATTTGCACAGAATTTTCTCAGAATCTCACAGCCCAGGCATTTTGACATTTCTAGGAAACCTTGTCACATGACTGTTAAAAAAACCCTGAAGTGTGCACACACATATGCATATATATATTCAAATGACTTGTACAAGAACACAAAGCACCAGTACCTATATTACTAAAAAAGTAGCATACCATCATTTGTTGCTGTGGTATTTTACTCTATGTATAAAATTTCAAATGAGAGGTACTTAGTGTCTACTTTGATGCAGGGCACTTCCTCTGCAATCCACAGATTACCTTCTCTGTAGTTTTGCCCACAGCAGACTTGCCAGTTTCTGTGCTGATGGCAGGACACTGCAGTAACAGGTCACTTTGGAAACAAAATAAAGGCAACCCCGGGGGACTTTGTAAAGGGAAGCCTACATTTCTGCTCCCAAAAGCTTCTCACACACTGTTTTATGCTTTATACTGAGAGCCAATAAACATTGCTTGCTAATACAAGCTGCTCTGAACTAAATGAAAAGAGCTGTTTTTATTAATTAACAGTGGCTGGTGACCATGTTTAAAACTACATTGCCTGGTGCACTTCAGCATAAAACACAAGCTTGTAATGTATGCGGAAACATGCAGCTGCCCTTTTTACAGCCCCCTCAAAACAGTTTTCACCATTTTAATGCTACTGAGCTATGATGTCTAAGAAATGTACCCTTTGATATCTAAAAGTGAGCCCCAGGTACACCCAGGAGAACTATATTTCATAGAACTGGCATCTGCAGATGGAGCTAGCTGTCGAAACTCAGTGTGTCCTTAACATTAGGACTCTGACAGTAGAGGAGCACCCTCTCTGTGATGGAATAAGGAGAGCCATCTATAGGAAACAGCTCTTAAGAACCGCTTAAAATTACTCATACCTTTCCAATTTGTCCTTCTTCCAGGACCAAGGCTTTTAGGTTTCATTTAGAACCTTTCATTACACTGTCTAAACACCTTAGATAATGCTAATGTTTTATACCAATATCATTATCTCATCCAGGTCTTTCAGATCTCAGCTGAAAAAATATAATTAACTGAACTTCATCAGACTGGGAGGAGGCAGCAATATAAAAGTGTTGATACAGCAAACCATCCCAAAGCAGTATATTAAGAATCAGCATTCTTACTCATAGTGAAAATGAGAAGATAAACCAGTTTCAAACTATTTTCTTGAATTTAGAAATTTACCTTTAAAACATATCTGTTTGGTTTTTTTTTCCAATTGGTCCCCTCTTTCTCCCAAATTATAGCTTTGCAGATTTTTTCTGAAGTCTTCTCAACCCCTATTGCCTCGGTCTTAACTGGGAGATGCAACAACCAATTATTAAACTATAAAGAGCTTACTGAAACTACTGCATAAAGCTGTAAATCAAAAAGATACTATGAAGGGCAGAGGAGGTTTCAAAAAAACACAATCAAGAGAAGTTATCATAGCTGTTGAAGTTCTGCCAGAGGAACCTGTGACAAAATTAAATTTACCTGCACTGAGTATATCAATTCCTAAAATACTGGATTTGGTTTAAGGGTCTGTCAGCTACTAAAGTGGTATGACTTCACTAGAAGGCTCAATGAAACCATTATCTTCTATTTCTCCTCAAGATGAAGGTGCATCTAATGTGGCATGTGTAGAATACCAACATATGTAATTCATTTAGGCAAATAATTTCCATTGGGTAAACACATCCCTCTTAACAAAATGACTATCTAATTTATCATCACAACCTGAAGCACAGCCTTTGGATGTCTTGTCACAATTCTGTATTAATTCAAACCTATTCATCTTACAGGAAGTAGTTTGTTGTCTTCAAACATCTGTCTTGTGCCATTTGTGTAGCCCGTGGCTCAGCGATATTTCTGTCTCCTTATTGTGTGTTAACAATAAGCTTGTCTAATTACGTATTGTTGGTAAATAATTTACATTTTCCCTTTTAAAATGACCGCCATCTGTGATTGCACCAGCTTTAAAAAAAGCTTTAAAATAAGGAATCTGCATCTCTCTTGGCTAAATTGGGCAGTGATTAACATACACTCCCCAGACTTTCCCTTTCTACATAGTATATAAATTGTAGTATTTCCTAATATATTTATCCTACAGATTGCCCACTCCAGCTGTGGATGCCTGATCCCTGTAAGTGTTCCAGGCCAGGCTGGATGGGGCTCTGAGCAGCCTGTTCTAGTGGAAGGTGTCCTTGCCCACAGCAGGGGGATTGGTACCTGATGGTCTTTAAGGTCCCTTCCAACTCAAACCATTCTTTGATTCTAAATATTTTGTAGTATTTGTGTTACACTTATTTCCTGGATTTACCACCAATTCTAGGGGACTATGCTTGGCATGCAGCTAAGATGACCAATTCACGGAAGTGTGACACTCTTCTCATTTCCTCTTTTACTGTCCCTTCACCTGGTCCCTTGCAAAGGAATAGCCATATACCGACAGCTCCTCGCACTAGCCAGGAAACTGCTCTCGGGATAACACGGCTTTCAGACAAGTCACCTGCACTTGCTAGTTCGGGCTGCTTTCCTTCAACATACCGTCTGTCTACTCCCGACTCCGGTTGAAGGCAACGTGGAGATCAGCCTGGCCTCCTCTCCAGGCTCCAATATTAAGTCTTAAACTGAAGACTTGAACTCGGGCCACAGCGCGTTGAGTGGGACTGGCCCTCGGCTCTTTCGGGGGCCGCCTGTGACCCTACATTTTGCAGGAGTGAGGAGGCGACCTCACTCCTCAGCCGTTCCCTCCCGTTGGCCGCAACGCCCCGAGCGAGACGCGCCCGTTGCAGCCGCGCAGGCCCGCCCGCGCCGCCACCGCAGGGATGCGCGCCGGGATCCCGTGCACGGAACGGCGGCACGGCACGGGCGCTTTGCGCCAGCCCCCGCGGGGAGGAGCCGCGTTGGAGTAACACAGAAGAAGTGGGAAGAATGCCACGTTCCTGGGAATTGTTCATCGTAGGCGCGCGTGAAGCATAGTCACGTAGAACTGGTAGTAAAAGTAGGATATATGTGTAACATAAATACTACTAAGTGCTTAAAAATGTAGAACGATTTGGGTTGGAAGGGACCTTAGAGATAATCTCGTCCCAGCCTGCCTGATGTGGGCAGACACCTTGCACTAGCCCAGATTACTCAGAGCCGCATCCAGCCTGGCCTGGAACACTTCCAGGGATGGGGCATCCACAGCTTCTCTGTGCAACCTGTGCCAGAGGTATTGGGAAACACTACAACTCACATTCTGTGTACAAAAGGGAAATCTGAGGAGCGTATATTAATCACCGCCCAATTTAGGCATGTTAAGAGGTGTGGATTCCTCATTTTAAAGCTGGTTTTTTTTAAGCCGCTGCAGTTACAGACGGTACCAGTTTTAAAACGGAAAGCACAACGTCGCACAGCTCACAACGCCCGCTCCCCGCCCCCCCACTCCCCTCAACGGGAGCGCGCACCCGCCGCCGCGCGCGGCCTGACGTCACCGCGGGCGGGCGGGCGGGAGCGCGTGACGCGCGCCCTCCCCAGCCCTCCCCTGCCCTCCCCGCGCCGGCCGGGCCGCGGGCGCTGATTGGCCGCCGCCTTCCCGCTTCCTCCTCGCCGCCCGAGAACCCGCCATTTTGAAAACCTTGTTGATTCCGGGAGGGAGGGAAGAGGGAGAAGGAGAGGGAAAGAGTGGCTGGCGGCTGTGGGGCTGCGCCGCGGCGGTGCGTGTGTGTGTCGCTGCGCCCGGACCCGCCTCGTCCACCAGCAGCTGCCGCCTTCAGCTGCTGCCGCCGCGCCTGAGGAGGGAGCCGGGAGCCGGGGCTGGAGCTGAGGTGGGTCCCGCCGCCATGGCCGTAACGGCGCCCGAGAGCGGTCCCGCCTCGCCGCGCCCGGGCCAAGCAGGGACGGATTCTGACGAAGAAAAATGAAACGCAGCCGCCGCGGCGCCGGGCGCCCGTCCCGCCCCGGGGACGCGCCGTGTGCGGGGCGCTTGTCACCGGGGCTGCCTCCGGCCCGGCCCCTGCCCGAGGTGTTTCCCGGGTGCTGCGGTGTCCTGCGGCGGGAGCGGGCGGAGCGGTCCTGCGCCCGGCGGGGACGCGATGGCGCCTTGGCTGCCGGCGCCACCGGACGCTGCGCATCGCCGTCGGCTTTGCCCCGGCATCTGGCTTACAAACCGGGAAGAGGGGACAGGTGGAGAGTCCCCGTCTGAAAAGCCCCAGGCGAGGGCGGGAGACCCTCTCCCGGTAGAGGTGAATCCCTTTTTCCCCTAAGCAAAACGTCGTCCCGAACCTAGGTGGTGGAATGCTAAGAAGTCTCTAACTTTCTCTCTTCTGTAACCTTTGAAAGGGGAAGGAAAGACAGTGTGTAGTGCTTCTCTTGCTTTTACTCATGACTTCAAGTAGACGCCAGTAATTGCCGTGAAAATGCCAGATTACTTACTACAAATGAAATACTGGTAGTATCACCCTGAAAGATATATTTTTCTCTCGTGATTTAGCCAGGAAGCTTTACTTTTCCTTGTACTGTTGGTAATAAATATTAACTCATGTTTTCTGTCATTTGGAAGACGACTGATCTCTGGCAGCTGCTAATGCTTCATATAAGCAGCAGATTTAAATGTTACTTATTGCACCTGATCTCTTGTACTGGCTTTAATATTGCAAAAAGAAAATGGTTAATTTTGTGAAATTCTGTTCCAGATCTAAACGGTGAAAATTTTTGAAAGCTAAAATTTTTAAAAATGAGACATATGGTTATCTTGCTCTGTTGGATAGATGTTTTCTGTTAGTAGGGAAATGGTACACGCATAACTAAGATATTTTAGTTTTAAAGTTTACATATAGGCCACTTCAGATGCTAAGAAAAACTCTTAAATATGCTAAATATTGAGCATTTATTCTTTTTTGTTGTAGATCTGGAAATTAAAACAGGAAGTATTTTCATGACCAAAGATGCAGCAGCTGTCTGGATTATGAAAGCAGTGTTAATTCTTCCTTGAATTGCTTGCAACTTTTTTTTTTTAATGTTTCTGTTCCCATTTCCCACCTAAATAAGTAACCTGTTTAAGTTACTAGGAAACTTGCATGCATAGTTAACCATGATCAAAAATAAGTATTGAGTTTATAGCAGGGTGCAGTAAAATGCTGATATCTTAAAACACTGCAGTTTTTAATAGATAACAGTATCAGCTGCTTTGAGTGGGTGTTTCCGAATGTTTCACAAAAGCAGCTTGAAGACATGTGTGTGAATAGAATTTATAACCTTTTAGAGTGTTCTTAGCCAGACTAGTTGCAGAATGGATGGCAACAAGTTCTGAAAAGTTGTGTTTATGTTCTGAAAAGTACTGTGTATATGTCAAGCACTGCAGTGATTAGACAATGTCAACAATCAGAGAGTACCAGCACACTGTTTCTGCTGCACAAGAAGATAATTTTTTAAAGCAAGATTCCTGTGCTTTTCATGGATGTAGTTTCATTGATGATGGTTTCCTCTGACTCTTTCTACAGAAACATACACCATGTCTTCTGTTGATTCATCAAAAGAAGATACAATGTCAGAAAAAACAGATGAGAAACAACCTGAAACTGAAAACAAAGCTGAGGAAAGTGATGAAGATGAGGAAGAGGAGGAGGAGGAAGAAGAAGAAAAGGGTACTTGTTTTTCTGTTGAATAAGTTGTTCTTTGATAAATGCCAAGCTATTGAATGCGGTCTCCTGTGATTTTGGCTAATTGTACTATTATGGAGGAGATGCCATAGTGCATCTGTCTCATGGGTCATAATAGCTTCCCAGTAGACTATATCAGGCAATGCTAAAAACAGTGGTGCTGATTTATCTCAGAAAAGATTGAAGGAATTGCCAGCATCCTGGACTTCTATACTAGGGATTTTTTTTGTTGTATAAATTTTTTGATGATTGTAGGAGCTATTGTCCTTTATCAAATTATTTTTTGCCAGTAACACTCTGAAGTGATCTGTGTTTGCCAAAGAAAAACTTCGAAGTGTGCAGTATTTTTGGAAACAATATGAATGTTTTTGCTTAACTACAGTGAATTAATTTTCTGGGTATCCAAATGTAATTGTATTGGGTCAGAAATTCCTTTAGACTAATTTTGGTATATAAAAATTGCAGCAATATGATAGGATGGGGGAAGCAAGGCAGGTTTTTTTGTTGTGGTATGTAATTGAAGGTAGTCAAGGAGAACAAAAGAAGACGGGGGAACTACTATGCAAAAATGTTAATTTCTATTGTGGAGTCTCCAAGCATCTGTTTTCAAAAGGAAAGCATTCTTGGAAATATGGCTGTAATGTGGCACAGTGAAAACCAAGTCATTGATGCTCTTGATCCTTGAAAGAGATGATGTTTGTCTTTAGGAAAGGCAGTAGAAAGAAGACAGATTATGCTGTTTGGAAAACAGCAGAATAATTGTCACTGGATTTTCAGCAAAAAAAAAATCTTTTTGCTCTGGTTCTGATTATGTTCATACAGGTTTTGAAGTGGCTTTCAGATGTTAAAGCCAGGACAGCCCATCTGTTTAGCTCTAAGGATAGTATTACTTGAGGTGTCAAGTATTTCAGTATGAAATGTTCAGCTGAAGCTTTAGCTTTTTCTTCGGAGTGGTATCATTAAATTAGTGATGTGCTGGGTATATGTAAAACAATCTAAATGTATTCATTAGTAAGCAGTACCAGAATTACTGGGAATAATATTCTTGCAGTATTAGTGACACTTGTATAGTGCCCTGCGGAGTGCTTCTCTGTGTACCCTGGGATGTGTAGTACAGTCCCACTGCACTTGCGCTTCTGCCTCTCCTGCTGAAATGTGTGGTTTCTCCAGTCCAGTAGTGGGAAACAAATTGTGTGCAGGCATCCTGGACCCTGCTTTTGCCTATCTGGTGATAGTATTCTTCTTTGTAGTGCTGTGCATGGAGCTGTGTGCATACAGAATGCAGCATCCAAAGAGAATGTGCAAACAAGGTCAGTTTTGTATCTGAAAAAGGCAGTGAAAGGAAAGAAGGATGGGTTTCTGAAAACACATAGTCCTACAGTCTCCATTACAGTGAAGTTACCTTTAGGAAATGCCCAGTCTTATCTTCAAGGTTTCCTTGGATACAGGATTGTGGTGAAGAACTGGAGAGACTTCTAGTTATGTATATGCAGCTCTATAGAATCACACTGGCTTATTAGCCAAAGGTTTGAAAGTGTTATAGTACCTGGTTATATCATCATCCATTTTTGATTTGCTATTTCAAAGAGTCAGTGTTGTGTTGCCTGTCACTTCAGTCAGATCTGCAATGAAGAATATCGTGTTTAAGGAAGCTGTCTTTTGCAGAAAAGAGTCTCATTGTTGAAGGAAAAAGAGAGAAGAAGAAGGTTGACCGACTGACCATGCAAGTTTCCTCACTGCAGAAGGAACCTTTTACAGTTACACCAGGTAAGCTTGACTTCTCACATACGAATTGTGAGTGTTAGAAATGATAATGAAAACTCTAAAAAGATGAAATTACTAATTTGTTGTAGGTGAGACCTTATTTATGAGTCATGATCTTTTTTAAAATAATAATGCTATAAAATATGAAAACTCTCTTTTATTCTGTAGCATCAGTTTAAATTGTAAAAGTTACATGATGTTTAAACTTACTTGGAATAGGATCTTCAGTACCTTACCACTCCTAACAAAGGCAGGAGCAGCCAGAATAGAAAGAAATGCCAAATCCTTGTACCCTGATCTAAGTAGTATCAAGTAAGGCAGGTAAAGAGCCTGTCAGGATGCCTAACTGATAGGAAAAGGCCTGCTTAATGTTTGACTTATTATAATGTATAATGATGCTTTTATGGAAATTCTTTGCTTTAAAAAAAAAAAAAAAAGTAGAAACTTTAAGTTATAAACACATAGGTAAATACAAATGTGATGCATAGCATAAATGATTTTAATTGTTTCAGGAAAAGGACAAAAACTCTGTGAAATTGAGAGGATACAGTTTTTTCTGAGTAAAAAGAAAACAGACGAACTTAGGAACCTGCACAAACTCCTCTACAACAGACCAGGCACTGTAAGAATTTCTATCTTATATCCATTAGTTCTCATGTATAGTGAAAGTGTTTGTAGTGCAGTTTTTTACATTTGCACATATGGATCTATTTCTTGAGTGCTATTTATTACAAGTTGCTTAGAAAATGGGTATTTGCAGGACCAGTTAAATAAGCTTCCTCCTTTTAACTCCTATAAGTTCTCTCCCTATAAAAATCCTGTGGCAGGGTGTACTAAATCAAAAGTCTCTTGAATGTAGATTTTTTTTTATTTTTTTTTCTTTAATGGTGGAATGTTAGATTACCTTACAAGGATGAGTTGGAAATAATTTACGGTTCACATGCTAAAAGCTGCTGACATGCAGGTGACACTCAAAATACTCTGTGTGTTAATACATTGCTGCTTTTCTGCTATTTTTCTCTTAGTTTGCAGTAAGCAGTAGAAAAATAAAAGTGATAAAAATCTCTACTAAGATTTCATATATAACAGTTTTCCTAAGATAATTAAAATATTGTCCATTTTGTATTTAAGGATGACACTTAAAATATAATGGCAAGTCTTTCTTGGAGTAGTTTATGTATCACTGATTGTGCCTTAAATTTCAGAGTAAATATGACCCATTTTCCTTGCTAATGGAAGCAAAATGTGAAATTGAGGCAGATTAAATTGTACTATTTCTATATGTTTACTGTAACTATTGGAATTTTAATATCTTTGGTGAATTTTGGAGACTTGAACAGCTAGCACAGTAACCAGAAATTAAATAGTACTAGTATACAGATGTGATCTAATTTCTTAGACCACTGCTTCTGATGCAATATTTGTTTAAATGTCAAAGAATGATCTGTTGCCACAAGTATTTAGAAAAAAATATATCAGTATGGTTTCAGACAAAATTCTATTTAATCAGAGATTTTGGGAACTCAGAATGCTGTTTGATATAATGAAGGTCAGATCTTGTCTTGCATGCACGTATTTGTATGTGCTTTTAATTGTACTTAACATTTTTAATAAAACATACCAGTACCACCTGCAAATTTTCTTTAGGTGCTGGACAAAGCTCTTTGGAAAAGGAGCTCAGCTTTGGTAAAATTACAAACTAGTGAAGAAACAGCAAAAATAAGCTTTGTAGTATTGAAAGCTAGTTCAAATTATTCTTGGTAGTGTTATAAAGATCTCAGAAGATTGAGAGATCTGGGGTTACTTTTTAACTTTTTTCCTTTTTTTTTTTTTTTTTTTTGGTAAGAGGAGATGAAACAAAAACAAAGAACTTAAGTACATTTGTGATCTTGATGGGAGCAATTTTCCATTTATGAGGGCTATTGGAATGGAAGTTCAATCTAGATCAGACACCAGGTATAATGGTAGAAACTGTAGATTGGGTGGTACATAAATGCAGATATTGGTCCTAATAAATAAGAGGTTCAAAAATATAGTCATGGAATTATGTAAGACTTCAGAATAGCTAGTAAAGCAAATCTGCTTTAGCAGATTATAGAATAAAAAAGAAAATTCCCTATTTTGTAACAAATTACATGATACAAAGCATGCAACAGGCTTCATAAAGTTGTAGTTTTGCAAACCTGTAAATCATCATGCAGTATAGTCTAAGTGAGCTTGAAACTGCAAGTGACTGTCTAGTAAGTTATTAAAAGTACCACAGTCACAAGAAATTGAACTTAATTATTGTAGTTTGTCTATCATAAGGCATAATCCATGTAGATTATAACCTAAAAGGTGTAGTTTTGTCTACAGAAAGCTAAATGCTAGAACAGATTTTCTTGTATGAAAGGTTAACAATTGTAGTCGGATGAAATAGTTTAAACTGCTTGCAATGAAAAGTAATCTGTGTCCTCTGTTCTAGGTTGCATCCCTAAAGAAGAATGTGGGTCAGTTCAGTGGGTTTCCATTTGAAAAAGGAAGTGACCAATATAAAAAGAAGGAAGAAATGTTAAAAAAGTAATGATCTCTTGATACTTAACATAGCTTGACTCATGCTATGCAATCTATTTTTTCTTTTTTTCATCCACAATTTTACTTGAGATTAAAATTAAATTGTAAGACAGGTGGCTGTTTACTAGAGCTCTGCAATTTTTTTCCGAGTTCATTTTAGTCACACAAACTGGTCTCTTAAGACAGCTTGAAATGTATTAAGGGTTAAATTGTGAACATTTTATTCGCAGTTCCTACATTCCTGATTGTTGCATGCTAACTAGCAGATTCTTCTGAGAAGAATCTGAGAAGTGAGAGGAAAGCATTATTTCCCCAGGGCAAGCATAGTGTTGTGAACACATTGTACTTTATTCATGGTGCAAACCTGCATCCTTCTATGCCTCAAAACCTTCCTCCTTCAGAATCAAAGCCGTCTATGATTATTATGTATTAAACATACTAGAATTGCTCTAGCAACTAGTCTCACAAACTTTTTTTTTTCTTTTTTACTGTCTCCCTTCATAAGTTGCTTTTCCATCAGCAGGAGAAGCTGCTGCAACTTAGTTTTGGCTGGACTGAAAAGGCTTAAAATGCCCTTGCATATTTGTGTAGGTAGTTGTAACAAATGAAAGAACTAGTAACAGCTACAAAATATATTCTAAAACTGGGTGTTTTTTTTAGTTCCTGTTTGCTGGTAGTGGTAGGGCTTCCAGAACTTGGATTTTCCAAATCTTTCTTCTTCAGATACGCAGTTTTCCAGGAGTACAGTTTGCCAAATACATGGGAATCTACAAGACAAACTCTTATCTCCTGATGGCAGTTTTGACTGTTTCCCAAAGGTTTAATTGGATAATTCCCCCTATCAAAAAAGGGTGCAAAGTAAAGTAATTTTGCACTTTTTTTTTTTCTTATTTTCTATATGAAACAACTGCTAGTTTAGTCTTCAGTAAATATTCTGAAACCTGATTGCATTGGGTTGCATATGAAGGTGCAAAGCCCTGTGTGCTTGCATTACTGTGGTAGCTTCTGCTGCTGTTTGTAGCTGTGTGGAACACAAACTGTTGATCAGTTTGTTAATTTGTTCTGCCTCTGTGGTTGATTTCTGCCCAGACTTTACACTTGCTTGTCATATTGTAGCAGCGTTGAAAAAGATGAACAAAGGTCAACATGAATTTTGCAGAACCTTACTATTCAGGCTATACATCATAAAGAATGTAATACCTTCTTTTACTAGGGTTCCTTAACGTTTTTTTAAATATCCTGTTATACAGACATGCAGATTTGGGAATTCTGTTTTATTTTGCTTTATTTAATACGGTGGTGATTCTTTGCTTAATCATTGATAAGACTGGAAATGTAGTTTACTGTGTGCATATATATATTGTAAGGTGGCAGACACAAACCAGACAGCAGCTTCTAGCAGTCAGATGTTGACTGTTTAGGATGTGATACTGAATCTCCTTTTTTTTTTTCCCCCCTACAGATTTAGAAATGCAATGTTGAAAAGTATCTGTGAAGTTCTTGACTTGGAAAGATCAGGAGTTAATAGTGAGCTCGTAACCAGAATATTAAACTTCCTAATGCATCCAAAATCTTCGGGCAAGGTAAGATGCAGGTTGTTATGCTTGCTCTTATAGCTCTGTTCTGATGGAAAGTGCATCTGTTCTCTATTGCTCATTGTTTGCTTGTTTCCAGTAAGAATACAATTACTGTTCTAACTTAGTGAGGTAGGAATGACTTCTTGAAAGAGAGTTCTACTACTGCAGGCATCCGTAATGGGGTGACAACTTAAATAGAAATTCTGTTTACTTGTGGGTGTCCCCATTAAACACTGTTAGTGCACAAACACATGGAGCTCATTAGGATATCAATTCCCAAATGTCACTTAGCCTCTGCTTTGTGGGTGGAGGAGAATAGATACATGAAAGGACGGGAAAATCAAGTGTCAAATGTTGCCTCTGTTTGCTGTCTTTCGCAAATGTATGTTATCACATTTGGACATCACCAAATGGAATTTGTTGCAGGGTACAAAAACTTGGATGTAGCCAGTGCAGTAGATTCAGAGTGCAATTGCCAAGACTGCTAAACTCTGTTGTTAATCTTCTTGGACTTCAGTTTTTAATCTAATAGTAATACTAAAATAGTTGCACTGTTGCTCAGGAAATTAAATCTTTTCCAAACAAACACTGGAAAGTGATGTGAATAAGGGGTCAGCATGCAGCTTTAGGGACACAGGTACTGAGTTACAGCAAAATGCAGGTTTGCATAAGAAGTGACAAAATTTCTGCCTTTAAGTCTACTGAGTCATCAACTGATTTGTTGCCAGAAGAAAAGGCTTGGTAGGTAAAAGAACAACCTAGAATGAACCTTTCTTGCTTCCCTTCTCTAACCTTTGAAGATGTGTTTTCTTAGGGAAGGGGTGCACTTAGCTTAGAAATGAAATTTCATTTTGCTCAGCTCTATCTCATTACTGAAAGTTTACTGCAAAATATTATGGCTTAAGTGTAGTATATAAAGTAGCTCTGGGTTGTGTTAAGACACCTCTATAGTTTTTTACTGTTCTTTCATGTGATTTGAAATAATTTATCTTTTTTAAATTTACTTTTATATTCCTACTTGGATTACACACATCTCTTGTCTCTCAGCCATTGCCAAAGTCCAAAAAACCACAAAGCAAAGGTGGCAAAAAAGAGCGGAGTAGCTCTGGAACAGCAAGAAAAGCAAAACGCACCAAGTGCCCAGAGATCTTGTCAGATGAATCCAGTAGTGAGGAAGATGAAAAAAAGGAAAAGGATGAGTCTTCAGAAGAAAAAGAAAGTGAAGATGAGGTAATGAGTTACTTTGTTTGTTCTTCAACATTATGTCATTGCTTTCAGTCGGTAACTCTTGGAACACAGAACTGGGGAGTGAGGTTTAGCTGAAGAAGGGAGTACATCTGCAATTTTTAAGAGGTTTTCTTAAATTCTTAGTGTGTTGAATTTAGAGAATCACTTAGTTAAAGGCAAAAGTTCTGGTGCTTGGGTGTATGTATGCACCTTATAAAACCGTTTGCTGTGTGTAATTTTGAGGCAGCCAGGATTGCTAATGTAATTGATTGTATTTCTTAGATCATCTTGTTATAACTTGTAATTTCATAATGCAGTGTTTGATATGATACCTGGGACTTAACTTTGAATTCAGTAGGAGTCACTGACCTACCTCACTGCTTTGGTTTGGGATCTTGTTTCCATATTCCTCCTGGATTTTATATCTTAATCTCTCTCTTCAAGTTTTGTGTCTTAAAGTAAGCACAACATTGTAGGCAGCCTTAAAAAGATCTCTGCAATCTCTGAAGTGTCTTAATCTCATTGTATTTTGTGTTTTCTTTAAAACTTTTTGCATACTAGGCAGGAAGCATCAAATCATGGAATAGTTTGGGTTGGAAAGAACCTTTTAAAGATCATCTAATCCAATCCTCCTGCAATGAGCAGGGACATCTTCAGCTGGATCAGGTTGCCTTATTCAGCCTGGCCTGGAATGTTTCCAGGGATGGGCATTCACCACCTCTCTGGACAACCTGTTTCAGTGTTTCAACACCCTCATTGTAAAAGAAATTCTTCCTTATTTTTCTTCTAAATCAACCCTCCTTCGGTTTAATATCATTACTCCTTATCAGACCCCAGCAACAAAGTGCAATTAGTCAAACTGCTGGTGCCCAAGTTCTTTACGGAAATTATGGAACCCCTGGTGGTAATAAAAGTCCACTCTTTACTTAGGTTATGTTCTGTCTCTTGAAATGGAAGTGTAATAGGCTGTTAATAGCCTGAGCTATAGGAAACAGTAGCAATCTTTTGTTGAAAGGCAATTAATGTAACTTAACAGTTTGTTTTGTTGGGGTCATTTTGATAGGTGTTTGGTTTAATGTAAAAAGATGGTTCAAGGGAATTTTTATGCCTCCATGAAACAACCTTAATTCTTACTGTGCCTTTTTCATTCCTTGTAAATGGCAAATTGAAAGAGAGCTGAAATACTAAAAGTTGACATATCTGTTAATTTTTTCAGGAAAACAGGGTTTCTATTGTGAGGAGAGGAATATCTGTTTCAGTGGCAGGAGTTGTCTTTTTCCTAAGAACTCAGTTGTTTTTAAAAAAAACCAAAAATCTAAAACCCTCCAAACAAAATTCTAACAAACAAAAAGGCATAGTGGTAAACTCCATTGATCTAAGTGGGTCATCTTTGCTTTCTTTCAGAAGATAGGAGTTATATATGTCTGCAATGTCTGAGTGGACTATATTCTTCAGAAACTGAAGTTTAGGTGTATGGAATAAAAGCATAATTATTACAAAAGCACTTGTTTGTCAGATGAGTTTGAAAATAGGACCTGGTGAAATGGAAAATCTCTGTACAGCTTTAAGATTGCAGTATTTTTAAAGAGTTAGGGTTATGACAGCTTTTGATATACTGGATGTAGGCAGTGTATCTATTTTGCTGTACCAGCTCTTTTGGAAACTTAGGCATGAAGTGGCTGGAGTAAATTGTGCTCAGAGTGGAAATTTTTCCTTTTATGAAAAAGAGGTATGGATTTCTCTTAATGGAAGAGATTCAAGCAATACCTATTACTTTATGATTTTCTATTTGTAGCCCCCTAGAAAAGCATCTAAAAGAGAAAAATCTAAAAAGATGACTTCTAAAACCAAGAAAGCTGTGAAGGGTGCAAATGTCAAGAAGGCAGACAGCAGCACTACTAAGAAAAACCAGAACAGTTCTAGAAAAGGTAAATTCTTCAAATCTTTCATCATGCATTGCCTTGTAGCTTAACTGGCATGTTTATTAGAAAGGAAGCTTTTGCACTGTATTGTGAAGGAAAATGGAATTTGGTAAATTGTTGGTTTGCTACTTGATGCTTCTTTCCTTGAAACAGTATTTAATAAAAAAAACGGTTGGTTTGGGTGTATTTAATGTATTTTCTGCTGTGTGTATGTGAATAGTTTTTATTTGCATATAAACTGAAAGTATCAGCCAAGTTCTCCATTTTGCTGGAAGAATATTGGTAAAGTTCTGTTTGGGCCTCTATAGTGGCTTTATGCAAATCTTGTAATTGATCCAGTAGTGTGTATCCCATGTGTGTGTCTTTGGTTCAGCAGCTTGATATGGGTTTTTTGTTAACATAGATATGGTTTCTCCATGTGTCCTTTTGCAGTTGTTTTTCTCACATCTCACGATGTGCATGAAGCGTATACAGACACTGAGTTTCTTAATTGCTCTGTAAAGATTGCAGTAGTGAGGGTGGGAGCAGTGGTGTCTTGCCAAACACCTTTGCCCAAAAGGGCCTGGGCAGGGCCAGATGGTTCTTGCAGACAGCTCACTGAGGGCCATTCAGCAATGGGCACTCCTGATAAGGAACACTGACAGCACTCGAGGCTCTTGCAGCAAGTGTGGGGCCAAGGAAGTGACTGGCACCCCTGTTCAGCATCTGTGAGCTGGCCTCAGCAGCAGTGTCCAGCTGTGGGCTCCCTAGGGCAGGCATGGACATCATGGAGTGAGGCCAGTGGGGGGCACCAAGATCATGAAGGGGCTGGAGCTCAGGATGCAGAAGGGAAGGCAGAGAGAGCTGGGCCTGCAGAAGTGACAGGTGAAGTGGAATCATCCTGAGGTCTGCAGCTCCCAAATGGGAGAGTTTGGGGAAGGCAGGGCCAGGCTCTGCTTGGAGGTGCACAGGGAGAGAGGATGGGAGGTGACAGACACAAGTTGCCACCAGGGAAACTGCAGTTATGTGTTAGGGGAAGAAACTTTCACCGTGTGGGTGGTCACAGAAATGGGGCCTGGAGGAGCAGTGGAATCCCGATTTGGTAGAGATGTTTGGACATCAGCCTGGCACGGTCCCAAGCAACCAGCCCCATGTTGGCCTTGTTCCAAGTAGCAGCTTTGGTACGAGATGATCTTCAGAGCTCCTTTCCCACCTTAAATTCTGTAACACTCTGCGATAGCAGCCAAGTCTGTCACAATTGTAGTCTGAGTTACTAAGGCAGTTTATATCCATACTGCAAAGTACTCTATTTAATGCTGGTAGTGGCATATGCATGCTACACCACAAGCATCAGGTCAGATTAGTTACCCTTCTTGTCAGTGCTTTGTGAAAAGCTGTGAGTAAACTTTTAATCATAGAATTATGCTAAATTTCTTTCATAATCTTATTTCTCAGCAGAGCAACTGGCCTGTGCTTAACTCAGTGTATTATCAGTTTGACTTCTAAATGTGGCTGTGTTCTGTGTACACCTTATTTTGTCATCAACATATATATATATATATATATATACACACACAAATGTTATATGTGTGTTTTTCCTGTAAGTTACATAAGATATTCATAATTTCTTATTTACTCCTGCATTTCTGTTTGCAGTACAAAAATCAAAATGTTAAGTAGGTCATTTTGTAAGGTCATTATCTAGTTTGTTTGGCATCTGCTCTGAATTTCATCTTGTTGGCAGTAGAGGAACTGAGTGGATATTGGAGTCATTCAGTCTAATTCCTTTTCTGCTGGCAAAGATGGTAGGAGTGTCCTGTGCTCCTTAACTTCATTTACAAAGTTCTCCTTTTTTGTTCTCGTCTTTTTGATAGTAAGTTTCCAAAATTACATTGCAAAATTACAAGATCCTAGTCTACAGCACTCCTAGGGGAAAAAAGAAACACAAATTCCTTTTTAAAGGAAATAATTACTTTCTATTTTCTTAGGCATGTAATACCTGAATTAAAATTGTTGTAATAAGTACTTTCCATTAGTTTGATAGATTAAATTAGTCCCATACTTTTTAGAGTTCTTGTTGATATTTAAACTGATGGTTCATCAATAATTACACAAATTCATAAATAAATGTAGTATTGATAGCGTTAGCTTTGTTTTTAAATGGATACCAGGTCTAGCAAGATGTCTATTTTGAAGGAAAACATCTGGATTGGATGTTTGTGGGAAGTTCTGATGGCTTCTATTTTTAAGGAAGAAAATGGACAAACTGAAAACCTGTTACAATCCAAATTGTTCTTCATATTTAGAAAGCGAATCTGAGGATAGTTCAGATGATGAACCTTTAATTAAAAAACTGAAGAAACCACCCACAGATGAAGAACTGAAGGAAACTGTCAAGAATTTGTTGGCCAATGCCAACTTGGAGGAGGTTACAATGAAACAAATCTGTAAGGAGGTAAGTAAATACAATTTTGCAGTCTTTAGAGGTAGTGGATTTTGTGAACTGACTTTTATCATCATTTTATCATCATTTCAGAAATGGAGGCTTGTACTCTGCACTGTTGTTCAGAAACTAGATAGTTTTGCATTGGTTTATTTACTTGCTAATAGCTATAATAATGAGAGTTTTAATCTTCAGATATGCAACACTGATATCAGCATTAAAAGGGAAATACTAAAATTAGCTACCTGGGAAGTGACGGTATTACCTCCAGACCAAGTGCCTTGTGTGACAGAGAAAATATCTGACATGTTTAGACAGTGCAGCAGGTTTGCTGCTGTCCATAGGGGACAGCTGTGTCCTGTGCTCTGTTTCTCACATTTCACATGTTTCATTTCTGCTGCTCACTTTGCACAGTCATTCTTCATATGTCATATGTTCATATTCCTCATATTAGAAGTCCATTCAGCTGTCACCTATCAGCATCTATCAGGATAGTTCTCAGCTGAGTTAGTGAGTGGAATCAATACAACAAGAAATCAATTAATTGCCAGAACAGGTGGGAACCATATGCCCAAAAAAGGGAAAGGTGGGGGAAAAGTGACTAAAAACACAAATATAGTTACCTTGATATTTTCTGGTTAACTCACGTGTTTGGTTTTCCTGATAATTTCAAGAAGTTGTCTTGAGAAAACTCAACCAGAACTTATGAGAAAACTCTATGTAACTTGTTTTCATATTTATAGTCATTCTAGAAGCCTGAAATTTTGGTATGCTGAAATAAAATAGTCTGAATTGGTTGTCAGTGTTGGCATCTGTTTTTTTGTTTGTTTGGTCCTCTCCCACGCCGTTAAGCAAAGAGCAGTTGTACAATAGTACTAATATATTGACTCTTCTGTTAGTCTTTTGAAAGGATCACAGTTTTATTTATTATCAAATACCATGGCTTATTTATTTTTCATTAATTGTTTAGCTTCCTTCACTAATGCAGGCCTATCCGACTACTTAAGAGAGCATTTAAAACAAAAATTGGAGAATTGTTACTTGTGTGACCTGGCAAGCTAGACATTTCACTTTGTTGATGTGAAAAATTATAGTTTAGTCAGTGACCAAACATAAGAGTATCTGCATTTAAATATTTATGTGGTCCAAATAAGGACAGGAAAATAAGCATGTGTCTTTCTCTATTAGCAGAGGGCATTTTAGCAGTTGTAGTACTAGAAGTTCCAACATCAGTTTTTGCCCTAATTTCATTTAAGCTTCTTCTATTCATACAATCCATTGAATGAAAGTAATTTGAGGCTTGTTTAGTGGTTTTGTTTTGTTTTTACTTTTTTTTAGGTGTATGAAAAATATCCTAGTTACGATTTATCTGACAGAAAAGACTTCATTAAAAAAACAGTCAAAGAGGTAAAGACTTGATCATTTAGAAAATATTCTGGGTTGGGGTGAGGTTTTTTTTTCCTTCAGCCTGGCATGGCATCCTCTTACACAGTTTTAATAGCTTCTTATATAATTCTGGAAGTTTAGTGCTCACCTAAACCTAAACCTTGGATGTTTCGTTAGGGTTTTTTTCCCTTGTGTTTCCCTTTTCCCTTGTGTTTCCCTCTTTAAAAAAATAATTGCTTCAGATTCTTTTCTTAGCATGCTACTACTACTCTCATGTATTTGTTTGGTAAGCATAACTTGAATTAACATTATCTTAGTTTTTAATGATTTGTACTCTGAAATCTATGAATTTGCTTTAAATTACAACCTCAGCTGCAAGATATAATCTTATTCAGGCACTGGCCACATACATCCGTAGACAATAGCACATGAGGTTGTACAAGCTCTGCAGACTTGTCAGCTAAAGCAAAAGGGAATAAAGACAGATAGCTTTTCTTTATGTGTTCCTGGTAGTACAGTTATGATATGATGATCTTGCCTTTGAGTTTGTTGTGCTGAAGATCAGCTCTTATCTACTGTACTTACGACAGAGGGTTTATTGTCCAATCTGAGCTTTCTAATTTGTTAAAAAAAAATCAGGTTTCATTACTTTTGCTTGCCCTAAAAGTAAAAATGGAACAGTAGAAGTGAGGTTCACTTAGTGGAGTTAATAAAGTAACTTCATTTTCTTGTGGCTTCACTTAGAGATGTTGATACATGGCTATGTTGAATTGCTATGTCTTGTGCATACCTGTGTCACTATCAGCAAAGGCACAAGAGAGCAATTTGTCTGCTCTAGGGATGTTTTTGGGTTTTTTTCAAAAGCAAAAGGAGAGTGTATTTTCATGATAATTGGATACAGAAGGAGAGGTTATATGTGATTGGATTGAGAAAAAGGAGAAAACTAATACATTTCTCTTTTCAGTTGATTTCGTGATCTGATTTGACTGTGGGAAATGAAGATTCCTGGGTTTATGTTTCCATGGATTTGAAGATCTGATAGGCACCAGCAAAAGGAATGTTGTCTTACCCTTGTGGTATTTAGTCAGAGCTAATTCTGCTGATCTAATATTGAGTGTTAATGTAAATTGCTTTGTGTGGTTTTTTGTTTTGTTTTTTTTAACAGAACTGCATTTGATTCAATTTTTAGTTGAACATACATAAGTTTCTTGCATGGCAGTAAATGTTCCCTTTTTTATAGTTTTGTACATTTTGAATTGCGTTGTGTAACTAGATTCATTAAAGCCATCGTAGCTTTTTAGCGTGGATTACCTGCCTACAGGAGATTTTAAAATCGACTAAGATGAAAGCTGCTTATCTACACATATACATGCAGAGACTGGAATATTGCAGTATTGGTTACAAAGATATTTTGAAGACATTAATTCTGACAATAGGAAGAGTTAGTCATGTATTAATCTCTTCTATATTCTGATTAATTCTACAGATACAGAACTACTCTGAATCTAGATCAGTCTTGCATGTGTAGGCACTGAAAGAACTATCACAGCATGGTAACTAATTGGCATATAGATGTTATTTTTGTACTTTTAAAAGGCTTTTTGTTGTGTATATAAAGTTATTTCAAATTTCTTTTGTGCAAATCAGTTTTTTAATCTTGGTATCTTTGAATTTATGACATGAAATGTCAGTGTGAGGCAGTGGCACAGTGATAACAAGTGGTGTGCAGAAGTTTCATGAAAATGAGCTTAGGTTTCGTTGAATTTAAACCTGTAGTTTAACTTTATACAAAGACCACAGACATTGAAACAATGTCTTGGATGTAGTAAATAAAATCCCTCCAAAGGCAATAGGAAAATTTCTAAAGTTCACTTTGCAAAATATCTTTTATGTTGGTGTCTTGACCTGATGGCCTAGCATCTCAGAAGTGGCTATCCAAGATATACAGCTGGAGGCTTGATAGCTTCAGAAATCCACAGGGCTTCCAAATTGGGCAGCACTGATGTGAACATATGTTTAACCTCTCTTCTGTGTGGGAATGCTTTTCTTAACCTGAGCTTCATTGCCTCAGTATGGACAATGGTACTTGTAAGCCTGCAGTCTTGAACTTTGGCTGGCAGCTTTTAGGATCAAAGCAAACTCTTTGCATAAATTTTTGTTTAGGTTTACTCTTCTGCATACACCTTGTTTCTAACATGGGAAGTCCTACACTTAAAATCATAAAACTAAGAGCTGCCAAAGTGTGGGCTGCCATTCACACCACGAGCACAGAATCCCTCTGACTAGTATTGCTGGAAAGACAAAGTGTATTTTTTTGAATTTTATTATTGTACAGATGAGAAGTAAGGGTTCATAAATTATCTAAATTCCGAAAATGTTCAGCCAGTCAGACTGTTGATCTTACACACACTTTTGAATTTCTTTGCGTGTAACCATTTTTAAAAAGGCTGAATGTAATGGGGATTTTTTGTATTCAATAAATGTCTTTCACAAAAATGTAAATCAGTTTTAATCTAACATTTGCTTACATGTGTAGTAAAAACAAAGCCTATACAGGAACAAGGTTGTTTGTCTTTATCTCATCTGCTATAAACTATTGGCTTCTCTTCTTTAGAAGACACTATAGTTAAAATGTATGTCCTTGCACCAGGATTTTATATCTTCTGTGAGGTTAATTTGTGTTTTGTTTTGGTTTTTTGTGGGTTTTTGTCTCTGAACTGTCTTAGCAGAAAGAATACTTTTTAATTTGCAATTAAAAACATCAAAAATTTCCAAGTCAGTCTTAAGAGCAGAAAGTTACTTGTATTAAGTTTTGATGTTTTACAAATACTTGAATGATCTTTTGATTTTTATGTAAATGTACTAGCCAGTTTTAATGATATGGATCAGGAAGTGTTTTTAAGATTCACAACTCCAAAGTATAAACATTTTTTAAATAGTTTGAATTCTAGTGAAAACTTAGAAAAGGATAGCATACTTCTATTTATTGTATAAATGCATTACTTGCCACTTTGGAATTGCACTGATGGAATGGAAATGAACTTGACATTCTTCAAAAGCTTTGTTTAAATCTCTTAACAAGTCGGTGTTAGGCCTCAGTGGAGAAGAAATGCCTGTTTCCTATCAAATCCATACCAGTCTGGCTGCAGCTGATACAAGATTCCAGTTCTTTCTGCAACTGGGAGAAAGGCTGCAAGACAGTACAAAAAGGTAAATAAATGTCCTACTTACCCTGATGCTGATGGTTTAGAAGCACATCTGATCAAGGATCTAAATCCTGTTCACAGAGTCTCGTAAAAATAGAAATGGGTTCACTGGATAAAAGGTAACTGAATAAATTGTTCAGGTGTGTACCTTCCAGATGCTTAAGGTATTGCCCTGACCATTGTACTCTAGAGAAAAAATAGTCCTAAGATCTTGATTTGATTGCTTCCAGCATAATTCCTACAATCTGATATATCAGTTCTTCTTTAGTTAAGTGTTTGGTATTCAGTATTTTGGTTGGTGACTAGCAAAACTACAAGTTAATCTGAATGATTTCCAGGTATAAACAGCTGTTCTTATGAGTACTTGTGGCAACAGTATATGGGCCCTGCAGGAGAAGGAAGATGGAAAGGGCTAAGTGGGGAGGAGATCAGCAATTTGGAGTGTAAAGAGGTTACATGCATTTAAGAGTTATGTGGTAACCCATGGCATAGTGGTGAGGCATGTCTAATCAAGATGAAATTACAAAGACAGCTGTAAATTCCATCCCACTTTCTTTCCAGAAGCTCTAAACTAACAGCCTTCTTGGACCTGACCAGGTGGTTAATAGGGTCTTGTCTTTCTGTGTTATCCTGTTAAAAGCACATGACAAAGCGAGATCTAAGAATTGGCTGAGTTTGTATTAGCCATTGCTAAGCTGTACTTGAAAATAACCCTTTTGGAGGCCCATACTTAATCTCAGACAATTAGACAAATAAAGCCCCAGGGTGTCAGCATAGTGACTCTAGTAAAGTTTATTATTAATTTGTCTGTTTCAGAGATAGAGAGTGGCTCGTGACCACTTGGGCAGATCTAATCTTGCTTGTTACCAAATCAGAAAGCTGAGTGTAATGCAGTAGCTTCAACTGGACTAGTTGAAAACACTCTTGAAATTACTTCTGATGGTTGTTATTGAGGGAGAAGAGTGGAAAAAGCTGTAAGATACCAGAACACTGTCTGAAAACTTGCAGTAAGAAATTTAGTAAAATCAATATTTCAGTTGCTGAGAAAAGAAACACCTTGAATGCTGACAAGTGTGTTGTTTTCCTTCTGCAAAGAAATGTTTCTCCTGCCTTTGAATTTAGAAGTATTTATTAAAGCAAGATGCTGGAAAGTACAGGTCTAAACATTTATTCTTGACATGCAAGAAGGGGCTGACAGGAATCTCATACAGGTTAACAAAAACAGAAGCAGCATCCTGCTTTTGGAACAGAGTATCTCCTCTGAACAGTGAGGGTGGGGACAGTGGTGTCTTGCCAAGCAACTTTGCCCAAAAGGGCCTGGGCAGGGCCAGATGGTTCTTGCAGACAGCTCACTGAGCGCCATTCAGCAATGGGCACTCCTGATAAGGAACACTGACAGCACTCGAGGCTCTTGCAGCAAGTGTGGGGCCAGGGAAGTGACTGGCACCCCTGTTCAGCATCTGTGAGCTGGCCTCAGCAGCAGTGTCCAGCTGTGGGCTCCCTAGGGCAGGCATGGACATCATGGAGTGAGGCCAGTGGGGGGCACCAAGATCATGAAGGGGCTGGAGCTCAGGGTGCAGAAGGGAAGGCAGAGAGAGCTGGGCCTGCAGAAGTGACGGGTGAGGTGGGATCATCCTGAGGTCTGCAGCTCCCAAATGGGAGAGTTTGGGGAAGGCAGGGCCAGGCTCTGCTTGGAGGTGCACAGGGAGAGAGGATGGGAGGTGACAGACACAAGTTGCCACCAGGGAAACTGCAGTTATGTGTTAGGGGAAGAAACTTTCACCGTGTGGGTGGTCACAGAAATGGGGCCTGGAGGAGCAGTGGAATCCCGATTTGGTAGAGATGTTTGGACATCAGCCTGGCACGGTCCCAAGCAACCAGCCCCATGTTGGCCTTGTTCCAAGTAGCAGCTTTGGTACTAGATGATCTTCAGAGTTTCTGGGTGTAAGAGGATGGCAGTATGATGTAATGTGTCCTGCCTTTTCACCTGACCTCATTTACTGGACTGCACTATTTCACTTATTTCTGATCTAAGTGTTAGACAACTGGGCCAAAAGGAAAAAAGTACTCTTGGTTTTTTGAAGGATTGAAATTTTTATGGGGAATATGATGAAATCTGCTGATTTGTACATTATGTTAAAATAAAGTAGTATTTCATTTCTATTTTCAAGCTTGTTTTTCTTAGAATGAAGCTGTCATTTTCCACAAGAAGTATCAGGTGTAATAAGTTGACATTTGGAGAATAAAACATCTTCTGGATACAAACTTGGGACTGCTCACCAAGTATGTCAGGGTTCAGGGAAAGCAGTGAATCTTGCCCCCAGTAATGCTTTCACTGGTTCAGACCTACTTGTGGGTGAAATAACTTTCAAAGCAGTAAGAGTATTTTTCTCTTAAGGCAGCTGCTAAAGGAAACATCCCTTTCTCAAAGAACAATGTAGGTCAGTGTTACTAGGATTTGTCATAGCTTGACTTTTAAACATTCTGAGTATGTAGCCAAACTTGCACATGCTTAGAGTGATCTGTGCTAGTAGTCTGTGCTTTTCAGGACCACAATCCAACCGTGTTCACAACACACTTACTCCATGAAAAGCATTAAATGGTTATTTGGTAATATTTGAAAATTATATGCCATTCTTCTCAACAATTGTTACTAGCTTAAATTTCCTCTGGCCTAATGAAAATAATATAACACAAGCTTTTGAATTGCTTTGTAAAACTTGGAGGCAAAAAAGACTGGCTATGAAAGAACAGCGGAGTTAGGCCTTAGAGAAGGCTGTAAAGCAGCCCGTCTGAGGAATTGTCTAGGAATTGTAAGAAAATACCAAAATGAAAACTTAAAATGTAATAAAAAAGTAGGCTTGGCCAGTAGTTAAAGAAAAAATAACCACAACAGGGGCATCCCGTGGATACTTTCCAGTTTTATTCTGCTGCCATAACATAGTCACACAGAAGAACTGAAGTGTAACAGATCATGCTCTGCATTCAAATCTTGTCAATAACATTTAAACAAACCTACTCAAAGAAAATATTCCCTAGTTCTTTATTTGAGGGAATAAATTAAACACAAAATTAAAAACACATACATGCTTGAAATAAATTTTAACATAGATATTAAAAAAATTTTGGGCAACATTAAAGAATGAAATCTCAGATCCAGCCTGATGTTCTTACGTATTTCAAATGAACGTAAATTAAAATGGAACATACTTATTTCATTTACTCCTCAAACTTCAGTGCAGCACAACACAGTTTAAGTGCCCTAGCACCAAAACAATATACAAATAATTTTAGTAATTAGTAGACTAGGCCAATTTATCATTTGTTACCAATTTTTCTAATGCCGTAAGCATGCATTATCTAAAGCCAAATGTGATAGTATTTCTTCATGTCCATCTCTCTTCTCTAGAATACAGCATTTATCTAGCTGCAAAGTCTCAGGTAAATTAAAAATGCCAGCTACAAATTAACAGAATGACATCAAGCATGTTCATATAAACTTTGGACTGGAGAAATGGATGCTGAGCTAAACTTTCCAAAACATTCCTACCTAAAATGTGACTTGTTTTTATCTGTTACTAAGCTGACTGAAGTTTCTAAGCAAGGTTAGCTGAAGCAGCCATTGAATATAAGGTTTTGGGCTTGTAGTAATAAGCTTTTTCCCCACCACCAGAAGCTCCTCTCCCAATAATTTGTCATACATGATAAAACAGGAAAGAAACCTGCAACTCAGACGTACATAGCTCTCAATTTTTGCTAGTTATGCCATAAGTAGGCCTGTAATATATGAAATTAACAAAGTGCAAATGACTGCCAAAAGCAAAAATTTATGTCCTATTAAAAAAAAAAAAAATTTTTTTATAATCAGAAGGCTTTGTCTTGCTTCTTGCAGCTTCAGATTGCAATTTAATAATTGGAAATACTTTAAAACTGTACATACCAGCATTTATGTAGAGGAAAATCATGAACAGTTACACTCTTCTGATTAGTTCATATAACTCAGCTTTAAGAAGCAGAACAGAATATATATCTGAAAAACATCTAGTTATATAAACATCTTCACCTTGTAAATTAGAGATTAAATAAAGGGTTTTTAACAATATCATACCTACTCTAAAAACAAAATATTACATATTTGAAAAGAAGAATTGCATTTATTCAGTAGGACGCTGGTGGTGTTAAGAGCCAGGTTGGCTAAGGCCTTGAGCAACCTGGTCTAGTGTGAGGTGTCCCTGCCCACAGGCATTGGGACTAGATGATTGTTAAGGTCTATTCCAACCCCTTAACATCTTATGATTTTTCTTAAGGTTGCTTGTTGTTTATTTCCAAGGATGCAGCTTTAAGAAAATAAGCACTGTAAGTCAAAAACGTTTGCTGTCATTCTTAAATGAAGGGATTAATAAAAGAGAAAAGCCTATGCATGAGAATGGGGCAGGATAGAGTAAGTGCTTATGTTCATTTCAGAAATCATGACATCTACACGGCCAAGTTGTAGAGAAGGTGTGGGGAAAGAGATATAACAGTGGATTTTATTTTTTTTTTTAATTAATACCAAGATAGTAGAACAGTATTACACTAGGTTTCCCAGTTACATCTCTCTTATTTCTGTTGAAAAATATTTTCCTCCCTGTCCCATGAAAAAGCTACCAGATAGATGTCTAGCCCTTACTGAATTACTCTCTCAAGTTGTTTTTAATAATACTTTCATAATAAAAGAAAAAAAAAATAAACTTCAAGTCAAAGTGCAAGCCACCTTGTTTCAGCCCTTCATAAGAGTGTTAATATTTTTCCTCATTCATCTTCACTTAATTTTTAATATAAAAGTTGAATGAATGATTAGGAACTTACAGTCCTGCACCCCCCACTGTACAGTCATATCAGCAGATACTTCCTCTATTCAGCCCAAATGAATCTGGAAGTTTGTTTTCAAAATAATCATAGCAATATGGTGTTTTTAAGCTGTCCTGTTTCTACAGAAGCAATGAGCAAATCTAAACTCAGCCTATTATCGTAACAAGAATTTCTCTGAATAAGTAATAGAGATATTCCAAAGTTTTTTAAAGTAATGTAGAAGTAAATTTTTCAAGTTTTGATTAGCTACAATAACCTTTCTATGATTGCACTGTAAACTGTTCCAGCTCTCTTATTTAAAGGAACAAACTTCATATCCCAAAGCCCACTTAGTGGATGCTAAGAATATGAAAAAATATTATAGAAAAGGTTATCGATTTCAAGTGGGAAAAGTGATAGTTGAGTTCCTTCCTACATTAATCCTAGAATTTTTCTAGGCTATTCAGGCTCTTGGAAGCCAGTTTGAACTCCTATGAGCATAATCAACCTGAGAAGCACAGTTAGTGGAAAATTCCTGTATCATTACTAACTGCCAGCATTTTTAATGCCATATGTTAACTTAGTCTTGTTTTAATCTGACCTTCTGAAATGAAGGTTCTCAATAGCATGACTTGAGCCATACAGAAGAGGACTCTTGACAAAAGTTCTCTTAGTTAAGCTGTGGCCAGCGATTCCAATGTCACTCCTGCTAGTAAGACCTCAGCTGGAAAAAAGCCCCCAACAGTATATATCATCAGGGGTTAAAAATGGGGTGGGGGAGAAAGAGGAAAAGGAAGATGAAGATTTTATCTTCAGGTACCACATACAATTCAAGTACCATGTAGGAAAAAGGCAGCAATAGGAAACTTGAATATAGTTTTAACCACAGAAATCAATTTAAAAATATATCTATAAACACAAAATTTCAGTACTTAAAATGCTGCTATTTTGCTGGCTTCTCGAACCCCACTCAAGTAAGCTCCTGTAACGGTCTGAGGAAAGTGCCTATTTGTGGCCTGTATTTAAAAAAATAGAAAAAGAAAAAAAAAGTCAATTGTTTCTAAAACTAATAATACAGAATTATAGTTAATAACATCAGTTTTGTTTTCCTTAAGCACATACATTTTTAACAGCCATGGAAGACTCCTTAGAAAGAGCATTAAAGGAAACACGTAAGATTTTTAACAACTTCAAAATTTGCAAGCAAGTCAGCTACAAAAGCAGCAGTCTGTTCTGCTATCTGCACCTTAGTGGGGCAGGTTAAGTTCTGCCCCAGTACAGAATGCACCTACACCATCCTGGTGCATTTGTTATGTTACCCACAAATAGAGTAACAGAAAGACAATTTGACTAAAAATGCATTTTACTTCTGACTTGAAATATTTGGTGAACTCTGCATGCCCAGTAATAATATTAATAGAGAGGGTTCTGTGTCAAGAATCATTAGCATATTTACATAACAGAATATTTATATACTACCTTTACATTAATGGTGTTGGGTAGCAAGAGATGATCTTCCATAAGAAACTGGTCCCAGTAACCTTAATCAATTTTGTAATTGATTTAATTACAAAATCAACTTTGTAAGTAACAAAGATACTTACCTCACCAGCAAAAAAAACTTTTCCTTGGATGTCTTCAGCTATCATGTCGTAAGCTTCACCGCTGCCCCCTGTTTTCACAAAACTGTAGGCCATCTGCAGCCAAGGGTCATTGCTCCATCGAGTAACAAAAAACTTCACTGGGTCAGGAACCTCCTGCATAACCAAACTAGAAGTTAAACACTGCAAAGAGAAGTTCAGCATTGCACAGCTTCTTCTCAGTTTCTAGTGATCTTTAAAGTATTTAGATTAGATTAGATCACAGTCCAGAATTAAAGTCCTATAAAGTCCTATTTTTTTTTATTATAGTACTAACTACAAAGATAATTTCATTTCCTACACTTGCCTGATGCCTGAAACATCACAGCTGCACTATTCTGAATGCAACAGACCTGCATATTGTAATACACCTAGAAGTACATGAGAAAAAAAAAATCCCCTCAAAATGCATATACACATGCTCTTGTAATCAGATATAATACTGATACTGTTCAGCATGTTTGTATGTATTATGTAAGCGATTTTTGTCTTGGTTAGGTACAATGCTTGTTACATGCAGCTTGTTAAATCTCAAAATTCAATTTTCATTTTAGAGATAATTTTATTCCAATGCATAAATAAGATTACTTATCTTAGATCAGAAAATGAGCTGTCTTGAAAACTAGGTTTAGGGAGAAAACAAAAACCAGGAGGTCAGGGTCTGGCTGAGCCATGACAAGTAATAGTGTGTATTATTTGTCACACTGCAGCATGGAAATTTCACAGATTTCTACCAAAAAGAGCCTGAATAACACTTGCATGAAGGCTTAGTCAACTACAGCTGTGTCTTCCTCTGGAGGAGTTCACGACAAGTAACCAGAAACAGCTCTGGTTGCCTCTTGTACAACATCTGGTATCAACAGATACATTCCATTCAGGCAGCTCATGAGAAATTCAAGCTCAAGCAACCAAGACAAGGACCAGCCAAATACGACAAGTTGTATGGATGTCCCAGAAGTAGCTCTGAACACCCCCGAGCTATCTTGTCTTTGAAAATCCCACTGCATCATCCTCAGATGACTGAAATTCACAACTGCTGTAAACCATGGAGACAGCTGTGAAAATCACTCTTCTGGACTAGAGTAGCACTGAAACCAAAGATTCATATGCTTCATTTTCATGAGATCAAGATACAGGTATGTGAACTTCCACTGCATGTGGTTCTAGTAAGAATATCACCATTACCAGATGTATGTTTCTAGGAAAAGTTTTCAGATACTGAAGTTCTTGCAAGATCATTAATCCTAACATTCAAACAATCAGTAAAACTTGAGATCACCCCTGAACACAATAATTCTGGGGGATCTAACTTCTACAAGAAAACTAATAATTAAACATTATTGTTGCTAGAGTGGCATGCAAATAACATTGCTGAGTGATAATGTTTTGCTTGCCCCAGGTTTTCCTATTAGTTTTTATCCTACTGATGATCTGGAGAAAGGAAAAAAGGTAGAAATTTTTATCTAGTGTTTTTTTTTACATTCAAGATGTAGGGCCCTTGCTAGATCATTCTGCCCATACCTCCATCCCAAGGCAGCTGAGAAAGGGTTGTCAGTAGAAGAGAAATGGATTGGATTCGATTGATTTGGGGGTGCTGCAATTTCAGTTGCCTTGGCATGGGGGAAGGCAGAAATCAATCAAATTCATCTAGCTTAAAGATCTTATCAATATTAGAAGTGGTGATAACCAGAAAAAAAGTGACAACTAAGTAAGAAGCATGTTTTGTGTTACCTGCCTAAAGTATTACTTTTAATTAATTTTGCTTTTTAAAAGCATTTTAAAGGATGATAGGTCATTTCTATTTTTCAGTTACATACTACTATCCTTCAGAGAGATCTAAGATATTTCAACATACATTTTTCACACAAGTCAGCAAAAATTGTGATTTTTAGTATGTATCAAAGAAAACCTATTCCCTGAAACTGACAAGAAAGGAAAAATAGTTTTAAATGTCACAGGTCTGCCTATACATCATGGAAGTTTTATTCTGGTGACAAGTTAATTCATCTCTTAGTAAGACGCTTCTCTTACCTGCTCCTTGAACAGCTCTCGGAGTACAGTCATACATTGTTGCAGTACTTGTTGATCATCTAAATTCTTAATGGTTGTCACAGCATCTCCAGTGACCACTGACATTAAAATGCTTTCTTTTCCCTAAAAACAAGACCTTATTAAGTACTTCATAAACAGTCCCTTTTAACTGCTATTGCAAAGATATTTTCAGCTGCAAAGCAACTGTTGTTCTAGAGAAAAGTGGGTTTGATTACTTGGAACAAAGGGTGCATATTCTGCAGTATTTATGCTCAAATTACTACATCTTCTGATGCCTTGTTCACAGATCTGTTACAGTCAGCCCCTTTTAGAACTTGCTGAGTTCACTGAAAACTTCCTATCTACCTACTTAAAGGCTGTACCCCCACAAAAAAATATTGATAGTGTTATTCTTGTGTGCACCCTCTTAAGCTTCAGTTTTGTGCTGAACTTTTACCTGAGCTGTACTCCATTTTCAAACTGTGGTGACAGAGAGTCTATTTAAATATGAGTTAGATATGTTTTTGATTAGACCAATACTAGGTTCTTACCAGCAGATTTTGGAGCAAGAAATTAAAGGTCACATCTACTGGTATTTCCTTCCACTTCATGACATCTGCTACCATGCAGAACTTTTAGAGGTGAAGCAGTGTGTAGGGAAGAGCACACAGGTTCTCAGTGTCTTTAAAGAACTCTGCCTCTCTTGTTTATGTAAGGCAATAATACTTCTTTTTCTAACTTTGATAACTAGTAGAGAATAGCTATCAAGCAAATTAAACATTAAATGTAGGATCTCTGGAAAGCACCAGCACACTGAATTTCTTGTAGCATAAGCTTAAGAGTACTGGAGAAAACTCATTTAGGCAAAGCTGTATGCAAGCACAAATCAGGTGGTAACAGAGCACAAATGTCACAGGATGGTTTCCTTTTGGAGTAAGACATCAGGTTACAAAATGGCCTTTTAATTGCTACCAAGTAGTAAGCAGCAATTGTAGAAGTATGAAGAGGTATAATAGAAATGTGTAATGTGTCTTCTTGGAACTGGCAGGGAAGAGAAACGTGATGTCAATCCACTGGTTTGAATTTGCTTTGAAATTTATGAGTATGGGACTGACCCTATGGATCTCAGTTTCCCGCAGAACTTGGTGTCTTCTCTTCTGCTATTCCAAATAGTTATTCAGACTAGTGCAAGCCAGAAAGCATTAGTAAGTCAGCATGATCTTCTTAACTGGATTTTTAGCTGATTTAATAAGGGAACAGAAGTCCTCAACTGGATGTGACTAGTAGCATTTTTCCCACATTAGTAGGTTTATAGGAAGGTATTACAGCCTTGCCTCCAGTAGAAACTGAGAATGTACTTGCTTGTATATGAGTCTGTATCCAAATCATGGAAAACATTCCCATTTGTTACAACAAAATATTAATGAGCTTTATCTTGATAAATAACGCTGATTCTGCTTTTAATAGTTGCAGGTGGGGGCGTGGGTAGAAGAAAAATTTTGTTGTTCAGTAATTATTGCACCTAGATTTCAAACTGAATTTATGAAGTGCCAAGAGAAAATACAGTTGGGATGTATCATACCTCTGGATCCATATCATAGAAGACACTAAAGAGCCCACGTTGGCTGGAATTGGGTGGAACATGACCAAAAAAATCAGCTCCTTGAATTTTACTGTCCCAAAATCTATATGGAAACTGCAAAGCAATCTAGAAAGATATAGAAAAATGGAATTTAAGCATTTCATACCACCAAACTCATAACAGCATATAGGTATATGTTCTTCTAATACATTTTCCTGTTTCCACACATTTAGACACAGTTCTTCCTATAAGTGGGTCCCAACAAAGAATATATGAACCTGTCCTCCAAGGGGGACAGGCAAAAAAAAAAAAAAAAAAAAAGTTTATGTCATAAATTGCAAATGCATGGAATATCAAATCTACGGTGGAAGTAATTGTGTAAAATGTTCAAGAAATCTGGCAGATTTTTTTGAAAACCTACTGTATAATTGAAATGAGTGGCATTCCTGTAATTTGAGTTACTTAATCTTGTCCTTAAATTTCAACATTCTTATAAACCTGCTTCTGGCATTACTTTGTTACTGTTTTGTTCTAAGCACACATTTTACTGGGGAGCTTTTCAGGAGAGGCTGTGCTTTTGTAGTGGGAAAGGGAGATTTTACATTGGTCAAACACACAACTTTCAGTATTTTTTGCAAATAATTTATGAATTTACTAGGTTAAAATGTCCTGAAATAAACACATTATTACAATTCTAAAAGATCCAAGACCATCATTAATCAAATTAGGTACAAAATATTTAAGCCAAGAAATTCTTCTGCGAACAGTTTCTTTAAAAACACCATTAAATTGTGAAATCCAAGAAACAGAAATACAGGTGATCCTCGATAACATTTTGCTCTCCTGGGCTACTGTATACAAGTAAAACATAAATGTATGTTTATGCATCATAAATAAACTAAAATAAATATACTGCAAAAGCAACAGGGACAAAACAGCCAATGTTTCTATGAAAAGAAAATTAAAGATAATATGAAATCACTTACTTTCTCAATGACTCCCGCTCCCAAACTATTGATGGCTTTAATTTTTTTTTCTGACAGTGGAGGATTAAACTGAATGACATTTTTCTGAAGAAGGGCCAGCGGTACAGTCACTAATACCTGAAAGAAATAGCTACAATCACAACAGTACCAAAACCTGAATATGGCACTTAAGCCTCACAGCATCCTCCTAATCTTGGATTATGCCAGTAGGATGCAGCACTCTGCACTAGACATTTCTAGGTTAGTGTCTGGTTTTAGTTCCCATTAATGGGAAATACATTCAGGTGAGAACAGATCCCACAGTTCACTGATTTTAAGTCATAGTCTGTTGAACTGCTTGTATCACAGTGGCTAACCATGCTTCAGTAAATGATAATCAATGGCTCTCAGATTAACAAACCTGTCTGTTTGAAATGAGAGATAGTCAGTCAGTGGCTTGAATTCCTTCAGAGACTCCTTCTCTTTAAAATGCACTCAGTAACACTGTTGATGTCAATCCAATCTTTATCAAGTTTATGTATCATTTTAAAAATTACAAGGTACATTACTCAGCATGAAGAAGGTGGAGATACAGGGATTAAGAGAGACTGAGAAATAGGGGCTGTCAAATCCTGGAAATTTTAACAGGATAGACATGCTGAATAGGGTAAAGCTGAGCAGGGATTGGAACTAGATAACATAAATGTCACTTCAAAGACCAGATAAAAATCTATTTGCATCACGATTTTAGTACTACCCTTTATAGTCCTTAGTTTTTCAAATCAACTCATACTCAAATATCAAGCATGCTCGCCAAAAATTAGGCTCTAGGACACCCAAATAAAGGCCACTAAAATACATGAGTATTCCTCCTTGAATGGGGAGAAAATGGACTAAATAGTCATCCGAGAGAAAGATAATAAAAGGAAAGGACATATACTGTGTATTCTCTAAAATTCTTATTCTTGAAGCATACTCAGTACCTTTTGTGTTGTCCACACTGTTCCATCTGCAGTAGTGACCTGCACTTCTTCACCAGAATAGTCAATACTCTGAACCTATTGAAAGACACACTGAGAGTCTGTACTACAAAATGTACATATGCAAAGCAAATTCCAGCAAGAATAGCTAAAATAGCACTGGTCAGCAATCTAGAAAGTGAGTAACACAAATTTCCAGAGAAATCCTGATGGACAAAGAATAGCCTCCATAAAAGGAAAAAGAAAAAGAAAAAAATCATCACGATTCTAACTTGTAAGATCATCGTATCCTAATATTTCAATACTGATAGTCCTCAGGGAGAATTTCAGAAATGTTGAAATTGTCCTCCTGGGTTTTTTTTAAAGACAAATTGAAACAATCACAGGCACAGATTCGCCTGGTCCCAAAGAATACAAATATCTGACTGGGTCCTCAAAGCAATCCAAGATAGGCACTGCGTCAACGTTTTCTAGACTCACTGGGAAATTGAGCCGGATGTCCAGCCCTTCTGCCAACTTGTCAATCACAGTTGAATATCCCACAGTTAGAAGAGTGTGATCTCCAGCAAATTGTGCAAAAAATTCATTGTGGTCCCATGAGCGTGCAGATACCTGTGGACAGAACATAACTAGCTGTTTCTACTGGCGAGGGACATGGGTACTATGAAAGCTCCACAGTTTAGAACAAACCACCCTAGCCCCTTTGCAACTGGGGAAAAAAAAAGTGCACCACCAGAATTTATGGTAATGCTGACAAAATCAAAATGATTTTTAACCTAATGCTAGTAGAAAACATATGAATTGCTGGATTAAGAAGAGTCATAACATGGGTTGATCACTAGCAGGGAATTTATGGTTCTGCTTAGTAAAGAAAATGAGGAAAATAGTACAAAAATCCAGTTGAATTGTAGTGTATTTATTTCAGTTGTCTGTATCTATCAAGGTAATCAGATTTTACAGCCTTAGGACTTCATATAAAAATGGAAATACCTTATTTCCCAACATGAAGGGGAAAATAAAACACAAAAAAACCCAAATTCAATGAATTTTTCTGTCACTTTGGAGGTTGTTCCATGATACTTTTCATTGACCTTGTCCTCCAGCCCCTGCAATCTTATAGTTAATAAAACAGTGGTATTTGCACTAATCAATTGCCACTTAGCAGTGAAAAATCTGAAACAATTCTCAAACTATTATTCAGGTGCCAATTCCTATCATTGCAGATGCATAAAATCAATCATATTTTGATTTTAAAATTGAAGCTAAAGTAGATTTTTGCATCTTTCTTAATTCCCCTGGATGCTCATGGAATATGAAAACTTCACATATCAAAATATTTTCCAGTGACTGCTATGGTATAGCATTGTTTTGCAGATTTTTTGTTATGTTCTTGTGTGCTTCTCAGTTCAGATTTTGTGCTTCTGCACATATCAGTCAGCTGTCCCACTGCTGTGGTACAATTGATGCTAAATGTCTTTTAATGTAGTAACAGGACTGAGTAAACAGTGCACTGCCAACAATATGATATGATACTTTTGCATTTCCTGAAGCTGCTTGGTTAAAACTGAAGTCAGGAGGGCAGCCAAGTATCACTTAGCCAAGAGAGTACTTAGGAGTGGTAAACTGGGGCTCACCAGCAGGGAGTTGGAACACTTCAGGAGTCAAATGTGTTTGACAGAGACCTCAGGATACATAGCAGGAAAGAGAAATTCCTCAGTTTGTAAAAAGAGAACTGAGAAGCAGAAGTCACACCCAGCATCTGAGGAGGAGTAACTCTCCTGCAAATAGTATCACCCAGCATCTCAGCAAAATGGGCAACTCCCTTCTAAACATCTATTCTCAACTTCTACTTAAAGAGCTTCACTGGAAGCACATCAGGAAATCCCATCAGATTAAATATGGCAGTGTTGGACTCAGTGTCTCAGTGCCTTCAAACAACAGATTGTGGGCGTAGGAATAGTTAGGATAGCTGATTCTTCCTCTAGGGCCATAGAATGGATCGAGTGATTTCTCAGTGTTACTTCTGTCTCCTGCGAAACTCAGTCATTTCAGAACACAGCTGTCAAAACTCACCTGAGAGAGATTGCTGCCGCAGGCATATTCCAAATTACTGAGATGGAACTGTAGTACTTTTTCTTCCAGCTCACTGAACTGGATACCAGACTCCTGAATAAAGGCTTTATAGATCTCTTGTATTTTTTCTGTGAAAGAACACATTTAAAAGAAGAACATTTGACAATTTGTCAGAAGTTCTACTGCATTTAAACATGCTGTTCCCTGGCTCACAAGATTTTCACGCTTATTGTTAATTTGTACCAAGATGTTTTTCCTTTCATAGAAAACAAACAAACAAACAAAACAAAACAAAAACACAAAAAACACAAAAAAAAACCCATGAGATCTTTCCAGTGATAGAGTACAGCTTTGTTGTTTACTCATAGGTTTCTGAATGAGACAGGAGAGAAATTGTTTAGATTTCATAATATCCAGTTGTAGATTTCAGGTAAAATACACTTTTAAGATAGAGGATCCTTGCAAATAAATCCTGATTAATTTTTACTAAATGGAAGAACAGAGAAACTTGATCTAGGGCTCACTGAAGAACATAGGAGCTATTAATTCTGTCTTACAGAATCCATGCTGAAGAGATTTGGAAGGCAGACATTTCTGAGCATTTATTTTTTGCTGTTGAGTTTACAAGCTGTAAGTGTGGTGGGAGGCGTTACCAATGGAGATGGGACTATTCTTGTCAGCAGAAGGCTTTGATCAGGCTCTTTTTTAGGCAGATTTGTCAAAAAGCACAAGAGCTAAGTCTAGCTATGGCCTGCTTCAGTCCGAAGCACGTCTTTTGAACTGCTAGTGACACTCGTTATACTGAAAAACTTACCTCATGAAAACAAGCTACAATATATATATAATATATACAATGTATCTAATATCTACAATATCAGAAATATCTATTGGATTTAAGGTCAGATGGACAGCCATGCACTTCTAAAAATGTCTGATGTAAGCACCAATTTACTATGAACTTTATGAACACAGCTAACATCTTCACTTTTGCAATACATGTCTCACTTACCACCAAGAGGAACATCTTGATGTTGGGTTTTATCTTTTCTCCACTCAGAGACAACATCTAGGATGGCATTGAAATGAAAGTCCATACGTTTATCAATAGTGGGATCTGTTATCCTTCCACCTTCCTGGATCAAGTCACATTTCTCCCCTAGTTTGTGCATTTTAATGCCAAGCTTAAGAAAAAGACATTTTATTGCTTTTTTAAGTATGGAAAAACTACAGCACCCAGCCTTCTCAATTACTTAATGTAAGGTGAATGCCTCACATTTAAGTGATACCATTTAAAAAACATCAACAACTTAACTCAGAGTAACTCTTGCTCTCTTCAAACTGGAATACCAACAATCCTTCTATCTGTTAATTGTCCACAAATCGGGTTTTTTCCCCACTTTTCCATCCTTTCCTTTATTGAGGATTCAAAGAAACCTCCTCTGCAACTTTTCTGCAGGCAAGGGCTAGTACAGAAATTTAGAGTCTGGTAATGAAACATGGTAAACCTTTATTTCTACCTCAATTTATTTTCTAATTCACAGTTAAAATCAGTTACTTTCTACAACTTTCTGGTGTCTAAGGCCCAAACAGTTCCCTGAATTCATTGGATATTGCTTGCCAGTTACCACCAATGTTAATAACAACCAAGCAAAGAAAGAAACTATTTGGAGTTAAACCTTGCTTTGCTTGTCCAATCTTCATTGAAAACACCACAGAGCTAAATTCGTGTAAAGACAGTTTTGCGTTCTACAGATCAAAAATTTTGCAGAAAAAAATTGCAAAATATACTGCTAATTTCTTCCTACTGCCTTGTTCCTTAGGGCACAATGTTTTTCATATATCCTCACATCTCTCTAGGCTTTTGGTCACCACTGCAGATCTTAAGAATACAGCTGTACTTTCAATGAAAAATGACATTAAATGACCACAAAGGGATGAGTATCTAAGTGTATACAGAAGTCATTGGTCCCCGTTTCATAAACAAAACATGTTTTTTTTAAAAAAAATAGAATTTCTTCATGGCACTATAGGGCACTAAACAATTCAGATGGCATGAGCTGGATTTGCACGTCTCTGAGCAAAACCCATACTCAGGTTCCACAGGGAGAAATTCAGATTCCTACCTCCAAAAAACCTAAACCAAACCAGAAAGTAATGAGAATTTTTAAAGAAATTGAACCACAGCATGTTTGCATCAGTAGCAATTTAGTTGTTAAGACATACTAATCTTAATTTGCACAGGATTTAACTAGAAATATCGAGAGGCAGCATAGGCAAATCCATCACAGAAGCAGTAGCCTCCCACAGTAAAGTTTTTCTCAGTCCTAAGGAAGGCTTCTGGGGACCTTTTATGTTACTATCTCTAGAAACAAGGAAAAAAGTGGTTTCTTCCGGTTCTGAAGCTGGAACCACCTTGTTTTTCTTTACATGATGTACCTGAAACCATTCTACTGCCCTTCTCTATTCCCAACTGTTATCAAAGATATATTAGCAACGTGGAGTTTACTTACAATGCAGAACAGGATTTTAATCATGTCACAAGGACTCCCACCCTTACCCAGCCATCTGAGCCTGGCATTAACAAGTTTTTCACTAGTGATAATCATGACCACAGCAGGAACCCACTTGCTCACACATTAGTGCCATGGGGTTGTTGACACATCCATTGACAATTTGTGCGCCTCTTCCAACAGTGACTCCTGTGAATGTCTTATCGTCCCACACTCGGCCTCCAATTCTGTCCTTAGCTTCTAAGACAATGACCTGTGGCAAAATGCAGCTTAGTAAATTGGAAGATTTAATTCTATTATACGTGTCTGTTCAACTCCAGAGCAAAGGAGAAAAAAACCCACAAAAACCCCCCCATAAGCAATCCAGCAATGTTAGCAATCTTAACACTATTTCATTTCTGGATTATTTGTAGTTAATTTATGCATTTAAATCATCTTAGAAAGGTTAAACTTCGGGATATGCATATACAAATACAACTGTTACTTTAGAAACAACCCTAACAAAAATAAGCCTTCTTTTTAAAAAAGCTAGATTTATTCAGGAAATCTCAAAACTGGAGTTTAAGGCATGCTACAGGCTATTAAACACAATGATCTGGGTGCACTGTCTGTACAAAATGTATGCTGCATGCTGTTTAATTTTAGATACAAATAAATGCTGGTTTCAAACAGCAGGTTTACTCAGTAAAACCCCAGATTTCACAAATTAATTAGGATACCCTATACATACATGTTTTTAACAAGAAAGTACACTTTTTCTTTTTTTTTTCTTCACTTTTCAAAGCAGAGGAAATCTGATTTTTTTAAGTAATATACTCTAAAGCTTCCTACCTTAATTCCAAAGTTGTGCAGTTGTCGGGCTGCTGCTAATCCTGCTGCACCAGCCCCAACAATAATGACAGATTTCTAAAAAATATTAAAGTATTTAAATAAAAATAGTTAGAAATAAAAATTGTAATTTCACTCTTATTTGCTAAAGGCAAAAATGTTTGTAGGTTTCAGAAGTCTAGACTCTCTTGTCATCTAAAGTAATCTGTGATAACTTTTAAAGATGGCAGTGCATTTAATATAGAAAAAAGAGAAGTGGTAGCTTTGAAAATAGTTAAAATTCAAAGAACTTCAAAAGAAGATGCCTCAGTTTCTTTTAACAGAAAGACCTGAAGCTATCAGTAACAAAAGTAAGAATCTAATTGAATTTATCAGACAAGAAACATATTTACCTTGAAAAGATTTCAATCATAGATTGGATTGACCAGTAAAATCTATTTTATAAACTAAAAACATCGACAAATAGATATTTAGGTGTTCCAAATAGGTGTTCCAAACATGACTTATAATTTCAAGGAGATACTCTGTTACAGAATACATTAATAAGTTTTGGGTGCTATTTAACAACTTGCTAGTCATAAACATGTTCCGTTTAGTTCTTGCAAACTAACATGGAGTAGCAGTTTTCTCACCTATGGAAGCAGAGGTGTATTATAAGGAGCCACAGAACCTGTATATTTTTTACACAGTTCCCTTCCACTTGGACAGCACATGGGACACACAAATCCATGGGAATGAACTCCACAGATTTTAGTGGGAAAAAAATCCTTTCTGGAACGAGTCCAATTTATGTAGTTTCCATACCCATTGAAGGCATAAGAGAGCAATGTTGAAAACTTTCCACATATTAGGTTCTAGATGTAATTTTACTGATAATTTTATCCATTTATGCAAATGAGCCAAAAATCCAGAACCAAAACAATTATTCCATGCACCATGTAGTTTTACAGCACTAATAACATAGAGATTATTACAGCAACTTACATTGTGGTATTCCTTAGGAAGAAGGTACTGGTCGGGACTGACCGACAAAATCCCTGTATTAATTAGCCCTTTCCTTGTCATAAAATACAGGATCCTCTCCATTTCCTGTACACAGCGGATCCTCACAAGCCCCCGAACAATTATATGGTGGATACATTTTTGAGGGGTGAGAGCCTCCTGCAAAGGAGAAAGGAAGAATAGAAAATTGTTGATTTTCTAATATTCTATTTATTCATATGTTTACATCATATTTAAACTGTAAACCAAATGGTAAAAAATCATGACTCAGGCTTATGAGAGCATTTTAATAGAATTTTTGTGGAAAGTTCTTATTAGCAAGCTTTACACAGTAAGGTAACAATTTATTAAGCAAGATTAGCATGGAATAAAACCAAATGAGTCTACAAGAGACTTCTGATAACTCCATGATGTGTTCCATTACTACAGGAATGATATTGAAATGGATTCCTGTTTACAAAATGAATCTACATGGTGGCAATGTTCACAATGGCATTCCAGTAAAATCCATTCCAAAACTGCATTCTGAGGGAAAAGGGGATTAATATCCAAAACCTTTCACAAAAATGTAGACTTTCAAGTCAGAAAGGTTTGGTATGTGGAACTTTGGTATGTGGAAAGCAGTTCTACTGAAGGCAGTGCCACAGGTTTAGCCTAAATAAAAAGACAATCACTTCCCTGTCCAACAATCAGGTTAAAAAAAATCATAAAGCACCGCAAAACAGTGTTTAAATGTGTTCAAGCATCCCTTTAAAAAGTTAATAGCTGGGCAGGCACTATAGAGTTTTAAGAATTTCAAGACTTTTGATTTTTACTGCAGAAGAAGCTCCTATGCAAGAAGAGGAAGAGGGAGAGGGGAGAAACAAAAAACTCTCAACCCCAACAAGCCCCCAAAACACAGCCAACCTTAGAATGGATTTTCAAAAACATGGGAGCAATTTCTCAAATCCAAGTGAGTCCCCATCCCAGAAAAGCTGCTATTATTTTTAAACAGACAAATCATCATCTCTTACCTTGCAGTTTGTGTACCACAAAGCCAAAATCAGGTTTCTCAATGCCAGGTACATGGTAGGGTCTCGTGAATATTCTGGGAACTCATAGAGCTCATCCAGTTCCATGACATCTGGCCTCACACAAAGTGCTTTCCCACATTCATTGGGCTGGTAAAAAGGCTGGAAATACTTGTTCATGCCTGCAACTGAATAAAGACACACCAGGAATTAGCCATACTCCATCATACCTTTATCGCATCCTTCTCCCTCTAAAACAACCCACTGACTTCCCACAGATAGCAAGGAAGCTTTCCACCCTCTAGGCACCTCCAGAATGATGCCCTTTACATGGCTCTCCTCTCTCCTGCCCTCTAGGCTGTGCATTTATTATTGTCCTGCTGCCTCATGGGTATGCCTTGGACCTATCAGAGCTGAAGTTATGTCAAAGTAATGTTTCATGGCACCCCAATACCATGAGGAGTCCAACAAGGAGTGGGATCTAAATTCACGTCTGAGGATTAGTATCACTGTACAGACTCAGGCAGTACTCTGAACTCCTTTCTTCAGGAGAGGGTAATAATTAATCATCTTCCACGTTCAGTATTGGTAGCTCTATGTAATGAAGTTTTCTGTTAAGCAGATATATCTGTTGAACATATGAACGGATTAATTTTTCAGCACCTGAAGAGAACGAAGCCTGCTAAGACAACACAGAAGCTGAAATTTCCTCAAAGCACTCTTTCTGAGATGAGTATGACAATCCTGAATTAACTTTCTCGATACCTGACCTATTCTGCCAATCTGCACTCCCAGGCTGTCACTAGCAAAACAAAAATAACCTACACAGAATCTGAGTGCCTTAAGAAATCAAATTTTTTTCTTAAAAACCCCAAAGATCCATGATATCAAAACTAGCAGAATCCTGGGGTTTTTTGATAAATCTTCATTTCCTTGAGAATGCAAACAGTCTTTAAGTACCTGCATGGTAATTTCCTGTTTTTATACACAGTGGCACGCAGAAAGCCACTGCAGTCTGTGCTTACTCCCTAAAGTAAAGCCTTAAGAAATGTATAACCTTTATCTTACAAACAAGCAAAGGGCATCAAATGACAGAGGCAGTCACAGGGAGACTGTGTATTAGTGCTGAGAACAGAACCAGTGTTCTGAATCAGGGGAATTAATGTGCCTTATAAACTCACTTATAAGACAAAATTTACCACACCTGTTTAAGCAACACAGCCCTGCAGATGGCCCTTACCAGTCACATTAGGCACGCTCTTTAAGTGCTCTAACTTCACAAGGTTGGATTCACCAGGTAACCGATTAGTGCTGGTACAGGAGGGACTCATGCCCACGCAGTCTGGATAATATGCAGCTAGAAAGGGAGCTGCCACACTGTCTTTCAGCAAAGGAGGGAGTATGAGCATGGAGTACCACCAATGGTCTGAAACTTCAGCCACTCTCTGGCCAAGTGGAGAAGTGAAGAGGGGAGAAGAAAACACATCAGTACTTTAAAAACAATGGACAATGAACCAATTTCCCCCCTCCCTCCAAAACTGATACCAAAAAGCACTGGAAGTATCAATCTCAGAATTGCAAGTCATAAAGACATTTTCTCTCCCTCTTTCCCCTTCCTCAGCATGACACAGAAAACCTGTAGTGTTGATCTCTTCTCAGACATGGAGCTGCAGCTTCACAAACTCCACACCATGTGAAAATCAAACAAATGAGACATGCCATAACAACATATCTATGCCTTATCCAGCCCTTTATAAAACATTTACAGTCACTTATGCATCCAGAAATCTGAACTTAGAACTAAGTCCACACTAACTGATCAATTTAATTCAGATTCTGCTAACCCCATCAAAGACCTTCTAGAAACCTAAGAAGTGCTAATGATTCAACCTTAATTTACAAGTCAGACATGCATTAGGAAAACAAAGCCACAAAGCTTCTACAAGAGTCAATAATAAACTTGAACGTGTTCCCTCTGATAGAAGTCCTCAGGTACGCTTGTGAACATGGCATATTGAACATATTTTCATATGAAATCAGAAATGCAGGGTGACATGATCACAGAACCCTTCAAACACCAACATACATCTTGTGTGTACATTTTGTATTACGAGAGAGAAAAACACGTTTTGGTGTTCTCTTGCCGTCTTCAAAAAAGTGAGAAAAGCCTAACTAAAGACAGAAATCACCTGAAAGACAAGAAAATTTTAGGATGTGGAATTTTACTTGAAAGCTGGCAACTGAATACTATTTAGCCTGATCAAAAATGAGAATTAAGAGTAAACTGAATCAAAAGCTACAACTGAAGGACACCACAAACCACTTGAAAGCTACTTAGTATGGCAAAGGAGAAGAGGAAAAAAGATGAGAAAATAAAAGGCTCTGTTGCAAATAGTGTCTGACAGTTTCCTGAGTAAAATGCATAAATACTGACATAATTGGCCAAAGAACCAAAATTAAAAAGGAATAAATATGTCATGCTTTAAAATTGCTTTCATATTCTAGGACAAATGAAGAGGAACAGCCACTACTCACCAAGTCCTCAGGCATGGAACACTGGTCTGAGCCCTCAGTCTGAAAGAAAATTGAATGGTATGAGAGCTATTCTTAAGCTGTACCAAAAAAAAATAAGTATAACACAAAATAATTTTCTGTGGGATAATTCTCTAAATTAAAATAAAACAAAAAAAATTGCTTAGTGTTAGCTTTCTGTAGTAGACACGATTGTTAAAAAAAAAAGTAGAGAAATGCATAAGTTAAAAACACAACACACCATAAAGCAAAAACACTCTAAAAAGTGTTTATCATTTGTTAAGTTACTTTCTACTGATCAGACATATGGCACTTCAAAGACTCTTTCAAATTTCAGGAATTATCTTCATGCTAAAGCTGAAACTTTTCATGTAAAGCTCCATGACAGACTTGACAGCAATTAGGAAAAGTTCATTGAGCTTTTCAAATGCTTTCCTCAGTAATGAAGAAAGACCAAACAGAATTGGTAAGAACATTTCGGTGTATGTCTATTTTGTACATGCTTATAATAATCCCCTAGCTGAAGGATTTTAAAATTGACTGTGTAGACAAAGATATTTCAGATACTTCTTTCTTGACATTTCCTGTCAGAAAACAAGAAGTCCAAGCAGCATGTAGGCCTCTCACTGTGCAGCTCTCCAGGCCATCAGACTATCATTTTGACATTAGAGACACTGAGCAGCAAGCAAGAAGAAATTAATTTCTGCAAACAAGAAACACCAACTTGTTAAGTTTCAATATGAGCAAAACTGTTGTGTGGTACCTTGGTGGAATTGTTCAGTTTCATACCACATCTGTAGGTTTTTGCTATTTGTGGTGTCAGCTGGATTTCCTTTGTCAGCTGACGCCATTTACCACATTCTGGCTTTGTGCACTGCACCTACAAGTCAAAAAACAAACATGTTTTTACTTGTTGCTTGTGATTACAGATAAGATTAGTGCAACTTAAATAACCAATTAGAAAGAAGCCAGATGTGAGAAAGTTGTAAAATATAATCGTTAGACACATTCTTGTGTAATCATCAGGTCATAAGAGGTGTTTGAGCTACAGAAATCTTGTACTCATCTCCTGCAAAACTGAATTTCTGCACAGAACCTAAGACCAAAATTAATTCAATTCCCCATTACTGCAGTCTTTGGTGGACTTTGCAAGCATTACTTCAAAAATATATTCTTCATCACTTAAAAAAAAAAAACCTTCAAACAAAACATCACTACCACAACTTCCTTACATTCCCATCTTTCTTCTGCTCTCTTTACCAGGGAAATACAAAATCGGATTTCAGAGTCTTTCACACTTATACTTTCCCTGCCAAATCTTATTCTACCTGAAAATCGCAGCTTCTGCTTCACTGAAAAGTAACAGAAGGTTGGTCTTTGTGGGGTGTGGAGAAAGTCTCCGACAGTGGAGAAGCTGACCAGAATTTTTATCTTGAGCTTTTCCACAATTCTCTGATACTAGGAAAAAAAACCCACAAAAACTCAGCTGACTTCTGTTTGAACAGCAGAATATCAGAAACACATCAGAACATCACATTTCTATTAAATAAATCACCTTTCACCTCACCCAGTAAGGAAGCTGTTGATCAGCCATAAAGGCTTTTGGACTGGGCTCGCTTTTACCATTGCTTGTCCAAATCCTTTTCCAGGCAGTGTATTTCTCATAACCATCTTTATGGCTAAGAAGAAAGAGAAAACAGCAAGCAGTCAGAAAATTGAATATCTAGTTCACTTCAAGCAATAGCAGTTACTCTAAAATTAAATATTTTATATAAGGACAGAGAAATAAGTCTGTAGAGAGCACTGTATTTCTGCTGTTAAAAGGAGAGAATCACTGCTCTTACGACAGCAATAAATTGTATCCTGACCATTATGTCCAGTTACTTATAAGCACAATTCCTGCTATGTAAGGCCTGGACTGAGTGATGGGTATTGCTGAGCACATAGGCACACAAAAGTCTTGATAGAGATGGATGTAACTCCCACTCAAATAGGAGGGAACTTGGGAATGAAAGCACTCTGTCAGCCTGACAAGAGTCTTCATGGTCACTTCATGGAACCACAAGAGTTAAACTGATTTCTAACTGCTTTTTATTGTACTGCTTTAGAGAGGCAAGGTCTTCCGAATGCACAGTAAAGTCAACTTATAAAGGAAAACACATTTACTCGTAATTCTTCTCGTAATTTAAAATTCTTGGACATTGTTTTTAAAAAAGACAAAAGCTTCAGAATAATTGCACACACAAACCAGCCTGCCTAAACTAACCAGTTTTGTTCACGCTGCCCTGTTTAAGTTGATTAGTCCATACAACACCTGCAGTTTTATCATCAGTGTATAAGCCTCACTCTGACCAAAGCAAGCACAGAGGACCAATCTTTGTCTTTTGTTTATGAACATGATGTTTCAACAGCTGCCAAGTTCTAAGAAGATCTGAAAGGACACAACCTTAACTGGTAAATCTACCTTCGGTAATAGTGGTCAAAACATTCATTGCAGAAGTGTTCCCCACAGGACAGATGATACCATCTAGATGTATACCCATTTTTTGCACATCTGTAATGCAGGAGACATAGAATTAGTTTTATAGTACATTTAGGGAAAGAAAAAAAAATCTTTCTATTGACAGTAGCACGTTCTAGAATGTGAACAAAATATTCAGAACAAGCCAGGGCTTTATGTTAGATTCATGAAGACTGACTTACACATGGCACTACAGCCATACAAATAACAATAAGGTCATTTCAATTGTCTCAAACATTTCCAGTTTCCAAACTAAGCAACACCAGATGCAAGGGAGGCAAAGTGTACAACAATGTGCAGTTTTATAGTTGGTCTGGCTTCCAGCAGCCTCCCTCTAACAATGGTCAACTGAGCCTGTCTTTAGTACCCTTTAAGCAGGCATTTCCTGAACATGAAACAGTGAATATGTGCTGTGACACACTAAGCGTTTTGGAAACGTGTAAGAAGACAAAACTCATCTCCACAAGAACTGAGAGTTCCTTTACTTTGTTGTATTTAGTTCCAATATTAGTGCAGAGTTGGGAGGGATCATTTAAATTAGCATTTTTCTTGTACATGGGATCAATTGATTCATAAGTCATTACAATGTTCTGTCCCCAGAACAACTGACAAAACTATAAAGGCAAATCTGAACACAAAACAGATGTTGCGTATTTTTTTCTCATGAACAATTTGTGATTTTAACCCAGTGAGACAAAACCCTAAGGAAGCAGTATGCATTCTGGGCATTTGCTCTTTACTACTCTCAAAAAATATCCATTACAAAAATTACAGTCATCAGACAAAGCAATTGTTCTTCACTTAGGATACTGTCATTAAACTCAATGAAATTAATCAAGATAAATGCACAAGGTAAAAAGCAGTGACCTCAGCTACTAACTCAAATAGCCATGAAATGAGCTCATCTCAAATAGATAAAGTTGAAAGTATGTACTTGGGGGGGTGGGAAAGATGAAAATCAAAATATTAAAATAACAATTCAAGAAGATGAGTAAGCAGTATGCATTGTTTCCTGAATAAAAACTGTAGTATCACCAATGCTGATTTCACAGGTGCTCACTTCCCGGAGAAGTCTCTCAGGCAACTGCCAAAGCACTTGGCTTCCCTTCCTTATGATTGTAACATCTAGAATACATTGACTTCCTACCACCAAAGAATAATCCATGGATATAACTAAATGAAGCAGATAATTAGTTATATTTATTTTTCAATGCTATAAAGAAGGAAAGTTTGCCTCAATTATCAGGGAGGGAGGAGCGCTACATAACTACAGTGTGCCTGCTTCATAATGAGGTCTAACATGTTGCCTATTATAGGTATACCTTGCCAATATTATGCATTCAAAACCACCAAGGTCAGAATGCAAAAGCACTGTGAAAGTGCAGAGAAAGTGAACAAGAACAAAGAGTTCAGATAAGAATGACTGTCTCTCCTAAGACATAAAATTTCAAGGCTAGAATCTCACCTCAGCCTACAAAGCATTCCAGTGAAAGAGTGGTAACAACTTTCTACAGTAAATGATGGTTTCTTTTTCCATCTCAAAAGCAAGTTTAGTTTTCTCAGATTACACTAACGTGCTCTCACAGAAGCAAGGCATGTTCCAGAGGACACCGTTAATAACATAAGTATATCCCAAAGATACTCTGTATCTGAATTAGCAACTTGCACAGGAGAAAGTTATTGACACCAGGAATAACTTGTGACATTTTCCTGGCATCCTAAGATTCCTGTTAGAAGTATATTTTAATTCTCCCTCTATATTTAGATATGAAGGAATTTTTCAAAATACAATTTGAATCTTAAACTTCAGCTGCAGATTGAGAAAGTCCATGAAAAATGCAAATAAAAAGTAACAAACCTTTCTGCTGCACTGGCAAAGCAAACGGGACATGTTGCAGTGCATCCAGCTTTTTCACACTTCCTGTATTTCTTCTCTGACGCTTCATCATCATCATCTGCTGCTTCAGCTGCTTTCTTCTTCACCTAATAAAGAATAGCTGGAATCTGACCATAAATGACACAAATACATCTTCCACAAAGCAGCATTCAGACAGTCCTGCAGCTTGTGAGTGGCATTCTGTAGTTAAAATGATCCTAATGAAAATCTTTGTAGCCATTGTGAAATAGTTGCAGCATGAAACAGCTGTCAACTTAGGTCAGATTTTTCTACTTAAAAAAAAAACAAACAAAAACCCACTGAAAAAAAACCCCAAACCCACAGTAAGACTGGAAATATCATTTATATCTAAAAATGTCTTGCCTTGGTCTAATTGATGGCACTGAAAAAATTATAAGCAAAGCTTACAGTTTAAATAGTATTTTAAGCTCCATCATGTGTTAACGAGTCAAGCCTCATACATTAATTTTATTTCTCCTTTGGAAAGTCTCCTCTTTTATAATACTTACTGATATTAATTACAAGTGCTAATCCTATCTGTGCCTCAAATAAAATATTAGGGTAAGCTTAGGGCATTTTTTTGATACGAAACTAAATACCAAATATCTCTTCTGGGCCTCAAAGGTACTGTGTCTTATCCAGTTTTAGGCCTCTGCCTGGATGGGGAGACAGCTTTGTCTGACTGTACAGAAATCCATTACTGTATTTTTAACACATTAAGTACTTACAGATTATATAGAGTATTTATCTTTTCTGAATATTGTTTGCAAAATGAGACACTTGATCTGTTTATTCACAGAATTAACTCTGTCTCCTTCCCTGGGCCTCAGTACTCTAAGACCCAATTTACCCACAAGGAAGCCCACTTTCTTTACAAATGTCAATAGAAAATAAAAAATAGCAAAGTACAAACCCATGTGTTTTTAAATTATTATAAATACCTGTCTTCCAGAACTCCTCACAGGAAGGTTGTCTGGAGACTGATCTGAAGAACATGCCTTTTTCTTCGTTCGTACCCTTCCCGTTGACATTGTATTGTTAGAGCTGAAAAAAGGTAGGCAATAGTTAATTAATTTAAATTGTTTGACTTTGCAGAGCTAATCACAGACACTCACAATACTACTTTTCACAGAGCTACCTAGGTAAGAATCTGTCCAGCTTGACTGTTAATTCAAGGGGAAAATGGGAATGAGGCATTACGGGAATGAACAATAAGACTATTTTAAACTAAATTCGTAGTTAAGATTAGATCCCTGAGTACATCTTGACAGGCTGTTCCAGACCAGCATATCCTGGATTTCAGTAATCTGATTTGCATTACGTGAAGACCTGGACTGGAATTTGGGTTGGCAAAGTGAACAGACATCAGCTCAGTGCTGATGCAAGCATTCAAATACCACTCAGAGTAACACTCATCCTGCTAACTACTGATTTATTGGCAGCAAGAGATTTGCACTGTAAAGCACTTTTCCAAACAATGTACTGAAGAGACGGTTAATGCCAGATGAACAATCAGTCCCAAGACTTGCACAGCAACCTATGAAAAGACACCAGAATTTGAAGTCTAGACTGCCATTATATTGCACCTGTAAATGATTGAAATATTACAGAGTTTGTTGTTAAGTATTCTGTAGGACAAAATAAAAGATTTACGGCACGAGAACGCTCTGTAGCGGTCTTTGACTGCATTGGTAGGAGCATAGAATGAACCACAGTTCCAGTAAACTGGAAAGCATAGAGTGTGAAAAAGTATGATGCAGAAATATGAAAGCATATTTAAAATGGTATTATCAAAGGCATTCTTTTCACAGGGGATAAAGCACAAAGACAGCCTAGAGGAAGAAGTAAATCTAAAGTGCTCTACAACATACAGAAAAGAAGTAGAAATATATTCCTTGTACTACAGCACTGCATCATGAATGTTATCTTGTTCTAATAGGGATCAGTTTGTAATTATGTTTTTGGGAGTGTTTATATATATATATATATATATATATATATATGAGATTTCTCAATTCTCCCTATTTCAGGATGCAACCTCCTTATTCAAGCTGTCAGTGATGGACAGGGCAGCAGTATCTTCATTCAGAAATTCCATTAAAAGTCAAGGTAACAGGAGGAGAGTGGAATTTTTACAAAATTTTATATTAAGCTGATCCAAGTCAAGTAAACTGATGCTTCACTCTCCTCTCAAGAGAGAAGAAATTATTTGTGAGAGGAAGAGAAATCACATAAGGATATCTACATAAGTGAAAAATTAGTTCAAACAACCCAATACAAAATTAAACTTTGTTTCTTGTATGTATACCCTCCAATTATAACTAGCCAGAGGTAAGAAAAAGATCATTAAGTTAAACTGTTACCTAAAAAAAAAAAAAAAAAAAAAAAAAATTAGCATTATTTCACTGCAACTTACCACTGTATGGGTGTCGATGAGGTTGGAGAGTAAAGAAAACCAACCAGTTTCATTTACATGAGATTTCCCTAAACTGCTGTGAACGCCCAGAAAATGGAGGCTTTTTTCCCCTAGAGCTTTCTTTATGTAGGTATCAGTGGCACAACAGTATCTCTCTGTGTCACCTAAGCTTCTGATGGTAAATAATCGTTCTGGTGTGCCATGGTCCTTACAGTCACAGGCTTTCAACTGAGCAAGGAGCCCTGAGCAAGGCACCAGGTGACTCATTTTGGTGACCATCAGGTGATCAGAGTCTGCTGCTGCTGTGGGGCCCTTTTATCCAAGGAGGTAAAAGAACATGCAAATTTTGTATTGTGTATGTGGGGAGTAGAAAAAGTGTTAGTTACCAATCACTAGGAAGTTTGGTAAAAATATTTTAAATTAAGAGATTTCTGAATCTATTTTGCTCTTATCCCTTCTACTGAAGGGGTAAGAGCAAAAGATATGTCTGTGATTCTGTAGAATCAGATGGAACTCTGCCCATGTTGAAAGATATAGGTCAGTTGTACAGAATTTGCAGAAATATTTTTGCTCTTACCCCTTCAATAGGGTTAAGAGGGAGGTGGGGAGAAAGAGATAAAAAGAGCAGTTGTAGGATACTTGCTCCCCACTTCCCCTGATAAAACCAAAAAACCACAAATTTTTATAGAACAAACAAACATAGCTTACTCTGCTAAGCTTTACATGACTTTGCACCCTATCCTGTAGACATCTTACTGGCTGAGAAAATAAGCCCTTTAAAAGGAGAGATGTGTAATGCACTGTCACATTCGATAACGTTTCATCCGTCTGTAGTGCGTGGCCTATACTGGAAAGCTTAGTGGGGTTTACCTGCACGGTTGGACGCAAGTTTGTCTTTGGGGAAGAGAAAATAAATTAAGAAACCACACAGACAGACACACCGTCAGAGACAGAGAGGAAGCGAGAGCAGCCTGATTAACACGGGGAGTGCACACACCTTTAAAACTCAGCCCGAGTAAAGCAGCAGCAGCGGCGGCGGCGGCGCCCAGCCCCGGCGGCCCGGCTGTGACAGCTGGCGGGGGTCCCGAGGGGCAGCCCCGGGGCCGGGCGGCGGCGGGGCAGGCGCTGCGCTCGGCGCCGGGCACTCACCTCGGGGCCGGGTCACTCGGGGGCCGGAGACCACATTCACGCGTGTCCGCGCCGCCTCCTGCTAGAGCTGCAGCGAGGAAAAAAGGGTCGAAAAGGGGAAAGGAAGGGAGGGAGTGAGAAAGAGAAGGGGGGAAGGAAGAGTGAAGCGGGGAGGTGAGGACGGGGGCAGCGCTGGCACCTGCCCCGCCACTCCGGGGAGGAACAGGCGGCCCCGCGGTGGGCGCTGCAGCTGAGGGAGGGAGCCACTCACCACCGCCGCCGCCATCCCCACCGCCATCCTCCTTCTCCCCGGTGCCGTGCACCCTCAGCCCGCCTCCTCCTGCCGCCGCTTCCGCTCTCTGCGGTGCGTAGCGAGGGGGAGGGCGGGGAGGCACCGCCCCGGCCCCGCCGCCCTGGCGGGACCCGCGGCCGCGCAGGTACCGCGGCTGCCGCTGCGCGGGCGGGGGGCGCCGGGCGGGGGGCGCCGGGCGGGGGGCGCCGGGCGGTGCTCAGCGGACACGGGTCACCCCGCGGGTCCCCCGGCCCCCAGCAGGCGCTTGCCATCGCCTGCTGCCCGCCGGTTTCACGGGACAGAAATGTCGGCGTCTCCCTCCTTCGTTACCGGGGTAGGGGGGCTTCCCCATGGGTGCGAAAAGGGAGGCCACCGGCGGTCCCGCAGTGCTGGACAGGCGCGTTCCGCCGCCCCGGGAAACGGGGTATGGCCGGAGCTATCGGCAGCAAGAATATGCTGATTGCTCTGTCGGGTTCGGTACAGCTACCTTGAGATTGTCACCAAATTGTGGTCTCTTGGGAGCTACGATATTTTTGTCCGGTTCGAGGAAGTAAGAACCAGTTCCAAACTATGCATTAGGTGGGGGTAATTCTTCTCTCTTTTTTCACAGCTACAAGCACTCCCTGGTGACATGGACCACTCAGCGGATGCATCCGGGCTCCTGGAAGGCTCTGATGTTGGGTCTCAGAAAGAGAGAGTGGTGACAGAGGAGGAATGGCTACAAAAATGGGAAATGGGTGACATCGGATTTCACAAGGAACAAGGGCATCCGTATGTGACTTCACTCTTCTGCCTAAGCTGTTTTAAGTAATGCCATGAGATGAGTGGCTTGGCTCATTTGAGAAACTCTTAGTTGAAAATGGAACATTTGGAAAAAGCAAATAATTTTACATGGGCACAGCTTGAAACAAAAATAAATATAGATTTTTTTTCACCTACAATTGTCAAAAGGAAGATAAAAGAGAGTATTGACATGAATTTAGAGCTTTTATTCTTGAATCAGGTTTTAAACCTTAGAGTTTGGATAGTTTGACTAGAAAATCTTAAATTTTCTGATGAGAAGCTTTGCGCTATTGTTCATGGTGTGTAACTGGGTCTTGAAACAATGTGCAGAGGGCATCAGAGCACTGCCATGCAGTAAAAGACAAGGACCTAAGAGAGCAGACTTGATTATATAGTCTTTCAAGACCTGTAGAAGTGATTCACTTGATGCAGAAGTTTCATTATTCTGTTTAAAATCTCTGTTATGATCCTCTTAGAGGTGGGTTGGTTGGATTGTTTACTTGTAAAGACAAAGAGAAAATAGGACAAACAGAAATATGTTAATTTCTGAATGACATGAAATTTACTTTCTTGCTGTGTAAATGGAAGGTGAATGCTTTTATTTTATGCTTTTATTTCTTATGGCACAAAGTAGGTTGAGCTAATAACATATGTGCCATCGTGGAGTTTTTGTGCTACCTGGCGTAGTGTGTAGCACTTGGCTTTTCATGTGCCAGCACAAGTACTCACAGAGTTAAGTGAAACGTGTCTGTTCTTCTGCAGGCTCCTCCAAAAGTACCTGGATGTTCTTTTAAATGGCAGGAGTGGACTGAGGATATTTTTCCCACTTTGTGGTAAAGCAGTAGAGATGAAATGGTAAAACATAGATAATAAGAGCAAAAATCTTACTTGATGTGGGGAGGGAAGGAGAGGGGGATTCCCAACCTTATATTGGCTGGTGGAAATGTGCCGCATTTCCACTGCTAGGAAAGCAGTGTCACTGGAAGCTGAAGGGAGGAGGAAGCTGGTGTTTCGTATAATAGCATAAATTGAATGGATGAAGTCTGACCTGAAAGTCCTCCTGACTGTCCCAAGTTCAGCTTGGGGAATGCTGAATTTAGATGGATGGAGTGACTGAAGCTATGCCCCTACCACTGCTGCTTTTTGTAGCAATGTCAGCTTAAATTGCCCGCAATGAGGTCAGTTGTGTTAGACAACATTTTCAAGAGACCATGTTGCATGCCACTCTGGAGATTTAAGTGATTTGGGCTAAATGTAACTTTCTCTTTTTTTATCCTTTTTATTTTACTTATTTTACTTTTTACCATTTTCTGGGAGGGAGGGATGGGGGAGGGAGTGCTGTATTTAAAATTAGGGCCTATATAAGCCAGTGTTTTTTCTTGGAGAAAAGCTTGAACTGCATCTTCAAGTAACCCAGCTATCAGGTTTTACCACAGTGACTATTTTCTAGTCTGTCTGTGGGCTCTGACACACGTTGGTATTTTGCTGAACTGCAGCAGCATGGAGGATACCACACCTCCTTCACTGCCCCTTCCTGCCAAGCCAGAGAGGCAGCTGGGTGGACAGTGTGCCTCAGCCACCTCAGTTCAGAGCACAGCACCTTTCTGTAATGGAGTTTCTCAGTGTGATCACCTCTGTTTTCATCAAGTTAGTAGGAATAAATGAATAATTCATTAAATCTAAATAAAGCATGTAAATCTTTGTCAGCTCTATGATGAGTGGTGCTAATTTAAGCTCAGATCATGGAAGGGAGGTGTTCAATGTGAACATTTCAGGAAGTCAGAATTAGACATATCAGGGCATCATAAAACTAGGCTTTCCCTAATAAATAAATGATACATGGGAGATACATATTTTGCCCAGCCTGCGGGCCTCACATAAACCTGTGCCCTCCCTCTCTTGTGTGCAGGCTGGCAGACATGGGGCACAGTGTTGTTGGTGTGGAAGTCAGCGAGCAAGCGGTGAAGGATTTTTTTTCAGAACACAGTCTGCCTTATTGTGAGGAGCCAGTCCCTGAGATTTCAGGAGCAAAAATGTTCCAGGTATGTTTCCTGTGATGTCAAATGGTCTGGTGTGGTTAATCATGCAATGCTGGCATAAGTGAGCAAACAAGTCATTCTGCTTTTATGCAAGTTTTACTGGTAATCGTTCACCTCTCCTGAAGAGGTCTTAAAGGAAGCTCTGAGTTGTATTTTTGGATTGAGAAGTTGTTCTTCTGAACTTACTATTTTGGCCTTCTTATGACAATGAAGCACCTGAATGTAGAAGGAATGTATTTTAAAACTGGACAGTTGCATGCCTTGATAGATTAGAACCTCTCTTGAGGGGATCAGAACAGTTACCTCACTGAACTAAAACTAAAAATATTTCTCAGTGTTTTTCCCCATTACACATGAATGTATTTTTAAAATTTCTTTTTTAATAGTGTATGAGTATATTTTAAGATGTGAAGTAGAAATATATACTTAAGAGTGTGTATTTAAAGACAGTTAGCTGATAAGAATTGATTCCTTTGCTTTTATTGTAGAGTACCTCTGGCAACATTTCCCTCTACTGCTGCAGTATTTATGATTTGTCCAGGTAGGAATACTCATCATGTTTTACAATTCTCCATAATCGAATGTGTATTAATACTATCCAATGATATTATTTTATTTGGATCAGGCAAAGATTTGTCAGGTCCTCTCAAGCAAACTCGTATTAAATTGTATGAGAAATTTGAATGGCCAATCTCCAACAGAAGTCTAATTCCATTGCTAGTCATTAAGGATGATAACTAATTATCTTTAAATGGGCTTCTTATTCCATGCCATTCTGTGAAAGTTACCAAAAAACATTTTTGCTTTTACAGTAAAACCAAATAATCTTTAACATTACTGATGAATTCTATGAGGCAAAACTTTGGCACAATCCCTTACTCAGAGTAAGTAGTAAAAGTAAAGAGAATATATCCAGAGGTGTCTTAGCACAATAGTTCCTTCCTCTTGCAGTTCTTACTCAGATGTGAATTTTCCCTAGATTAAAAGGTTTTGGTGAGATTTTTTGTGTTTGTTTGCTCTTCTTACAAAGAAGACTGTCTTGTGACTGTCAGGCACAAGAATTTGTTCCATACCTCTTCAGTAAGGAGGTAAAGTCCTAAAATTTTCTTTGGTGGGCTTTCCAGAACAAGTACATAGAGGTGCAATAGGTAGTTCAGGACACTGGAACACAGTGCTTACAAAATGATCTTTTCTTTTTTTCATTCTGCCAAAACACTGGAAAAAGGACTATTCATTACTAGAGTCCAGAGTCTTTCAGACAGCAGGCCATGACTGGGACTTCTGCTGCTGCAGCTGACTCCAGTTGGTTTGAACAGTGTATATATGTAGCTCGTCTTACAGTGTCAAACAGATGGTGTGTATGAATGTGATTTTGTAGATACTGCCCGGTTTCCTACCTGCCTAGCTAGTTGCTACACTGTAGATCCCTTTAAATCTTTCTTGCTGTGAGTTGACAGGTTGCCCAAGGATTGCTTAAGCTTCTCAGAAATGTTTGAAAAATTCGGTCATAAGTTTTGTAGCAAGTTGTGCGGTGAAACCTGTAACTTTTATCACAACATGGTGGAATAATACTTTGAAATAAACAAAGTTAGATAATTAGTGACAATTTCAGTGCATATCACTGGATCTATTACATAGTTTGTCATCACAAAATAAAATGGCAGATAGACATTCTGGATGCAGAATGAACTGTATTCCCAACATCAGTCAGCAAAGACCTGTGACTTAAAAAATGCACACACACTTCTAGTTTCTGTATACAGACAATTTGATTAATTACCCAGTAATTATGGAAATTAAACTTATTTCTCTCTTGCTGAGGCTGGCCTACTAATAGGTCCCTTTCATCTCCATTAGCCTAGCATTCATTAGAATAAAACTCAGATGTGCTCCTGACCTTTGTCAGAATGGGACATTTCAAAGACTCTTGCTAGTTAAAGAGTAACAGGAATTACTGCTCTTTCTGGGAATTCTGGGACATATGTAAAACAGCTATATTACACAATTACTGTAGTCCTAATACAATTATGGCTGCAAGACTTCAAAAGAAAATAAAAAATTGCATTTACTGAAACTACTAAACATATGCAGAGATAGAAATTCACAAGTTTACTCTTAAATCCAGTGGTTTTTCTGCAGATATGTGAATCTCTGATTTTCATGTTAATTTTGTTAGATGTAGCAGTACCTAACCCATGCTGAGTGCTGTATAAACACATAGCAGTGTGATGCAGTGAAAGGTAAAGCCAAGGGAAGTGCTTCCTCATACCTTAGCTTCATCCTGACTCCACATCAGGATGAAAGACAGCTTTTTGTGTGCCTTTTTTTACCTTTTCCTCATGGCTTCATTGTGTTGTGAAGGAAATTGGATGTGCAGAGGGACAAGGAGCACCCAGACACTCAGCAGGTCCTGAGATCTGGGAAGCCGGGAGACCAGCACTGGGACAAGGCATGAGCCTGTCTGCAGCCTGGGATGTCTGTAGGCCTTGATGAAATCACTGAGAAGTAAAGTACATGAAATTCATGTATGGAACCACTGCTGCCATTCCAGTTAGACCAGATTAAGGTTGGAAAGAAAAACTAAGTGCAGAAAACCTCAGTGGTTTGCCTGAGGTCACCCAGCAGACTCAGCTATGCAGAGAGGAGAACTGCCTCCAAGCCTCAGAAGATCAAGTTTGTTCACCTGCCCCACTAAATCTCCTTTGTGCCCTGCATGTCCATTGCTTGTTTAACTGTCTCTTTAAAAATCTTCTTTCAGTTACGAGGCTGGTTATTTAAATTAGATGCTTAGACTTGGCAAACTTTAAAAGAAGTCAGCACTTGAAAGCGTTATCATGTCTCATTACAGTAGAATGGGAAATACAGATCAGCTTGTAGGTTAGATGCCAAAGACTTAAGCAATGCCATTGCAATGAAAGTAGCAGTGGGCAGAGAGTTCCCATGGTTTAACTCTGGCTAAGTTGGTGGAACTAAGCACCACACAGCTGCTTGCCCACTCCCAATTACGAGATGATGGGGGACAATCAAAAGAGTAAAAGTGAGAAAGAAATGTGTGTGGAGATGAAAACAGTTTAATAATTAAAAAGAAATTTTAAAAAGTTGTAAGGAAAAAAAAGCCACCAAAAAAAAAACCACCAAAAAAACAACAACAAAATAAAAAAAGAGAGGAAAATAAAACCCAAGAAAGACAAGTGGTGCAAATGAAAGCAGTTGCCCACAACAAACCAAGCAACTGATGCCTAGCCAGCCATGTAGCAGTGCTCCCATCCACCAACCTCCCACCCAGTTTTATCCAGTTTTATTTCTGACAATGGAGCCAGATGGTCTGGGTCAGCTCTGCCTACTGTGTCCCCACCCGCTATCTTGTTCATTCTGGTGCTCTCCAGCATACTGGTGTCCGGGTGTGAGGAACAGAAAAGGTGTTGGTGTTGTGCAAGTACTGCTCTGCAGTAACTAAATTGTCAGTGTGTTATCAACATGATTGCAAGCCCAAATCCAACACAGCCCCATGCAAGCTTCTATGAAAACTACTAGCCAAAACCTGTACAGAAATGAAGACAGAGGTGATGCAATTGGACTCTGCCCAGTAGGGAGAAGAGTATTGCACAATTCTATGCCACGTTTTTCTAAGTAAACTTATTCAAACTTTCTTTAAAACTACGCCATTTACTTTATTACTATCTTACTATCTAAGCTCCTATTTTAACAATTGCCAAAACCGAGGCTCTTTCTTATCCCCAGATATTCTTGTCTTTTGCATCACTCTGGCTGTTCCACCCATTAATAAAGGCAGTTCTTGATAGTATTGCTCACTTGCAGGCTTTGGTTGGCCACTGAAGCCATCTGCCAGCATATCCTGGAGCTGAACTAGTGTCTGCAGCAGAGCTACACTGAGGCGAGCAGCAGTGTAACTTAGTTTTTATAACATTAAACAAACTGCAAGCTGGAGCTAACTGTCCTGAGCATGTAGCTGGGAATTTGGATGTCTAAAGTTACTGAATGTGCTGAGTCAATGATAAAGTAAAGTCAAATAAAGCCACAAGGCACCTTCCTTAGCCTGCATATGAAATCATGCATGGGTTTTAGAAGGTGGTCAAGAACTGTTGATGTGCTGAGTGCATGTTAGACAGCAGGATGTGGTTACTGAACACACAGACTTGTAGCCCAAATGTACTAAAACTATATTCCTTCCTCCCTGCTGTGTCTCAGCAGCCCCTAATGATGGGGAAGCACTGACCTATTCCCACACTTCTTTGCTTTCGCAGCAGGACAAAGAACCAGGAGGGTTTCTTGAGTTCCAGACCTGTTGGTTTGGATTATGTAAATGTTGCACCATAACAAAAAGGTGGTGAGGAATCTGAATCACTAGCTGCAGAATCCTTGTGTCCTCACAAAAGTGTCTGAAAGAAGATCAAGATCCCTTTTTACTGTTTTTAAGCCTTTTCCTTATCTCCTTATAGCTCGATAGTTGGCAAGTTTGATGGGGTTTGGGACAGAGGAGCTCTTGTAGCTGTGAATCCATGTGACAGACAAAGGTTAGTAAATTGTATTGTTACTGTCTTTTCTCTGATGTGTCAGTGACAAATTTTTGAACCTGTCAAAATGTTAATGAGTCCTTTTTCATTTAAAGGACCGACCTACACATGTTCTCCTCTACCACAAGCATCTGCTGCAGTTGCAGAGTGCTGTACTCTTCCTTCAGGAAGCCACCCTGCCTCTTGGTGGGAAAATATGTGGTTTGTTCCAACCCAGCAAAAGCAGAGCTGCAAGTCTCATCTGAATTCTATTATTTCCTTCTCACCAGATCTACTTCTTCTGTCTTTGTCCTTTTTCCCCTAACTCTCCTTGATTAGAGATTACTCTCCTAAATTTTTGTTCTTGCCTATAGGTAGCCCAGATTTAATTTGAACCTGCTCCTGGGATTTTTTAGTTAGGTACAGAATCTTCAATTCACAATAATTTTAAAAGATCAGTACTGTATTGCGTACTGTATTCCAGACTATGGCAGATAAATACTTTGTCTGTTAATCTTGAGTTGAACATGCAAAAAAAGATAAGTTCTTGTTTATGAGGAATAAATATAACTTTTATTTTATATTTTTCATGTGTAACAGGAATTTTATGCTTCTGAAATTTAAACTAAGTTTTGTTTAATCTCTGTACAGTTCAGTTCAAATTCTGTCTGCATAGAAACGTGTTTTGTTGAATATTTTGAATGCTATGCTTGAATGCTTTACAAAAATAATAAAGTATATTTTTTTCCTTTTAGCTATGCCAGTTTGATGATCAACTTAGTGGAGAAAAGCTCTTCTTATCTCCTTGTTACGGTTTCATATGATCCAAACAAACACAAAGGTGAGAACTTTGTACTGTTCATGTTGTGATTTTGCTCTAATACAAATTGTATAAAGATATAATAGATGTATAAGTATCTTCCCCAAGATTTATATCTGCTAGCTTTGTTAGCTGGTGACAGCAGTATAACTGTGTGTTAAAAAGTTGAGCTAATGACCAAGCTTGGGACTAAATTTGTGTTTTCTATAGCATTGAGACATGCTGAGGGTAAGTTGAGGACAGCCATGGTATATTAACAATGAAATGAAACTGTAAGTGTGGCTGCTACAATGTGCTTCCAGTGTGGCTGGAAGTCAGAGTATTTAGTAACATCCTGTCTGGCCTCGGGAGCTTGAAACACGCCCAAGAACATCAGCTTCATGCTGTTTATCCAGTATTTGCAACCCAATGTGTTTCCCATCTTGTGCCTCTCTCTCAGCCACTACCATGCTCTGAATGCATTTGGAAGAGGTGAAATTCTGTAAAATCATAAGGTATTTTTCCTTTTATAGTTTTTATATTATATGCTTACGTGGGAGATCTTTTAGTTAATATTAACTCACAAAATAAAGAGATATTTTTCTGCTTTTGAGCCCTTCAGCATAATTATTCCCCAAAAAAATAGGTCTTGCTATCACAAGCAACAACAGTTTATTTCATTGCTTTCCCTCTGACACTGTTCAGCTCTTAGCCTTAATTATGCCACTGTAGTATAAGGAGATTGTCGACTGGAATCCCACAGCACACTGAGAGTGGTCATATCCACATGACATTCCCTGCTGCAGCTGGAGATAAAGCAGCAGCAACACCTGAAGCTGTCTGGCCCACCAGGGTGCCAGGAGTTCCTGGACATGTTTTCTGGTTCCTGCTGATGGTGCTACACTGTAGGGCCCAATTACAGGCCAGGTGCTGTGAGTGAAGGGGTTGCTCTCCTACTACAGTGTAAATTTTTTCTTCTTTCCATGTCTCTTCTCTGATTAGCTTCACCGATTTTATTTCAGGCCCACCATTTTATGTTCCTGAATCTGAAATTAAAAGTTTATTTGGTGAGTAAAAATTTTTTTCCAAAACACATAAAGATGCCTCTGCCTTGCCCTGTGACAAATGATACAGTCACTTGCTTCTAATCTGAAGGCTGGAGTCATGGAAAAATACTAGGAAAAATAAATATCATTTATCCACAGGGATTTTGCTGTCATTGAAAATTCTCAGTTTTTCAGAAGATATGAAGAAAACCCAAGAGACAAACAGTTCCTTGTCTCTATTTGGTACCTTTTTATTCTCCCAGGATTCATACTGCACTCAGTAATCCTGTAGCTGCAGTCTCAGAGTCCTGTTTAACCAATTTGTCTTTGTCTGCACCCTTATCAACCAGTTGCCCTGGTTTTAATACAAGTCCTACCAGTGCTACAGTTTCTACTGTACTTTTGTGACAAAGAAGAAAAGTAACATGGCACTCAAAGAAAATGCTAAAAATGTACAACTCAAATCCACCAAAATAATGAAATTTGGAGCTATGTCAGGAGTTTAATTTTAGAAGTTCCTCCTGATGTGCTGTAATATCGCACTTTTAAATTTACAGCTTTCTGAGACTGGCAGTGTTTGTGTGCAGTGAGTCATTGGCATAGACATTTGCATCTCAGTGCAAAAGAGCAATTAAGTTTTCCCCAGTGCATTTATGTCACTATGTTAGGCACTGTGGGGAAATCTGTGGATAAGATTTTTTATTTTTTTTTCCTGAACAGTTTGCATTTTTCATTGACTAATTATTCACTAATTTATTATTCTTACCTCCTTTTCAGGCAACTGCTGTGAAATTAGGTGTCTTGAAAAAGTTGATGACTTCTCAGAGAAGCACAGACAATGGGGACTAGATTATTTTCTGGAGGTGCTGTATCTACTAAAGTTTGTAGCTTGATTAAAATTTATTAAAATAACTTATCTCCCACCTTGCTTTTACTTATAACTGACATTTTTAAAGGGGGCATTCTTAAAGCAGGGGATTTGTCTATTTTCCTTACCAGGTGCCTTTACTGCCTTGAGATGTTAACAGCTTTTCTTAAACTCCATGCACAAATAGCTATTACTAAATATACCTTTTTCTTCCATATAAATTCAAATGAGAGCTGTGAGAAGGAAATGCTCCTGTTTCTTTTCAGCCATTGCTAGTGGATATTGTCTGCCTGGCACTCTGCATCTTGGCCTCGTCAGCTGGCAGCCCTGAGAGTGTGGCAGCTGCAGTTCAAACACTCTTTTCTGGGGCACTGGCCTTGCACCAGGCTGGGCAGAGAGAGGTGGGAAGCTGCTGCAAGTTTGTTCTCTCCATCCCTGTGAATATATGTCAAGTGAAGAGCTGGCAGTGAGTGGGCAAGGCAAGGCAGCAGCTGCTAAGTGGAAATGACCATCCAGCAAGAAAGGCTGGAGGGAAGTAGGTTGGATGACAGTAAAGGGGAGAGTGTGGGTGGAAAATGTCCTAGCAGTCACTCACAAGCGTGCTTCTCTCTCATTTGAGAGCACAGCTATGGGCAAGCAAAGCAACAGGACTTGGGTAAGAGGGTTCATAGACTGCCAAGAGAGCTGAAGATGTTATTGCTAAACCATTCTCCATCATTTCTGAAAGGTCACAGAGTATGGGAGGGATGCCTGAGGACTGGAGGAAAAACAGTCTTGAAAAAGTAACGAGAAGGAGGACCAAGGAAACAATATGGCCAGTAAATCTCACCTTCACCCTTGGAATAACCCAGCCTGGATGTCATCTCTAAGCAGGTGGAGGAAAATAAGGTTGTCAGGAGTAGTCAACATAGATTCACCAAGTGAAATGGGCTGGGTTAGTGGACAGTGAGGTAGATTGAGAACTGGCTGAGTGACAGAGCTCAGTGTTGTGATCAGGCTAAGTTGGAGGGCTTTAGCAAGCAGTGTTCCCAGGGGTCAGTACTGGGGCCAGTCTTGTTCACCTTATTAATCAGTGACCTGAATGAAGGGACAGAGTGTACCTGCAGTAAGTTTGATGATGGTACAAAACTAGGGGGAGTGGCTGACACAGTAAAGTGCTGTGCTGCCAAGCTGCAGGACCTGGACAGACACAGGAGCCAGGCAGAGATGAACCTAGTGAAGTTCAAAGAAGGCAAGTGCAGGGTCCTGCAGCTGAGGAAGAAAAACCCAGGGCACCAGCACAGGCTGGGGGCTGACCTGCTGGAAAGCAGCTCTGTGGAGAAGGACCTGGGAGTTCTGGTGGTCAACAAGTCAGCCAGAAGTGTGCCCTTGTGGCCAAAAAGGACAGCAGTATCCTGGGGTGCATTAGGAAGAGTGTGGTCAACAGGTAGAGGGAGGTGATCCTGCCTTTCTACTCAGCCCTGGTGAAGCCACATCTGGAGTGCTGTGTCCAGTTCTGGGCTCCTTAGTACAAGAGAGACCTTGACATGGAGTAGGTCCAGCAGAGGATTATAAAGATGGCTGGGGGACTGAAGCATCTTGCTTAAAAGGAAAGGCTGAGAGAGCTAGGATTGTTTATCCTGGAGAGGAGGTAACTTAGAAGGGACCATCAATGCTTACAAATATGTTTAGGGCAGTTGACAAGAGGATGGGACTAGACTTTTTAGTGGTGCCTAGGGACAGGAAAAGGGGCAAAAGGCACAAAAATGAAACACAGGAAGTTCCATCTGAATATGAGGAAAATCTTCTCTGCTTTGAGGGTGACAGAGCACAGCAACTTCTCCCCTTTGCAGCTTATATTGAAAGGAAAGGTGTGATTGCAATGTAATGTATCACAGTCCATCAAGAATAGAAGGTGAGTAAAAGCCATGGAGCTTTTTAGAGTGCCATAGTCCTAGAGCTGCAAATGGCTCTGCTGATTTTAGCACAGCAGTCCCCACACCCACAGCTCATTGAACACTCAGCACTGCTTGTAGATACTCGTGTTTAAGGTTGGGTTGACAGAGAGAAGAAGGGATGTAGCTGGTGGGCCAGTGCAAGCTGGGAGCTGCTGGTTTTGTTTTCACTCCTGGCCAGAACTGCAGCTACCAGGTTAAAGCATCTCCTTCCTTTCAAGTTTTTTCCAGGTGCAACATGAGAGCTCCCAAAGTTTATCTCAGACTTCCAGATACGTGATAGCCACAAAAGGCTGGGCGCTTGGCACGAGGCTGCCACATGCTCTGTGGTGTCCTGCGCAGGACTCCCAGGCATGCAACAGCCTGGCAAGAGCAATGCCATGTGCCAAAACAGCCATTTTAGGATGTGTAAGATCTGTGTGTACCCTGCAATTACTCTGAAAATACCCAGTAAATACACCTAGCAGAAGAAGCACATGCTGTCCATGTGCCTTACAAAAATGTGTGTACATGCCTGTCTGAGAAATGTGTCTACTAGTGATGAGTGTAAATATTTTCTAAATTTTGCCAGAACAGCAGGAAAATCCAATTAAATCAAGGTGCTCAGAGGGATGGAGTGCATCTCCTATAAAGACAGGCTGAGAGAGCTGTGATTGTTCAGCCCGGAGGAGGCTGTGGGGACACCTTAGAGCAGCCTTCCAGTACCTGAAGGGCCTGCCTGAGAACTGGAGATAGACTTTTTACAAGGGCATGTAGTGACAGGACAAGGGGAAATCTGACAGAGAGTAGGTTTAGGTGATATATTAAGAAGGAATTCCTTCGTGCAAGGGTGATGAGACTGGAACAGGTTGCCCAGAGAAGCTGTGGATGCCCCATCCCTGGAAGTGTTCAAGGCCAGGTTGGATGGGGCTTTGAGCAACCTGGTCTGTCCTGGTCATCCCTGCCCATGGGAGGGGATTTGGAACTAGATAATCATCAAGGTCCCTTCCAATCTAAGCTATTCCGTGATTCTGTGAAATTGTGGCTTAATTCCTTATTCCGGTAGGGGCATGAAGAGAGCTAGTAGCAGTGCGGTAACTTGGTAACTGGATGTCAGTAAGAATCTGGTGGATATATGAATATTCTGGCGGGCAGCTGAACATTCTGGTGGGTGTTTGAATGTTCCGGCGGCAATACGGACACTGGCGGATGTTCGGGAGCTGTGGTGGCTCCGTCCTGAGGGCGGCCCGGGCCCTGCTCCGCCCCCGCTGGCCCGCAGGGGGCGCGCGGCCGCCTCAGCCGCCCTCAGCGCCCGCCCCGCTGGGCCCGGGGATTCGGGGGCCGCTGCGGGCGTTCCGATCGCTCTCCTCAGGCGGGGATGGCGGCGGACGACGAGGCGGAGCTGAGCCTGCTAGAGTGCCGGGTGTGCTTCGAGCCGTACGGCCCCGACGGGCAGCGGCGGCCGCTCAACCTGCCCTGCGGGCACGTCCTCTGCCGGGGCTGCGTGGGGGCCCTGGCCGGCGCCGAGCGCCAGAGGCTGGAGTGTCCCTTCTGCCGGCGGCTCTGCGGCCCCGCCGAGACCAGCGACTGCCGCCCGCTGCTGCAGCTGCTGGAGCTCCTGGGCCCCGCCGGCGGCGGCCTCGCCTCGGCCCTGAGCAGGAGCGGCGGAGGGGCGGCGGCCCCCGCGGGGCTCGGGCTGCGGCTGTGCCTGTGCCTGGGGGGCTGGGGGTCGCTGGTGAACCCCACCGGGGTGGCGGTCTGCCCCTGGTCGGGCCGCCTGGCAGTGGCACACGACGGCAAGAAGAGGATCCACGTCTTCGGGCCGAGCGGGGTCTGCCTGCGGCGGTTCGGGGAGCGGGGGGACGCGGGCAAAGACATCAAGTATCCGCTCGATGTGACGGTCACGTCGGACGGGCACGTGGTGGTCACCGACGGCGGGGACTGCTCCGTGAAGGCCTTCGATTTTGAGGGAAGAGGGGTTCTGGCTGTTCGGGAAGGATTCTGTTTGCCCTGGGGCTTGGATGCCACCCCCATGAACGAAGTAATCGTGACCGACTCGGAGGCAGGCGCGCTCTACCGCTTGGCGGCCGACTTCCAAAGCGGGGAATTAAAGAAGTGTCAGATGATCCGGTCCCGGCTTGTCAGCCCCAGAGGGGTTGCAGTCTGCCAGACCTCGGGCGCTGTCGTGGTGATAGAGCACCTGAAAGCTCGAGGACCGAGCAAAGGCAGCACCCGCGTGAAGATATTCAGCGCGCAGATGGATCTCATCGGCCAGATGGACAGCTTCGGTCTGAACCTCGTTTTCCCCTCCAGAATATACGCTACTGCTGTGGCCTTTGACAAAGAAGGTCATGTTATAGTAACGGATGTTTGTAGCCAGGCTGTCATATGCTTAGGGAAACCTGAGGAATTTCCCGTCTTTAATCCTCTAATTAGCCACGGGCTTTCTTACCCTGTCGGACTGGCTTACACGGCAAACAATTCCCTCGTAGTTTTAGACAGCGGTGATCATTCAATAAAAGTATATAGCTCTATCTGAGTGGGCTTAGATGCTTAGTGCTGCAGGCTCAGGCTACTTACTTCTGGCCATAAAGCATGCAGAGTTCTGGAGTTTGTAGGAGAGGAGGGAGGAGGTGGTTTTGGGGCTTTGAGAGAAATCACCCTCTGACCAGCACGCCATGCTTCCTGCAAAACTTGCATCACGTCTCTTGCCTACCTGTGGGAGAGGACCAGGCTGTTGCTGCCTGTGGCCAACAACAAATCAACCAAACAAACCATTTGGCATTTTAAAACTATTCCATGCCTTGACAACCAAGCGGTTTTGGTTATTTTTGACAAGTAATCAAAGACCAGCACCTATGAAAGTAACATGTCATTTATTTATATTTCCAAGCACACAGTTTTCACTATTCTTAATTAAGTATAGATACACTCCTGACTGTTACCTGGAATTGTGCATAAGAAAGGAGATTGCCTTGATGGAATGATAGGAGAATTGGAAGTCTCTCAAGGTTGCATAAATCCATCTAAAATCATTGTGATGGAGGAGCTACCACTGATGAGTGAGTTATGAGAAGTGAAATCATGGTCAAAGTATATTTTTTCTGTACTAGGAAAATACATTTTTGGGGGCACTCTGCTAGTTTATTCCCACCTTTATTAAGGTTGTACTGGAGCACTTTGTCTTCCTCTAAAATGCCCAAGTCTTTACCTAGATGATAATGTCTTTGATAGTGTCTTTACCTGGAGATAATCTTGTGTGTGATTACACAGATGGGCTGCTTTGCCTAAAAGCCTCTTGAAGTATTCACGTTTAGACCACAAATACTCCTGCATATGTAAGTTTCAGTTGGCTGTGCTGCTAACACAGCTACACATAGGAGGTTTTCAGCACTGCCTGCCCCTGTTTTGTCATTAATATGGTGCTTTTGCACTCCAAACTCCAGGATTCAACTGCAAATTGAAGTGCTAGTGAGACGTAAGCCTCATTTTTTTTCCTAGCTTCCAAATGAGGTGTTGTTGATTGTGAACACACAGAAGATTTAGATCCATTTACGTTCTCTTGTTTTACTCACAGTAATATTATATTCTCACTTATATTCTTACAGTTTTACTGTGGACACAAATCCTTTTGCCTTACTGCATAGTGGAAATTATGGTATATATGACTATGAGAAAGATTTAATACCCCCACTAGAAGTCACTGCTGCATTTTTAGGCATTTACCTGCTGCTAAAATGGTTCAGCATTAAAATGAAGTTAGATGTAAATGCTGTCTGAGGCAGAGATGAGTAGGTTAAAATGGCATAAAACTTTTGGGGTAATTTTTTTTTTTTTTTTTGCATTGAAATCATTAATATTAACTAATGTAATTTGAAATTCACAGGCAATGTATCAGTAAATTTTTATCTGGTTTTTGGTCTGACTTCAGGGCATCTAATAAGTGCATGTGTTACAGCTCCAGTGATTTACCAAATACTTGCATTAAATTGGAGCAGTTTAATTCAGCCAATGTGTTAATCTGTCTCATATCAACATTTATATAAGCAAAACAAATCCATTAATTGCAGCTATTTGTAAAGGTTAATTGAACAGTGACCTGTCAATAAAGTGTGATTTGCTTTCTCCTATATTTTAATAATTTAGTGATAATTCCTCATATATTTTCATCATGTTTCCCTGTTACAAGATCATTTCTGTATTGCAGTTGCCCTGCAGATGGTTTCTTCTTGTGTTTGGTGATATCCTGCAGAAGTTGTTGTAGTGTCATCTTTTGCTATTGAAAATTATATGGATGTGCACAGTTGATATTTTTCAGCCTTCTCTGGTGCCTGGCCAAACAACAATTGCCTTTGGAAGAACCAGAAATCCTCCTTGGCTGTTCCACAGTATGAGCTGCATGGCCCTAAGCAGGAGCCCAGTTGGGAGGTCAGGAAGGAAATTTACTCAGAGAAGCACACCCCTGGATTTTATCTTCCTTTCTAGATGCCAAGGAGCCACCTGCCTTTGATAGAACCAATTAGATAACACTTCCTTTGGGGGACTGCTGTGTGTCAAAATGCATGCAATACCATCAGTGCTGTATTCATTCATTATTAATACCTTGTCACAGTAACGCTTCCTCTGAACCATGGGCTGTGAGCTTTCATCTTCTCAAACCTTTGTGTGCACCAGGAGCTTGTTTTTGCTACTACATTCATGGATGGGCAAATTTCCTAGGACCTACTGCCATGTAGGCAACTTTCCAGCAGTTGAAATGCTGATTTTTAAACATTTGACTCATACTGGTTTAAAATCTATGAAAACTCTCATTGTTGCCCATTCTGTTCCTGTCTCCTTTGGACTAGCAATCACTTGATTTTTGGATTTGTAAGCAAAATAAACTTTGGGGCTTTATTCTACCTAATAGAATTTTTTTTTCTATGTGCCATCTCCTGCATTCTCTGCTTTACCTACCAACTGAAAGCAAATGTAGACTTCTGTGAACAATGCAACTGTTTTCCTTTTACTCTACAGATTGGTGTTTTACAACACTACATCAAAGGAACCATTACATTCTGCCTTAATTAATGTAAAATTGAGAAGCCATAATGAACTGTATAAAGCCAAGTATTAAAAAATTTGAGCTCTTCGGCGCGGAAAGGAAAATGCAGCAGTAAATCTGAAATCTTTTTTTTTAACACGAAATCTTGTGTTCTGAGAGAAGGACGGCAAATATTGAAGGGCCCATGCTTGAACTGATTCCTTAGGTTTGGGGTCTGACTGGTTGTGCTTGGAAAGGGAATAGCTAGATGTGTGCTTACCTTTGGAAAAGAGTGGTGGCCATTCCATTTAGAAAGGAACATAGGACTGTGTCTAGCTGCTTCAATGACAATTACTGTTGAGTTTATTTCTTTAAAAATCCACCACCTTTGCATAACTCTCTGCACCTCATGCTCTAGCCTTTGGCTTAAAACCAAATAAATATACTGGACAGTATTCCTTTAGTGTCATGTCTTCAGCCTCTAGTAGAGATTGCTATGTCTGTTGTGCACACATACACACTGCAATTCATATTTGGTTTATTTTTAAGCACTGGTCTCAGGTTGCATATAAATATATCAGGGTATGTTTACAGTGTTAAGGAATTAAAGGAGTCAGGAGTTTCAGAAATGCATATTGAGATGATGTTATGTAACATATATATTTTTTGTTTTGTGAAGAAAATACTTTTAGATAAAGGATTTTTTTTTTCAGATTGATGAATAAGGGAGAAAAAGTGAAAAAAAAATGTAAAATTTTTTCATTTTGGCCATTGTCCATTTGAGTACCTGTCCATTCCCTCCGGTCACATTGCTGTGCATATCAGTTTGATCTTTTATATTATCCCAAATCACAGATATAATGTCACTGTAGCATTTTTTAACATAGAACTAATTTCAGTGGAAGAGGGGTTCTCCTGTAATGTCCAGTCCCCAAACCACTAAGAGCAGGTTTATAGAGTAGGTCCATCAAGACGATAGCCTTGAATATAGGGGACCTTTCAATTCTGGAAGGGCTGATGGAGGTCAAAAAAAGCAGCTTTCCTCACTGGGACCATAGGGACACAGTGCTGTTGCACCCACAGAGGAGGAATTTATTTTCTTTTCTTTCTCGTCAATGTTTGGGTTTTTTTCCCCCGGCTCTTCTCAGAGGCTCTTCTTACAGTTTACATGTCACCTGTGAGTCACAGCTTGCCTCCACAGGAGCAAAGCAAAAATACACATATTTTTCAAGTGAGTTCTAAACCTTACTCTTCATTCAGGCATCTCAGGAGAACTGACAGTTTGTTGGGAGAACAGCAAGCGCTTCTTTGATACTGTTACATAAACATCCAGGCTTTCTCTAAGGTGCCTCCTTTGTGTAAGGTCTGACTCTCCTGCACAGCTTCAAAGCTCTCTAATACTGGAGAGGTTCTCAGGGAGCTGATGGTGCATCGCACTTACACCTTTTTCTCAGTACTGCTTTCCTAGAGATTTACAGATATTCCTGAGCTTGGCACTCCAACCTCTCTGTGAGGCAAACACAGTACAAATGTCTCGGCCCTGCAGCTGCTGTCAAGAAAGCTGAGAATCAAGGGAAGCCTTTGGCAGACTTCAGGCTAGATCTCAGAGTTCCCATTACAAGGTTACCTTAATAAAGTAGGGAGAGTCTGTGTTTAATCACCCTCTTGTCAGGGAGGTGCCTTCTTGATTCTGGAAGAAGTTTTGACACTATACTGATGATCTTTTTGTTACTAATTCCTTTGGTGTTTCCTACAAATCATAGAAATTAATACTTTTCCAAACCACAGTGTATTCCTAGATAATTGCTTCCAGTGTGCTTCACAACAGTGTGTGGTTTCAGTTTTGAAATGCTCAAATTTCACATTGAGGGTAGAAAGGAGGAGAGGAGACGAACTCTGAAAAGGAAAAAAAATTAATGAAAGGTGTCTGTGGCTTAAGCAGAGGGTGAACTCCACCAAGTCAGAGCACAGAGCACACCCATCATTCCAGTAAAGGGAACACATTCTTAAGAGGTGAAGCATTTCAGCCTGGAAAATGGACAAGATGATAAGGGCTGTTGCCTTTTGATTAGTATTTACCTCTGGCAGAGGAATAACCTGCATTTGAACAGATTTTCCAGCTAAAATTAGACACTTTTCAGATGGCAGTCCTTCGGAGAGCTATCAGTTACTTGTAGTTTTTATTATCTGTTAGCTTGGACCAAAAATCTGTTGGGGGGAAATAAAGATTTGGAGCAAACTAGGCATTTTAGGGGAGTATGCTCCCTGTAATTGAAATAATACATATGTAGCATTTTTCTAAAGATCCCTCTTAATGTAGGCAATTTTTATTTGTTCACAGGTGAGCCCTATATGGGCAGAGAGTTGAGGTGAGTGAACAAATCCTGCTTTCATGGAATATATTGTCTTTTAAATCAGGAAACTATTTCTTGTCACAAGATTCCTTAAAACATTTTAAATACTTTAAATATCATTATATGCCTCGAATGAAGGCAATTTTAAGCAAGACATAGGATTAGAGATCTAAAATTATAACTGAGAAAAAGAAATAATTTACTTTGAGAAAACTCTGAAGATACTAAGAAAACCAACCAACCAACCCCCCCCCCCCAAAAAATGTTTTTTATCAAAGCTTGCTTTTAAAACTTCTAGTACAAAAAAAAACATATATTGAAAGAACTATGCATCTACATAATCACAGGAGGTAACTCTTACTGGGAATTTTTCCAAATATAAATAGATAACAGGTAAAACCCATTTGATACTCACCTAGGATGATTTCCTGATAATATGGACTATGGAATTTAACCAGTATTAACCAGTATTTAGTAACTACTGATCAGTACTAAAAGTAAGAAACAAAGACCAATTGTGTCTTTTACTATCACAGACTAAGGTACTACCATGAGAAGAAATATAATGTCATTAAAATATGCTTTATAAGAAATCCAGCAAAAAGAGTCAGACAGATTAACTATTAAAAATATGTAATCACTTTAATATGAAAAGGATGTACCTGGCTCCCTTATCTGTCTCTGTCCTTAATTAGGTAGGAAATAGGGCTCTTCAGTGAGTTCTCTGCCAACTTCCCCTCAACTTACAGCATGATATTATGGAGCCAGAAGTATTTAAAGTACATGTATTAGTCTTTTTCTATTCCTAATATTACTTGAACTGACTTGTTTGAGTTGAGGCTTGCTCTGTCATGAGTAGTTTATCTGTGCAGTCATGAGTACTGCAAATGGAATTGTCCACATAAATAAATGCTGCAGGACTGGGCTTGAAGTCAGGGAGATTCAGGCTAGTGCAGAGGTTTTCCCTGGAGAAGTCTTTGCAGCAGAATTTACGATGACAATTTCTGGGAATGCTGCTTTGGGGTTTTATGTGCTAGAAGCCCTGTGCATGTTTAGAATATATTATAAGCAATTATGACTTTCAGCATCAGAAAACCTTCGTGAAAGAAATTTATTGTAATAGTTTACCTTTTCTTATTTATTCTTTCATAATATACTGAACCCGTGCTTGGTTCCTAACACTCCTTTAGACAAAGTGGATCAGTACCACACTTCACTTTTGGCATGTGCAGTTTCTCAGTAACAGGAAGCTGGGGCAAGACCCACTCTGGACCAGCCTCAGTGGAGACCTTATACCTGAATATGTCTTGCAGATCCTACAGCGGAGGTTTTTAGTCTTAGCCAACAGGTTACAAAAGTTATGGTGTTTACACTGTAGTAGAGATGACACCATAGGTTCTAGTCCCAAGAAGACTGTATGAAAAGATTTCCAAGGCTGTAGAGTAGTTAGCCACTTTTAATTTTATTTTGCAAGAAAGATTGCTGCCTTTTAAAGACCAAGTGAAAGGAAACACCATTTCTTCCCTAGAATGGCAAAATGAAATTTAAATTACCCCAGGCCCAGCATTAGAGCTTTTAGTAATTTATTTTTGATGTTCATAAAGCTGTTCAGTACTTGAATGGTGTTATCATTAAAATGCAGCTGATACTACATTTTACACATTTCCACTGTGTCAGTGTTACTGAGATTAAAAAAAAAAACAACGAACCCAAACCACTTAGAAAAGCACACCTTGAAGGCAGAAGTAAATCTTGTCTTTCTTGTATCCCTCTCACTGGAGAAATAAAAGCCATGCAACTGAATTATTATCAGACATCTATATCAAGCGATGAACTTTCACTCTTTTGTTTGACTTGACTTAAACCTCAAGTCAATGTTCTTGATGATAAGGCTAAAGTTTGATTTCTTTTCAATCACATTGTTCCTATTTGTGACTTCTGTGCAAACCTTACCCTTTCTTACCAGCTGGTTTAGTCCAATTCAGAACTGTATTTCTCATTAGTTGTTGTTCAGTCAAACTGCAGTGTACATGTGTGTCCTCACTACTTTGATTTCAGAAGAAAGGTTAATTCCCCCAGAGGTTCTGTCCATGTTTTGGTTTTGCTGTGTTTCTCTTCTAAAACAGCCTTTCATCTTTGCTGTCAGATTAAAGGGAGGAAACCTCAGATCACAATATGAATGGTGGAAAAGGACCAAGTCATTCAGGGAATGCCTTTGGGAGACAGGCAATGCAAGCTTTATTACAGGAGAGAAGAGGGTGAAGGACTGTACAATTCGAACTATGTGTGGACTAACAGTTTTAGGAATCCTTCTACCCCTGTACTTCCTCCTGTGCAGCTCCATTTGTAATACTGACTGTGGGAAAAATTAAATCAGAAGTCAATAACTTGCAAGTCACTGGTTTGTTAGGGTTTATTTCAGTCCTCTGCAACAGCAGCAGGCTGGTCTCAGTGACCACAACCATGACCTTGTATTGGCTTTTGTGGGTGACTGCTATAACTGGTCTGAGTTTTCATATCAAATGCTGGTGGACAACCTACAAGAAGCTTCCATAGGTCATCTGTTCCTCAATTTATATTTTTACCTGCAAAGAGCAAGCCTTTTGTCATATTTTACAGAAGATAAAACTTAAAGTGACATGATAACAAAGGATACATAGTGGTTGCACTCTTTGACAATCTTCAATAGAAAAATGAGAGTATGATCTGTTGCTAATCATTTTGGTGATGGTGATAGTTATGAGATTATTATTTTTGGAATGTTTTCGTCAGACTGGAGAGTACTGGGACGAGAAGTAATGGGGTGTTTTGTTTTCTAAATAAAAGATCTTAAGTCTTGTTATCCACCTTAATTAGCACCTTCAGCACTTGTTTCTACCTTCTACAGGAACTGATGAAACCTGCTCAACTTAATGTGTGTCTTCCCGATGACTTCAATAGATAGGAGACAGATCCAAGATCCAAGACTGTGATGAGCTGACTTCCATGTGTTTTAACAAACACAATTCCACCTCCTCTCTCAAGGCTTTGCCTCACTCAGCTTCCGTATTTAGCTGACGTGCCAGTGTGTACTGTTCTCCTTTCAAATCTCTTTCAAACAAGAGCTTCTTTCCTTCTCCTCACTTTATAAAGATAACACCTTTGTCCAGAGTGCTTATTTGCAGGCATCACTAAAAAGTTATTGTGTAAGGAGAAATTTTGGCTTGGCCAGCATGGTTAACAGCTCAGCTTACTTAGTAAGCAAGCTTGGTGGATGTACTCCTCCCTCCCCACCCTCCTCTTCCTCCCAGGGCAGGGCCCCAGTTGCAAATCTTTCCCATGGCAGCCAGAAAGTTCAGCTTCTCTCTCAAAGCAGAAAGTAAACCAACAAGGGGACTGTGACTAGGTGCAGAGGGGTTAACAGGAAAGCTGCTCTTTTGTTCCAAGAGACTGCTGCCACTAATCAGGCTGTTTATATTTACAGCTTTCCCAGTCATCCCTACTGAGCACAAGGCTCACCTCTGAAGACAGAGTCTGAGCAGTGCTGTGTGTTTGACAGATTGCATGTAGTACCTGTTTGCTAACTGAAGACCCTTGAAGGCTGCAGACTCACTTTTCCTACCTGTGGAAAGGCACATACCTGCACTTAGCAAATGCATAATAATTAGAGATGCCCTGGACAATGTTTGTGAACCAACTCCCTGCTCACAACTGCCCTTAATCTCAATTTGGAACTTGTAGTCACAAGAGAACTGCATGGATGTGCTGGAGTGATGCTTGCATACCAGACATTCCTAATCATAAAGACGAAGAGGGGCGAGAGCTTTCTGGATAGGGGGAATAATGGCAGGGTTGTCCTTTCACTGGGGCCTGCCTACTGATTTAAATTGTAAATAACTTTACAAACCAGCTGTGGCACTTTGTTTCTTCTTAGGCAAAGCATCTGATTTCTACTAATACATAGGAGAAAATTGAAAGGAAAAAAAGGGAAAATTCTATTAATTTAATATATTTATTTAATATCCCTTAATAAAGGGATATTAATTTAATATCCCTTTTCGTAACTTAATAGTTATATTAACCACAGATATGTGATGTCAGATCCCTTGGGAGTTTTTGATCTTACTTTTTAAGAGTACAAAACCGTTTCCTTTACCTTTCCACTACCATTACACATTATTATCACCATGGTGTTTAACGACTGTATAGTGGCACATGTCGGATACGGTCATCAGGAAAGATTGCCTGCTATCACGTCACCTAACCCAATCAAGCTCACTCCTAAAATTAGCTTAAATTAGTCCTCTGGTCTTCTGTGTAAGAAGCCATTCCTTCCTCTGGGGGTAGAAGTCAATTCATTTCCAGCCTGAGACAGAAACACAGAAGGATTGAGATTGGAGGATTGACCTTTGGAGCCCATCTGGTCCAACTCCCCTTCCCAAACAGGGCCTCCTGGTTGCACAGAACCTTGTCCAGATGGCTTTTGCATGTCTCTAAGGCTGAAGCTTCTATAACCTCTGTGGGCAACCTGTGCCAGTAGTCAGACACCTTCACAGTGAATAAGTGTTTTCCAGTGTTCAGAGGGAATCTCCCATGTTTCAGTGTGTGCCCATTGCCTCCTGGCCCGTCACTGAGCACCCCTGAAGAGAGCCTGACTCCCTCTTCTTTGCATTGCCCCTTCAGATAAATCTATACATTGATAAGATTCCTCCCTTTGAGTCTTCTTCATGCTAAATAGCCCCAGCTGTCTCAGCCCTTCTTCTTAGGACGTGCTTCAGACCTTTAATCATCTTTGTGGCCCTTCACTGGTCTGTCTCCATCATGGCCATGTCCCTCTTGTACTGGGAAGCCTGAACTGGACACAGCATTCCAAGAGTGGCCTCACCAGTGCTGGGGTAGGATCACCTCTCTTGACCTACTGGCAGTGCTCCTACTAATGCAACCCAGAATAAAAGGTCTGTATAAAAGAGAGTTTACACCCATTTGTTCTTGTCCTAGTGTTTTTCCTGGAACTTCGCTAGCACCATGCTTTTGACTGGCCTGAAAGAAAGCATAAACAGCCATATCCCTTCTCTTATTTTGCTAGACTAAACAAACAGAACTTTTTTAGTCTGCTCTTCTTTGATAATGCTCACCATTCTACAGTTCTCCCAGTAACCCTTTAATGGCTCAGTTCTGTTTTGAACTCCTCTTCCTAAATGCTCCACTGAGTTTTCCAGGTGGAATCTCAGCCATGCTTTTTACCACGTCATCTGTACCTCTTCTTTCACTGTAGGAAATAACTGATGTGATAACAGAACTACATAGGTTTTCATTCAGGTATTACTTGGTTGAGTCCAGGATGAAGACCCACAGCCCTGCTCTCCATGCTATAAACAAATTTAGGAAGGTATTTGAGTTGGGGGTGGAGTGTTTCCTGAAGAGAAAAAGAGATGGCATACAGATAATTAACAGCAATAGCAAAAAAAAAAAAAAAAAAAAAGTAAATAAAGCCACCATTTCTTTCCTGGACAACTAAAGAATGTGAGCTACATAGAACACAACTAGCTGTCAGAGAAATTCACAACCGTTGCTCATATCTGAGTTTACAATTGCAGGGATGTTAAATTCTCTGCAATTGTATTAACAATATATTTGGTAATAACCAAATCCCTCCCAAGATGCCAGTAAGTTCAGTTTGGATTCAGGAAAAGCTTTAGTCACACTTTCGGAGTGTAGGGAAATGTATCTGAGCCACATAAAGAAATTTTCTTTACTTCCCATCAATTTCCTTGCTACCTTTCCCCTCTTTTTTACTTCCCATCAGTTTCTTTGCTATAGACACATTACTCTGTTTCTAAGCTCATTTATTTCTATTAATAGGACATCTCATCTATATGTAGTAATGACCATTAAAGTTCCCACAGTAATTTGAAACTATTTCTCTGTTCTAAGTGATAGGAGATGGGGAACAGAGCTCTCTGCCCCCTCTTCTTCAGTGAGTGGAGCAATGAGATTGTCCTCTGCAGAATGGTCGTAGAGTTATTTGTTGCTAAAATTGAGCTGCTCCTCTTACAGGTGGATTAGTTTCATTTACTGCGCTGATCATGGAATGAAGTTTATAAAAGCCTACTGCAATATTGTACCAGAGGCAGGGAGAAAACATGAGATTCTATCAGTGAAATTGCATGCAATATTTTTTCCCCCCACAGCAAGGAATGTTTCAGCTTGATGGAGAGATGACTGCACATGTCTTGGGGACATTCGTTGATTGCAATTGTTCACCTCTGATCCCAGTGTGAGATCTACTGTGGAGCAGCCAGGATGAGCATGAAGGCAAAGCTAGGGTCTAGCAGAGGTCATCACCCCAGCCAGGTAAAGCCAATCAGGTAATTCAAAACATTTGTAACTTAACCTGTAAGAAGAGATTTAGTCTGTTCATCACAGAAAGACAACTCTGTTCAGAGCTGAGGTAGGTTTAAACTACAGTGTCTGCTCAAAGCTATTTACTTTGTGTAGCTCTGAGCAGCACCTGTCAGGCAGGGTAATGTTTAGGTGCATATATTCTGCATTTGCTCTTAATGCTGGCAGTTCAAACGGCTTCATTTTTTTTTCTGAGTGTCAGAAGAGCATTTGTCACTGCAGCCCTTTCCTGGGCCCAGAGTGTTGCCATAAATATGCTGCACATAGAGGACAATTTTCATGCCTCCTGCACAGCTTTAGAGACAGTCAAAACAGATCTTTGATAAGACAGAGGTGGCAACCATCCAGCCTGACTAACGTCCAGCTTGAATTTGGAGCAAGAAGGAAGTGGAAAAGCAGACTGAAAAGTGCCCTCAGACAGGTCACTGGCTAAATTCCTGCCCTCACACTCTTTTGTAAATTCAGTGCATGTGTCCAGCAGGGTTACTTGCAAAACCTAGAGATGTGTGACAGAAATTTGCTTCCTGATGTGCAATTATGGGCAGATATTTGCTCCCCCAGGTGCTCTCTAAATGCATCTTATTAAATGAAAAATTCAAGTTTGTCTGCACAACAGGACACTTATTTTTGTACTGTCACAAATATAGTCATATTTTATCCCACCCCTCCAATATGAAATATTTCTTCCTTCCATAATGACAATGCCTCCTTCCTGTGTGCTAAATGCTATTTTAAAAAAATGCATGAATTATTAGCCGTTCTTTTTCAACAAAATGAAAAGTGAATGATCTATCAATTATTTTGTCAGACCTATGGTTTCTTCCTGTTTTTTTTCCCTAAGTTATGTGTATTGTATTAGATTATTAACCTTAAAAATATCTGTTGGTTTTATATTACAGTGTTTGTTCTGTATATTCTGTTTATATTACAGTGCTTGTTTCTGACTGGATCGTGCTGTAAAGTGTTTGGGTTCAAAATAGAGGGTTTTTTCTCTGTGAATTCACATTTTAAAAAAAATACTTCGTAAAATTTTGGAAACACAAAACTCTTATTTGGGCCAATCTTATAAAATACACTCCTTGAGTTAATTTTAGTAGTGAAAACCTTAATTGTAAGTATCTCTTGGATTTCAGGTTCCATAAAATTAGACACTTTGTCTTTCTTTTATCACTTTCAGCACCAAAAGGATAGCACTGCTTTCCCATGCTCTCACTGCTGCCAGCTCCTCCTCCTCTCTGGCTCCTGTGACACAAGATGAAGTTAGATGTGCCAGTGACAGCATGCATCAGTCAGGCACAGTAAGGTATGTGCTGGGGACGCTGCTGACAAGATGGATATTCTTGGCAGGCTCCGTGACATTTCTCCTTGCCCTTTGCTGAAGAAAGGAGGTCACTGGAACATCATCAGGGCTTCAGGCATCAACCTGGATGCACAGCATCACTCCCCCATTTCCATGTCATGAAGCAGAGCAACTGATCCTCCTGCTCAGACTATATGGGGAGATGTGGGCAAATCACATCAAACCCTGTGATATAACACATTACCTGTGTTATGCCCTGGGAAGATGAGGAGCATTTGGAACTTCCCACCAAACCAAAGGAGGGAGCAATGTTTTCTTTATGCTCTTTGCTGAACTGTGGAACAATGGGCAAATGTACAGAATTGTTCTAAGGCAAAAAAGATTAAACAGATGAAAAACAAGAAACAGACAAGGATGAAATCCTGGCCCTATTAAGGCTTTAAAATTCCTGTTGTCTGCAGTAGTACAGAGTCAGAATAAAATAGAGGGTGGAGGAAAACAGGGAGAGGAAACAGAAGTCAGGGAAGGATGGCTCCAGATGATTTTACCCCCTTGCTTCCATCTGAGTTCCCCTCACCCACCATCAGTCTCCACTTTCTCCAGCTCTCATCTTTTCTCATTGCTGAAGCAGTAAGTTGTTATTTCTCATCCGGTATCTCCCATCCATCCATCAGCATGTCTGGGATAGCTGGCAGATAATTCTGATGGGTTAGTGACCCATCAGTATCACTTGCCAGTTCCCACGGGGCATGTAAACTGATCAAGCTAACAAATTCTGACAGTGAGAGATATTCATCCTCAGTTGCTACCAGTAGCAAAGACAGAGATGTAAAGGTTTCCATATGGCGTTCAATGGGGAGATACAATGCCAAAAGAGAAATGTCTCATCAGCCTGAATTCACAGGTTGTTCTTTGATCTACCTAAAAATCTCATGGGGCCTCTATAACATGACCCTCTTCCTATTCTGACCTAATGGCAAAGGGTTAGGGGTGAGACCAGAAATGCATTCTACTATTGGGCATGCTGCCCAATAGTGTAGTCAGGTCATGGTACAAATGTTGCCAAAAGCCCTTTCTCGAGAGGGCAGAAAAACCTGGTAGAACCCAGACAACATTTTTGGCAGCTGTTTCTCAGGGTACACTGATGTAAATGAAAGAGTAAAAATCCCTTTCTCAACTATCTAACACTAGAATAAACCAGAATTTCACAAGAAGTGAACAGTTACAGTCTGCATTAAAACAAAATATGTTGTATCTGCCTTTTTAAACAGTTTTGCATGGCTGGTTTTCTGTACCTGCAAATGATGTATTATAATTCACAAGCCTATACCAGATATTTGTAAAAATTTCTTCACCAAGACTGATCTCACAGGCAAAATCGTAGTCAATCTTATAAAGCCTCCCTTTAGTTTCTCTTCAGCTAATGTAATTGTTTTTATGTAATCTTGCAATGATGTAGTTTTTCCACTAAGAGATGGAAAACTGAGATGGAAGGGAGTATTTTCCCTTCCATCTGTTGGCTGTCTTCTCTTTCCCAGCAGTGTCCAAATTTCACAGAACAACTCCCTTTTCGCACAGCCATTTCAGACCTTATGCCTTATGTTGAGCCAGCACTTACTTTGATCTGGGTTCTTACAGTCTACAGCAGAAAATTGGATGTCTCATGTCAACATCACTCCTTTACTCGTTGGGCCACATGCTTGTGATGCATTTCATAATGAACTTCATTCCCTATGCCTGCTTCTACGGGCAAGAAGTCCATGTGCATCAGCTACTTCTGCTGACGTTCTCCAGATGGCCAGTTCTATTTGGTAACCTTTCTCTTTTGCTGTGCTAAGTGAGTGTCTCGTTTCCTTTCAGCATTCCTGCGAGTTGTGACCATGCAGGACAGCCAGGCCTCCTCCAGAAACATTCCTCTCAGTTGCTTTGCAGGGCCCTTCTGGTTGGTGTGCTGGCACCCGGGAAAGGGGTTGATCTTCTAAGCCTCCCTCCATTGTTTCCACCTCTGTTTGAAAGGTCTGCTCTTTCTCAGTGCAGCTATCTATTAATCAGTGGTTGTTTAGCCCATTCTCCCTACAGTGGTTTAGCCCCGGAGTAGACAGAATAATCCCATTTGGGTTTGAGCCTGTCTTCCATAAAGAAAATGTCACAGACATTGCTGTTTTGCACTGGGATTCCTGCCAGTTAGTTTCATCGATAGTAAGGATTGATTATTGGGGAGATATTTTACTGAATCTAAGGAAACACTTCTGAGGAGAAAAGGTTCTAACAGGACCTTTGAAAAGAGCCCTATTGCATTTTTTAACAAAAAATGTTTCTTGGCTTGCCCACTGGAAGCTCAGCCATGCTCGGAGCTCTCAGTTGCTGGATAAAACACCAGTCTGTAATGCTTTCCTCCAGTACTGAACTGGCCACTACCTTGTGCTGCAGCATTTGGGCTGGCACTCGTCAGTGCAGGCCCGTCGCCGCCTGGAACAGCAGGACACCGCGAGTGGGCCCGGCGCTTCGCAGGTAGCCCTTCATAGCCAAGGAGGCGACGCGCAGGCTGGAGCCCGGGCAGAGCTCCTCGCTCCGTCACCTCGAGGTGCTGCACCGCTTCCAGGCCTCCTGGGTGGTGCACATTTTGTAAAACAAAAAACCAAAACCAACAACAACAACAAAAAAACAAACAAAAAAAACACCATCCCCCATACGCCGTCACATTTCTTTTCCGTGGCAGATTGCAGCTTTTCCTTTCCTTGCCCCAAGGAAACTCGATGTCCAGTCGAGCAAGCCGGTGTCTCTGCGGTGGCGGCGTACACCTGCCCAAGGCAGGACGGTGTCCGTCGGGCAGGCCCCGCGGGCGCATCCCGCTCCCGCCGCAGCATCCCCGCTCCCGCCAGCGCCGCTCAAGCTCATCCCCGCTTCCCGCTCAAGCGCATCCCTCCGCGCGTGCTCCCTGGGAAGCAGCGGCTGGCCGAGGATGGGGCGGGGGGAGAGGGAGTCTCCCCACGCCTCTGGGCCGAAGGCGCTCGGGTGTTTCCGTCGCTCTCCGGCGCCGCCGCCTTTCCCCGCCCTCTCGCCGCCTGCCTGAGCGCCCGCATTCCCGGCGGCGCGGCGGGAGGAGGCGGAAGATGGCGGTGGGGATTGGCAGGGAGGCGGCGGTAGCGGCGGTTCTGCGAGCGAGCCCGTGGGCAGCCAGCGCCGGCGCGGACCGCGGCTGAGCAAGGAGGCGGCTGGGGCTGCGCCGCCACCGCCCTCCCCGGCGCCGGACCCTCCTCCTCCTCCTCTCCTTCACTCCCTCCCTCTCTCCCTCCCTCCCTCTCTCCCTCCCTCTGTCGCCTTCCCCGCCTGCCCCGGCCCTCCGCCCTCGCGCCCGGCCCGGCATGGACGCTGGCGCTCCGCCGTGTCGCTGCCGCCGCCGGCGCTGAGCGGGGCCGCCCGCCCGCCGCTCCCGGGAGCGGGGAAGATGTCGGACACCAAGGTGAAAGTTGCCGTCAGGGTCCGGCCCATGAACAGGAGAGGTAACCGGGGTCTGGGGACAGCTCGGGGCGGGGGCGGCACCGGAGCGCGGCGTCCCCCCGGCTTCTGTCCAGGCTGGCGGGAGGACGAGCCCCCTCGCCCGCCCCTCGCTCCCGGGGGAGCCGGCGGGGGCCGAGCTGCACCGGCGTGCCGGGAGAAAGGGGGTGCTCCGCTCGCCCTGGCTGCAGCCCCCCGCCGTGTTGCCTTGCAGAGCTGGACCTGAATACCAAGTGCATCGTGGAGATGGAAGGGAACCAGACTGTGCTTCACCCGCCGCCTTCCAACGCCAAGCAGGGAGAAAGGTAAAAGCCCGAGTCGCCGTGCCCCGAGTGAAAGCCCAGCCCCTGCTCCTCCGCCTCGCCCTCGCAGATGTCTCGCTTGGCTTTGTCAGGGCAGCCGCGGGGTCCCCAGGGTGTCGCTCGGTGCTTTTCGGGGCTGCGGTGGGAGGGAGAGGGCGAGAGGCGAGCGCTGACCGGGGCCGCTGTCTTGGGTTTGCATCCATGGGAAGTAAGGCTAGGTTCTTTACCTGGCTTCCTGAGGGAGTCGGAGGTACCCGGTGTGGAGACAGAAGATCCCTGTTAGTCTCCCAGGTTTAGAAGTTGATTCTTGATTGACTGCTCAAAAAATAAACTATTGAGTAGGTAAGGACTTAGACTGTGTGTGCTGTTTTCAGAAATTTTCCTTGAGTGTAGGCTGTTAACAACTTGGTGTAACCTGTGGGGGAACAAGAAGCAGAATCTGATTTTTATGCTACTGATGCATTTTATTTTTTATATAACTTTGTTTACTAGGTTTTAACCTATTTGCATTTGAAAAGGCTGTAATTGCTAGATCTTTATTAATTCAGTGTTGTTCTATGAAGTAGCCAATGAGAGAATATGTTAAAATAATTTTGAAATCTGGCGTTTAGTTGTGATGCCCCAGTAAAGAATACCCTTGGAAAAAATCCAAAATACCAATGCACTAGACTGTAAAAATAGATCAGAACAGGAAAAGATTTCTTTCCTTTGAGGGAGTGTGGGGAAAGACAGGGAGGTGCAAGGGGAATAGTTATGTTGTATGCTTGTGTGTTATATTCTTATCTGCCTGCTTACCTATTGACTGCTCAAAATCTGTTAAATGCACTTAATGCCAAGGAGTGAGAAATCATTTGAATGGATATGGAGATTTTCAGCTTAGCACTTTCCTACTACTTAAGCCTTTTTAAAAAATATTTTTGACTCAGTTCGTAATGGTTATGAAGAAACTGTAGTGTGAGAATATTCTTTTTTTTTTGTTGTTTTGCAAAGACAGAGTGTCATGCTTTTATAATTTTCCAGTGGAAAAAGCTGAGACCTTTTCTATTACATGTCCAAGGTGTGAAGGTGCTTCTCACATTAACCCATGTACTAGAATATAGCTGTAATCACACCAGTTTATTTTAAATCCAACTTGTATTGTCTTCAAAACCATTGTTGTGGCTAAAGTGCTAGTCTGCATCTTGATAGATCTGTGCTTGTTTCCTGCCTCTTTCAAAGATCTCTGTGTGATCTATAAGTTGTGCTGCCTCTCTGGGTCTTAACAGCTCATCTGTGAAATGGAAACCTTGAGGGTTTTGAAAACTATTTTGTTTTAGAACGTATAGGGGTTTTTTTTCAACAAACAGGAGTTTATTGAAGTGTGTATATAGCTTCAGTCACAACACTGCTGTAATAAGAATAACAAACTCCTCAAGTGAATGGAATTGAGAGGTATGAGGCATAAATATACATAGAGTTTATAAAGCAAAAACAGAATTAAGATTTGAAAATCACTATTTCAGTAGACTTGAGAGACTAAGGGCCAGGTAGTTTAATGAAGAGCTGGTAATGTGGGAATTTTGCTTGTTGTGCACATTGGCCCGCAGGTATTCAGTGAGACTACACAGTGACTGTCTTTTGAGAGGTTGTGTGTCTTGTGTTTATCAGGCTTTAATATCTATAAAATATATAAATTCTCTTGGTGGGGACTGGCTTCTGTTTCTACATCAAGAGCCTTATGGGTGAGCTGTGACGCTTGTGTGCGACCTCACCATCGGCAGCTGTGTTGGCAAGGGATAGATAGCTGTCCTGCTTGCAGCACAGTGTGAGGCTGGAATTTGTCTGGCTGCTAACTTGTGTGTTTGTAACAACTGCCAGATGTGTTATTGGAAGGAACAGTCAGAAATACTGATCAGAACTAACTCTCATTAGTGCAAGCAGATAGTTTGGGTGCCTGCTTAATGGCAGACCTTGCCTGTAATCTGTCAAGATGCCTGCTGGGCTTTCTAGCGCCTCATGAACATCCTTACATTTCCTTCAGTGCTAAACTGCTGGTTTATATTTTTTACTCAATATAAATAGTTTAATTTCTCATGATGAGAAATGGATTCTGTTCTTCTGTGTGTACCCACCATAAAATGTCTGTATAAACTGGCTCTGAATTGCTGAGTAGTTGCTGTTTGTACTTGGATTGATGCCTTGGCAGGGTTAGAGATGTCAAACGGATTTTTGGTTTTCTTTGTGTAGCTTGTCTTCATATAGCTTAAGTGGATTTTTCTTTCAGAGCAACCATGTCATTGCGAAAATGATTTAATTTGTTAGGGTGATGAATTGGTCTTTCTCTATTCTATGCGTTATTTTAATATTCTGTTTAGTCTTACCTTTCCCTTTTTGCGTTTTATCTTTTTATATGGAAATTTCCCTTTTCTAGCTGAATGGAAGTACAAGTTTTGTGCTGCATTTTGGAATAAGAATAAGTAGTCTTCTAAGGCAAATTTGGTTTCTAGGGCTGCTTTTTTTAATTCAGCTGAAGCCAAGAGACTATAGGGTGTAGGGAGTAGAATTCAGGACCATGCACTTTATTTGCTTTGTTCTCTCAGTTATAATTTAAAAGGTACTGACAGAATTTTCTAAAATAAAAATAGGTGTATCTTTAATAACTATAAAATGATAAAATTTGCTCTTGGAAGAACATCCAAGGTTAGGAAAATCATGTTTTACTAGCTTTGCCTATGCTGTACAGAGTTTTTGAATTAAATCTGAATTCAGTTGCATTATTTCAATTAGTCTCTAGGCATTATTAAGGATTGTTCTGAAGGATTTTAGATGTACAAGTAATGCTAGTTTTACAGGTGATGTAAAAGCCCTAAAATACCAGACAGCGCTGTCATTTGTCCAACTTACGTTATTGTATTAGAGGTAAAGTTATAACCATAAATTAGTACAGGGTTCTGACTGCATCTTCTAACTGTTAGACCACACAGCACTCACATGTAACAAGCCCAGCTACAAAATAGTAATTGTTATTAAATGCAAGTGTTCTGTCTTTTTATAAGCAGCAGGCCTGCTGTTGCCCACAGGCACATAACTTCCAGTGTTCTAAACTAATGAAGGAGGAAAACCAGAACATAGTAAAACTGAACAGTCTGAGCCTGAAAGGCACAGGAAAATCTTTATCAACTGAAATAATAGGAGACAGAGTTCAAAAAGGGACGGTTTTCATTAGCCACTATCGGGTATAATCTCTGGTGCTGGCAAAGTTTTTAGAAGTTCGTTGTTGGACTTCATACCTTTAACCCATGTTTTGTTTTTACTGGTAGGAGTAGTTTCCTTTACATATGCTGAAGTGTTCTTTATATGTGCTTGTGTGTTCTTTTAGTTACCTCTCGTGTCTCTCAGCCATTTCCTTCCCAAACCAATATAGATTTCCATTTCTTCCCAAGAAGAAAGTTTCTGGGAGCTCTCTGATTTTTTTCCTGTCTTTACCCAGGTACCTGAATTTCTTTTCTCAAAGTACTCTCTTCACAGAAAAGAAATATATTCTAATTTATAGGCTTTCAAAAATGGGTATGATGTTTCAAAGCCAATTGAATACATCCTGCTGTCCTGCTATAAATGTTTGTATTTGGTTGTTGGCAATGAGGTACCTATTAAAATATAACCATGAGACAATCAGAGTATGGAGTCACAGACAATCCTGCAAAATGATTGAGTATGTAGATTTCACATCTCTGTGTCTACTAAAGATCTCACTTTACATTATGGATGTTATTTTTCAGTAGGACAAATGAGGTCTTGCTAGGTTAGTTCCTTCTCTGTTTCTGATTGTTAAAATATGCTTTCCTTCTTTCCTTCCTTTCCTTTCCACTACACCTTTTAACACATAGGATCTGAAAAATTTTATTTTAGCTCCCCGATAACAGTTCTTCATGACATGATTTTTCCTTTAGTAAGCAAAAGTATTTGTCTTGACAGAAATAAACAAGGAACCATGGAGACAGTAGAACTGTAACGCTATTTCATCTGTAGTTTTAACTGAAACACAGATTTGTTTATTGGGCAATTCATTCTATTAGAACACAGTAGCCTGTTGCAAACTTTGCCTTAATAAAAATCTCAGAGCAGAAAAGAAGAAAGAAGTCCTCAGATTGTAGAGCTGAACTAAAAAATCTCACTTTGTTCTGAAAGTATCTTTCTTGCCTGATTCTTAAAAAAAATCCCCATGTTATGACTTGTTGATTCTGTCCTCATCTGTCCCCATTTTTATAAGACAAGTAGCAGCAAAGCCCAATTCTACTTAAAAAGCCCCTTTTCTTATAGTGCTAAATGACTAAAAATTCCAGAATATATGGAGGCTTTTTTTTTTTTTTTTTTTAATAGGTTTAAGCTCTTTAATAAAATAGTTGGGGGCAGATGTGTGTGTGTGTATCTAGTTTTTGTAGGTCATAATACTTTCAAAGATTAATATCTGAAGCACAGATTTCATCCCTAGGCAGCTAGTCCTGAAACTCTTCTTTCCAGAAAACAGCTGTTGCTCCTTCTGCTTTGGAGAAAACATGATTTTGGGTGGTCTTTAGTACATGGTCCTTCCCTTGGTGGTTGTGGTACTTCATCGTTTTTGATATGTTGCTTTGAGTAGCATCAGAGATGAGAGAAGAGTGCTGTTGGAGGCCTTCATGATAATGGTAACTTTTTCAAACTGAAAATTCTGGAATCTGAAGTAGGACAGCTGCTAATTAGTTCTGTATCTGAAGGAATGGCCGACCAGATCACATCTTTGATGTGTGAACTTCAAATTAGCACCTGTTGGAGGTGGATCATAAAATAGTAGAAGGCAGCAACTTTTATCTTTGCAGGAAATTGTAAAAGTAATCTGACTTTGACCTGTCTAACTTTCCTGTTAGACGTTGGTGTTCAGGGTGTGAATTGTTAGCTTTGAACCTTGGCAGAGGAGATGGATTTGAGTTATGAAATGTGTAGTTGAAAAATGTCATTTTGGGAGGTACATTTGCATTGCTTTAATCCAGTCGTGCCTCAGATGCAACACTAGATGCAGTTCCTTGAAAGTGCTGTTCTAAAATTGCACGTAATGTGGAGCACAATGAGGCACAAATTTGTTGTCTAAAGTACTGTGTGATACAGCTCTTGGTTCATGAGGTGACCTGAATTGTGAGTAAATGCAGCATTCATTATTTTACTGCGTTTATAAAATCCAGACAGCTGATAGGACCTTGTGGTTTGCTCTTCAAATGTGATTGCTAGAGGAAACTACTGTTGGAAGCTGTTGGGATTGTGGGTGAGCAGCCTGTAGTACTTAGCTGGCAAAATTTCAGAATAAAAATAGATAAAACATTTGAGGAGAAGGAAAACTCTTCTTAGAATGACCATGTTTAGGCAATCATTGCTTTGTAGCCATTCTGTGCTTCTGGACTACTGAGTGTTACGTTCAAATATTTCTGAGTAGAGCACAGTGGAATGTGGTGCAGCTTCAAACCTGTCCAGTTTTTCTCTTTTGCTATATTGGAAGTACCTAAGTTGTGGGACAGGAAAATATGTATAAAAAGATCAGTAGGCCTATAGACATGCTTAGTTTCTGTGTTTAGAAGGTACAGCTATTCATGCATATGTTTATTTCTGCAGCCACGGGTATTTTTGAGCTCTGGATTACTAGTCAATACACCTTGAATATGTTGTCTATTGAAATGAGTTACAAATTTTAAAGAATTGCAGCTCTCTTAAAACAGAGGGTTTTTTTGGCCCTTTTTTTGGGAAATGTCAAGACTAGAGGAAAAATTTTATTTTCACCTCCATACCCCCTTAGTGTAAATAGAGATAGTTGTCTTGTTCTGAAAACAAGATTCTCTGCTCTGTTGTGCATCTAGTAGGTTTATTAAATGTGCATGTGTTAAGACTCCAGACTTCTAATTCACTGTACTTTAATAGTTAAAAAACTTAAATGATGCTTGTAAACATGGTGTGAGCCAGGTGTGGGTTAGACTCTGGGTACTTCAGGAAGTGCTGAAGAAGTGCTGGTGCTGCAGAACCTGAGCTCAGAGAGCTGGAGTGTGAATCTTGGCACAAAGTTTCAGGGACAAAGCGAATCCCTTCTCGGTCTGACCAGGCCTGCAGGGCAGCATGTGCAGGCAGGCAGCTGCCGTTCAGGCATTCAATATGGTGGAACTTCTAGTAATAAGATTAGAGCTAAATCTTTAAATTGAAGAATGCACTTGTTGCTATTGTGTTTGAGACTTTATCAGATTTGAACTCCTGCGCTCCTCTGGTGCAGACTGAGTAGTGGTGGCTGCCTCTGGCTGCTGTGCCAGTGTCTCCTGCATGGACAGACTGTCCTTAATGATGGGAAAGTAGTGCAGTGCCTTTGCTTATTTGGCCTGCCCTGGGCATGGTTTGAATCTATTAATGGAAACAATTACTGCCTGCTCTAGCGAGACGCCAACTGCTGCAGCAGTGCTGTGCAGATGCTCTTGCTTAACTGAGTGATTTCTCTGGTTGTTTGATATTTTGGGAGAGTTTCTGTTACTGATGGCAGAGTGGAGAAGGCTCTTTAAGGAAGTGTGAAAGTGTTGGCTGGAGACAGTGAGTGCAGCCCACAACAAAAAGACCCCTTATGTGCAATGATGTGCACCACAGGACTTAACTCTTGAGTTAACTTGTGACCCAAAGCACCAACTTAACTAAAACAGTTGTGTCCTTGCCTGGAAGTAACATTGCTGTGTGTGTTACAAGAGGCAGTACAAGGGCCATAAGTTTGTCTAGCCAATACCTGACTTTGTATGTTGATATGAAATTGATCATTAGAGTTTGAGGTTTGATGGAGCTTGGGGTGATTGTGTGTGCCTTTGTGGTTCTTCTGTGTGAAGCTTGAGATGGATGTTTGCTGGGGGGTGATAGGAGAGCTCAGTAAGTTGTCTTAGAATATGAAGGTCAATCAGAAAAGTGCATTGCTGACAGGAGTTGAAAATCAATGACTTGAGCTCAAGATACCCGTGTTGATGAAGAGCAGGAGTTACACAGGCTGTTTTCAATGCCAGAGGAGAGTATCCCTTTCTATAATTTCTCATTTTGGGTGAAAAGTGAGTAAGTGGCTTTCTGATAGTGTTGTGCTTGGTTACTGTTACCATCTGTAACTCTGGCCTTTACTTGTGATAGTTGTCTTCTAATATAAAAATAATAGTTTAAAAATTCAACTGTCAAGACATCTATAAATTCATAACCATATCCTGAACTAGTATAGTCTATGGTCATCAGCCATACCCTTAATATCCTAAGTAGAGACATCCTCACGTACATGCTTACCAAATACTCCTACTCCTATCCTATCTTTGGATAATGTGAAGCTAGAGGCTTGTAAGGTGGAACATTATCAATAAGAGGCAGTTTGAATGTTCTGTCTAATTTTACTTGGATCACTGTAGGGTAATCTATATAGTCACAGCCCCACATGGAGTCCCCCACTGCTTTTCATCCTATAGTGACTTATTTAAGTGTTATAACTCAGGATAGAAATTTATACCATAACTACTGTTTTGACAAATAAAGCCATGAATATATTTTGGTGCTTGTTAATGGTACAGGGCTTATTTTGAGGTGCATGAGTCAGCACAGGAGCTGAAAGGTGTGCCTGAAACATTTCTGGGTGCTTGTGTTAGTGCATGGTTAATGATGATGCTGCAGATGAGTGCAGAGAGGCTTACTGTGCACTAGCAACAGGTTCTGTACTCACCTGTTTCTGAAAAACTAGTCTCCACCAAGCCTGTGCTGCTGCCTCTTCATGTTCAGTAACAGCATAGACAGCAGCCTAGTAGTGACTGGTGTCACTGCATCTTCTTTTTGCAGTGTGTATGTATATTCCAAGAATTTTAAGCATTTCATAAACATGAATCAGAGCAGCTGCTGTGGCTGGAATGGCATGCTTATCTCTGCATGTACTTAGGAAGATACTTCTCCATATGTTTAAAAAAGTGCCAGGGTGCATTGTGAACTGTAAAGTTTCTATAAAGTAACTTGATGCTTTGTTTTAAAAACACATTGCTGAAAATGTCAACACTGGAATATTTTTTTCTGATTTTTTTTTGTATTAGAGAATATTTTAGGCTTACAAATACAATGAGAAAAACACACACCATATTTTATTTATTGAGCTTACATTTTCTTAGTTTATTCCACAGTCTCTTTTCAAACACAAATGCCAATCCCAATTAAATAGTGTACAAAAATCTCTAGCCAAGATTAAATTTTCTTCTAGTCTAAGGCTTCAAAATTCAGAATCTGTCTCTTCAGCTACTGCAATAATTTTTCTAGTGTTAAATACTAGTATGTGGAGCAGTTTTGCTTAATGTGTTTTGCTTAATAATTCTTACATGATGACAAGGAACAGCAGATCTTAGATAAGAAACTGGAGGATTTGATACTTCTCATGTGGTTTCCACTTTCTGTCTGACTTCATTATTAAAATAATGTCTAATGTAGCTGAGGTGGCCTTTCATAAACTTGATTCTTTCAGACTTGAAGCAAAAAGGATCGTGTGAGGTAGAAGGGGCAATTTATCTGCCAAACAAATTGACTTGTATGGTTACTGGCACTGGCTGTAATGTAATTTTTAAAACTTCAGCGTTCTTATTCTTGTTGAATATTTACTTTAGATTCAGTTTTACTTTGTGATTCAAAAGCCCAGGCTTGTTTTACAGTTGACAAGCTTTTGCAAAAGATAAATCAACAGAGCATTCCAGTGGAGGCACAGAACTGATGGAAGTTCTTTACTGGCAAAGCTGCTTTATGGCCCTGAATGAGCAGTGTCCTCTTCTGCTTTGGAAAGTTTCTTTGTCAGCATCTCTCAATGTGAGTTTTTTAGATATGCAGTGTGGTGCAAGCCTGCTGTGCTCCAGACTTGTTTTGGTTCAGTAGTGCCACCTCCCTGAATGATGCAAGTCCTAAACATTTTGATGAGTTTTGGTATTTTTTCCTTCCTGTCATACTGTGTTGTCATTCTTTATTTTGAGATACTTCTCCATTTCTTTTAGACTTCAAATAAATTTGCAGTGAATTTTTTTCTAGCAAAATCAGACTGAATTTGGCAAAACAGAGAAATGTTAATTTATTCACTGTATGTAGCTGAAGACATTAATATATTAGTTATGTATCCTCTGAATGCTCAGCAACAAGTGGCTGAGTTTGAATTTGTTTTCTTTAAAGAGAACTGTGCAGTTATGTAAGGGAGTAATAGCAGAATGCATTTGCAGACCTCCTGCACTTTGCTATTTTATTACATTGGGATAAAAATATGGTTCTGAAAGTTTTGTTTTAAGTATGTAATGAACCATCATCCCAACACTCATGTTTTGCTGGTTTGGAGCTTCTTTCTGGGTCCACAGCAGATATGCTATTCTGAAACAAGCTGCCTGGAGAGCAAGCTAGTACTTTCCATTGTGCCCATTACATTTAAAAAGAAGGAACTTTTGAATAGTTCTAATTCTTCTGGTGTGAATCTAATCCTTGTACCTGCATTTTTGATAGGAGTGCCCTTGAGAAATGCTGCTTCAGTGTCTGCAGAGAAAGTAACCCAAGAGATGGCTTGTTAATGGGTTTGCTGCTGATGTGGTAGAATATTCAGGGAAAGGGTACTTGGGAACCAGGACAATGAAAAGCAAAAGAGAGCTGCAGAAATGTTTGTCCAACAACATGATGAAACTTCTTAAAATACATGTTGGAGAAAATCAAACCAATCAACAACCTCTCCTGCCTTCCCCCCTCCAAAAAAACCCCAAAAAAATATTTCTTTTCATCCTCCTGAAAACCTGGCATTCTGGGGTGGTACTAGTCTTCATGGGTGTTCTGGTTGAGATCCAAGTTGAACACAAAAAGGAAAATCAGTTATTGTAAACAGACCATTGAACACTGGACAGCTTTGCTGTGTAGCTTCCTTGTCAAGAGCTTCCAAATCCTTAGAATGTTTATTGTTTGAGTTGTTTATAACATGGTAGCTAAGTCCATGGCATGTTTTAGTGCATAGCTGTAATCCATATTTTAACACTGAATTTTTACTATTTATTGCATTAAATGTGATGAATGAGAACCTTTTTTAATTGACTGTGAAATAATCTAACGTGAGACAACTTATGTGACCGTCAAAAGGATGATGAAGTATGTTTGAAGATGGAGCATCTAGGTGTTCTCCTTAGGTCCCTTTCAATGGAACAGTAAATTGAATCTTTTAGTATATTTAGTAGATGATCTTTCTCTCTTAGCATTGCAGTTCCATTATAGGATTCCTCTTTACTGTCAGAATTGCTGGGTACTGAAGGAGGGAGATGTCTGACTTCTACATGGTGAAAGTTAGAAGTTACATCTTGACACTTGTATTTTCAAGCTCTCAGCAGGATGTGGTGGATGAGTACTGAACCTGGATAGACATCAGTCTAATCTCTCCTTCCTTGTTTACTCCTTGGGGCAGGCTGCATCCCCTCAAGTAGTTTTTGAAGTTTCAGTTTTGCAGATGTGAATGTGACAGTGGCACTATTTTTGTCAGAAATGCTAATACTGTCCTTGCTGCCATCTACACTCACAGACAGAAGTTTTGTGTGTGCTCTGAGGAATGTGGTGTACCTCTGTTGGAAATTTCAGGATGTCCTCTTGCAACTTTGGGCTAGTTTAAACCCAGAAATGCAGATTTACAGTGTTGAGTAGGCTGAATGCCCTTAGTGTTTTGCAAAATATGTGTGTTTTCTGAGTATGTTTTTATGATTTCTCTGGTGTGTGGTCAGACCTGTACTATTGGTTGCTATTTCAGAATTTCTTACCTGAATGAGGAAGAAATCCATGGCTCATGTGCAAGACAGATCAAATTGACTTTGAAAACACTCTTGTATTCACATGACCAAGGTGTGAAACTAGTTTTATTAAAATCTCTCTAAGCCAAATTGATCTTAATCTGTCATCCTTTGTCTAGGAGGTTGTTGTAGGATGACTTCTGAAGGATCGTGGTTCAAATGTTTTTCTCAAGGTATTGGCATCTTCGTCATGGTTCAAAGAAGACAGGCAAGTGAGCTTGCCTTTGCTCAGATGGAAAAAGGAAAGTAAGTGCTGCATCTTTGAGGACTTTGAAATGGTATATTACAAAATTGAATTGCAGAACTGAATTTTGAGTGTGGGATTTTTCATTAGCAGTGTGTACCAAGGAAAGAAAATAGAAATACTGACATCAAGCAGTTGTTGTGTAGGAAAAGAAAAACTAAATTTAATTTCTTTAATTTCAAGAGATATTTGGAAGTGATAAGAGTCTGACAACATGCTGACTAGTAGCTGTAATGAGAATTGTCAGAGTTCAGTAAGCTCAAAGTGTTTGATTTAACTAGCAAACTTTCACTTTTTTCCCAAATAATGGTGGAAATACTTTGTATTTGAAATACTTTTGTAATTATCACTCTACTTTTCTTCCAAAGTAGAAGAAAAGTTTAAAATTCCCTGCAGAACTGTTCCTCTTAACAGAAGGAGCAAAGGCTGCTTTGTATTGTTCTTTTGTGGCATTTTTGGTTGGTTGGTTGGAGCTATTTTTGTAGTTTTTTTCTCTTAAAGTACTGTTAATCTAAAAGTATTTGAAATGGGATACCTGCCTTAGCTGCTGCTTCTCTTGCAGCATGCTCTTTCTGTTTCATGTCTCAGTTTGCAGGTGTAGTAGATGAAAATAAATTAAGCTAGTGTGGAATTACCGATCAAACATCATCTTAGCCCTTTTTTTTAGTAGAATGGCTATTTAGGCAGAAAAAGGAAACAGCTGACTCCTTATTACATTGAAAATTAATAACTGAGGGTTGCTCTGACTTAAAATATTAATGATGATGGTCAAAGTGGGAAAACTACATTGAAGGATTACACTTCTAAAATAATTTTGAACTTAATGCTGTATTTGTCAAACCTGAGTTTTGTTTGCAGTATTGCTCCTCATCTACTTTGCTCCTTCACATTCTTATCATAGTGTTAGTAACCTGGAACTGCTGACCTCATTAATGCTGGTCCCTAATTAATGTAATGCTTATCAGTGTTCAGAACCTGTGTGCCCTTTCATATGACTTTTAAGGGTATTTCAGACTGATCTGCTTGCTCAGAGTCTTTCTTGTTCCTTAATATATGGCTTCTCATTCTCTTCTAAGGATTTTTGTCAGTGAGAGACCACATGTAATTCTGCATTATTTCTTCTTGCTGGTTTTGTGTGACTCTATTCACTATGCAGGCAGATCCCTGGGTAGATCATTTAGGCCGTGGGTTATTTATGGCAGAGATAATTAGCTGAGTTGCAGCTCCTGAAACAGAAGAATTGCAGCTCAGTGTCGTGGAAGTTTAGCTGATAAGCTTTGTGGGGCCTCAGCTCCTCCCGTGCCGAGTCAGATCAGGACACTCAGTGCTGGACTCCCACAGTCTGGGTGTCTAGCAAAGATTCACTGGCCTGTGCTGCCCATGCTGTACCTGGTATTTGTGGCAGTGTTGGAATCAAGAGCAATGCCAAGGACAGCAAAGGGCAAAAGGTAGGTGGGTGTGGGCCTCCACTACTGCTCTCCTAGTTCAGATGCAGTGCAAGATGAGCACATGTTCAGGTAACGAGGCAAAGCTCCTAAAACTCATGTGTTATAAACCAGCTATATAGAGATATCTAATGGACACCATGGTGTTGATTTGGTGTTTGGGAATACCTGCAACATACCTCTGAGTGTACACTCTGTTATCTGGGATTTTCTGTTTCCAGAGTGGTTCAGCCTACTCCCATCATGAGTGGTAGAGCTGACTGCAATCACAACAGAAATGGTACTAAATGGAGCTAGAAAGATGTGTCTTAAGTAGTATTTGAAGTATTTAGTTGAATACTAGAAACTAAGTAGTTGAAGTATTTTGCCAGAAAGTGGGGTAACACTCACAGATTGATTTAAATATACCTGTTCAGCTTACTGATTGCATTGAATGTTAAGTTTAAAGCACAGTTATTTGCAGTACCAGGAGAAAAACAACCAGGAAGGAATACATTTTTCACGGTTCTCTCTTTCTATGAAGGAGACTTTCCATTGTGTAACTGCAGTACAGCATCACTGTACTGCAGAATGCCAGAACTCCCTTCTTAACTGTCTCTGAGTGGGTGCTGGCACAGGCTGCAGACTCTTCTGCAGTCTCTGGGTCAGCTTGCAGGGCCCAGTAGCCAGGCCTGACTTATCACCTTGCAGGCTCTTTAAACATACAGAGCTAATCTGAGTACTAAATTTCATAATTTCTGTGCAAGCAGATCCATAGATAAAGTTTATGCCTTTTTCTGTTCTCAAGATTAACTTCCTTCTTTTTCTACCCTTCATTCTCCTGACCTTCTACCTGCATTCTCCCATGCTCTTTAAAGATACCATGTAAAGTGTTATCTCCAGAAATGATGGTGCTTCAGAGTAGAGCTTGAATGCTGTTAGCAGCACTCTGCTGCTTAATCTAAGTTGGAAGCTTTGATTACATTTAATCATCTATAGTTATTATGGTAGTGTGTGTGTGTGTGTATGTGATTGTGTCACTTGTGTCTCAGCTCTTTTGTCTGCTGTGTTTCACTCCTCTGAGTAACTTCCCTTATAGTAAGTACTCACTGACAGGGATTGGGTTTTTTTTTATCCTATTACTACTTTGTATTTATATTTTTGTATGCTAATTGGTAAATATATTCCTCCTGCTCTGAAACACATCAGGGCTGACAGCTTGATTTTATTTTAAGATGTCTAATTTAGAGTTTGGTTGTTTTTTTGGGTTTTGTAGGGTTTTTTCTGCTGCAATAAGACAAATCTTATAACGGAATAACTTCTTCCATAATGCAGCTGTGCTTAGTATACTGATGCTGAATGAAAAGGCCTCTGCATTTCTGCAGAGTGGTATAGACTCCCATTCTCAAACTCCCCCTCTCTTAACCTGGAGTGCTCCTTTTCTGGTTGTGTCCATGCTGAAGCTGTGCCCTTTTTAGTACCTAATCAGGTGCTTTCCATTGCATGAAAGGGTCCATGCACCTTCTCTATTTTTGGGCATTGATTTGTATCTTTGCCACTTTTTTGCTTTGTTTTATGCCCTGAGTTAAAAAAAACCAAAAACAGAACAACTTGGCTGGACTCAGTGTCTGGGATTTTTCATGCACACTAAATCTGCAGCATGGCTAAAATTCTCACAGGTAATTGCAGTGGGAAGATATTTCAAAAAAATTTCTGCCTTTGAGTATAATAATACAGTAGTGTTCCACTCTTTGTAAACATGTATTCATAAAAAGATAAACTTGTCTCTGCTGTCTGAGATCACAACTCAATAAAACATTTTGATGGGGTATTGTTAGCTGCAAGACAGCGAGAGAAAAAAGATTCCAGTAGGCATTAAAGAAGAATGAACAAGCTTTTAAGAAAGAAGGATTATCATATCTTTAAAATATTTGAGCTATATATAGGCTTTGGGTAAAATTCTGTTGAGAATACTGCATGTTGTTTGAATATGTGTTTTTAAATGTCAAGTGTGTGGAGAGAGAAACAAATTATTTAAGGAAAAAAGTATTTTCTGACAGCAGCATGCTGTGCAGGCTGCCAGTCAGAGTTGCTGTGATGATGTCTGCTATCATTAAGTGTGAGAGTTGCACAGCATAGGAAGTCAGTTTGGAAAGGTGATTATGATGACTGGCAGTCTTTGAGTAAACCATGTCAGGATCTAGGTAGCAAAGTTTTTGATTTTGTCAGTATGGCGTTTAAACTATGATTGGACCTGAAAAGATGCAAAATCAAATTTTTGTTAATTATTACAGCCCTGTGGAATTTTAGAGGCTAGAATCTTTACCTTCCTGTTTCCTGTTGTCAGTTCATTGTGTCTGTACTGTCTGTCGTTGTATCTCTTGGAGCTTAACACCAATTGCTGTGGCAGAAAAGAGTAGATGTATCCATATTTCTTGTAGTGAAAGAGGCTTTGAATATGAGAATAGTAATTTTGCCACCAAAGCCAGCATGCCACTGCAAATTCACTGGGCAAGTTCTGTGGAGAGAGAAGTTGTTGATCCCAGCTAGACATTTTTCAGAGCAAAACCCACTAGGACTTGTTTCAAGCACATTACAGTGTTTATGTGCAGAGCAACGCGTGGAAGAAATTTGTGATCAGAGGTTTGGTGAAGCATGTGACAGGAGTAGTTGGGCTGGACATGCTTGTGTGAAATGTGGGGATTTTGGGGAATGGGACAGACTTGAATTCAAATTTAAAATAGATTTTTAATGTTTCTCTTAAATTTACATTTGTACTGGGTTTTGGGTTGTTTTTTTGTTTTTTTTGGTAACAAAGGCTGCAAAAGCTTAAATACTACTTTTCAGAGTTTTAAAGTTTACAAGTCAAAAACCAAAAGAAGAATCCAGATATTTTAGCGAGCAAATATAGTAATAAGTTGTAGATCTCTGTAGGTTGTATACCAGTTGTGATTTTAAAATATTGTAAAAACATTGCATTACTGGTTTTAGTTTGGGCTTGATTTTTTCTTTTTACATGGTATTTGATATAATGTTTTTAAAGTAGACATCAAATAGCCCCTATTTTCCATCCCTTTGCCAGAATTGCCTTTTCTGAGTACTTAATTCTCTGGGACCTCAAAAACAGGTGAGGATTAATCAGTTCTGAGCATGTTCTTGCTGTCAGAAGGATATTTTTCATCATGTTCCCAATTTTCTTGAACAAAGTGTTCCAGCTGTCTTCATTCAGTAAAGATACCATCAACTACAAGTAATTAACAGGTCAAATTAGATTATGATCTGTGGGTTTGTTGTTTTTTGGGTTTTTTTTGAGAGGTAAAATGATTAAAATGTCTGTTGTGATCTAATAATTCTGCATATGGCAGATCCAACTTGAAGTAGTTTCTGAAGAAGAAAAATGTATTGTGGATGCTTTTTCGTATTGAACATTAAGAATTTAAAAGGTCAAGATATGAATGAATACTGAAATTCAACAAGTGGATGAGAGGCCAGATTGCTTTGGCTTAGTAGTTAAATCTCTCCCATGCATGTTGTTACTTCTGGCTTTTTGAGATGAAGTGCTGCATAAATTACTGCTGAAAGTTCTAAGGCTTTTCCATAGAAAACTGAGTGAAACTGTAGACCATTAACTTGGACTGGATGAATGACTGCCCTTGAACTTGAGTGTGATCAGGTAGTGCCTTGCACATCAGGTGAGGTGACATCAAAAGTTAGTACCCTTCAGCTGTTTAATACTGTGCCCAGAGAGGTAATGTCAATGAGGTTCTTTGTATTTCAGTTATTTTTATTTTCTGGTATAATACTTAGGTTTTAAATAAGAATATTAAAAAATAGGTATTTTACTACTTCTAATGGTAGATGGATAATTTCATACAAGGAACAGAAGGTTTCATAATGTACTAAAGACTAATAGCTGAAAGCTCAAGTCTAGTGAAGGGTTTAGGGTGGGGGAGGAGAGGCCAGAAGTGCATTTACTTACTTATTGGAAGAAACTGCTTGAAGAAAGAAGGAATGTATCTGCTAACTTGAGGAAACAAGATAGGTCTTTCCTTTGGCCTTTGATTACCTTGTGCTTCTCTATTTCTGGACTGTATGGTGTGTGAGACAAGTCAGTCTCCTTTCTGATGTGTGGAATACTTTGGCCTCCTGCCGCTTGGGCAAAGCTGGGATGGTGGTTACCATCTTCTGAGTTTCTGGTATCACAGGAAAAAAGTCTTCAGTCTTCAAGGCCTGCACTAAAAACTACACCTGCAAAGTTTTCTTTAATACTATGTCTCAGGTTGCTGGTGGTGTGGCATGTTGGTCAGTCATGACAATTACAGTAAAGAAATTTTTAAAATGTGAGCAGTTTCTTCTGAGTCACAGTATGGGATTTCTCAGGTTTGAGAGAAAGTATGTGATAACACCTTTTGTTAACCATCAAATATAAGGTGGTAATTAACTTCTTTTCATTGCCCATGTCTATCAGCTAGGACCATCTTCTTTTAAAAACAGCTTTTCCTTTAGTATTTGTCTGCCCTGTGTATTGGGCCTCAGCAGTTTAATGAAAGATAAGAATTTGAGATAATTTCTAAATGTGAAAAATTGGAATCACTTGCAGGCAGAAGGTTGACCATTGTGCAGAAGCTTTGGACAGAAGTGATAGGAGGACAAAATATTAAAGAGCATTGTGTATTATGAGCTGTGTCAAGAGGGTTTCTTACAAAATGTGTAGATGGGAAAGAAAAGTTTTGGAGGAGCATGATAGAATCAAAAGCTGGTAACAGTTCACAAGAGAATTTCTACTGCATTTGTACATTTAATAAGATATATTAGACTGTTCAAGTTGTGGGGAGAATGGAAAGCTCACCACAATTGTTGTTAAAGACAGAAAGACTTCTTACTGTCTCCCAGACTGTAGTCCCAAAATTCTTCAATTTGCAGGCAGAGGAGCAAAAAATTCTCCAGTGTGTATTTAAGATGACAGATTGCTTGAGCAATCCAGTAGTTTGTCTCGTTTGTTTAAATTATAAAATGACATGTAAAGTCTGAATCATTGTGCAATTAAGTGATGGTTGAGTGATAAAAAAACTGTTTCCTGAACACTTGCTTCAGAGATGCTCATTCTTTTGACTGCCTCTAATAGCATTAGAGAGGTCTCTGATTTTAGAAATTTATTTTGGTTTGTATACAGCAAACAGCATATCGCCTTGATGGAGCAGCTTGTCCTTTTTTTTCAGTAATTTTGGCTCAGTTGATAGACATATTTGAAAAAACTCCAGCATGTAATTGTGAGGTTTTTTGTGATTGTTATTAAAAACAGGTGCCAAGTAAATAGTCATGTTTTGGGTTTTTTTTTAATGGTGAGAAGGTTCATGGAGATGCTTAGTCGTCTCTCTGAGGTAAGCAGAAACTTTGCTATGCAAGACTGCTGTTAACGAGTTCAACTTTTATTATTACCAGCTGAACAAGCAGCTCAAAGCAGCTAACAGAATTTTACATTAGTCCTATACCAGCTGGAGTCAGCACAGATGGCAGTAATAGTTTCCATCACTGTGCAAAGATAAATGGCTGCTCTGTTGTGCCATGGAGGAGTGTTAGAGGTCCCAAGTAATGCATTTACTAGTACTTATTAAGACATATTGAGTACCTGTAGGAGCAAGTCCTGAATGAGAAATTTCTCTAAACATTATTATGAACTGCTGTGATGTGAAGAAAAACACCTTTTTAAAAAACAATAAACTTAATTCAAGAAGGAAGTGATAGATTTGTAAAGAGACAAGGTTTATGGATCAGATAGTGAATATGTGCAGCTACAGTAAATTATGATCATCAGTGTTTTGGATTTGGAGTACAGAATTTCTGGGAAATGTTTTCTTTTTCCTCAGCTTGTGGCAGAGCAGAGGCAAGGTTTCACACAGAGGCTGCAGGAGGTTGTAAACAGAATGGTCGGTGTTTATCATTGGAAGAAAAATCTGGTGATACAAATTGAAGCTTAGACGAGGTGATTTAGTTGGAATTGGGTCAGAAGGCACTGGTTGCTATTGGAAAGGGAAAATTGCTGTAAATCCCTTATCACAATTTTCTGAGATTATGGAAGTAATTTACAGTAATGAAGAATAGATGACTTTTAAAGGTTCTTCAGGAATTAGTTTGAAAGAAAAAATTCACAGAAGTAACTTGTCTATTTTGACTTTCTGTGAATGCAAAAACATTTGAAACTTGTTCTCTGAAGAAATACATCTGCTTGTGTGTTTTTTGGGATTTTTTAAAAGTTTTTTTCCAGTTTTAACTGTTCTCTAGGTTATGGTATGGAGGAGAACAAACCATTAAACTATTGCTTTGACTGTGGAGCTCTTTGCAGGATGTGGGTAAAGCAAACAACTGAGGGCAGAGCAAAGCTGGAGGGCAGAGGGCTTTTTCATTGCTCCCTGCCAGGGTCACCAAGCCTCCTCTTACTGTAGGCAGGAGGCAGAATCTCTGGCATCTCACACTATCCTACAGGTAAAATGAAGTGAGCACGTCTTCGGAACAGCTTTGGATTACACTTGTTCACATAGTAATATGAACGGTTAATGGGGTGATATACTGGAATAATATTTCTAAGATTGAGGTATATAAGAATTCTCAGCACTTCTTCCACTGTTAATCTGGTGTTGCTGTTGGCAATGAAGTAAGAGTGAAAGTAGGCTGGGTGTGTGTCTGCTGCTGTTGGGCACCAGAGACAATCAGATGTTGGTTGCCATGCTGTGCCTCCCTTCTGAAGAAGAGTTGCTGTCAAGGAATAAAATTTTAACTTTGGTTTTCTGTTTGTGTGCCAGACTGTGAGGTTTTGATACTAAATTAAGGTGTGTAAGAATGATAATCTTTCATTCAGAAAAATCTGGGGGCTGTTTTACTGCCGTGCACAAATCAGCCTGCCCATGAAAATACAATCAGCTTTTGCAGATTCCTGAAGTATAGTCAGTGTATAGAGCAAACTTTTAAAATTTTTTCCCCTTTTTCTTCATGTATGAGATGTCTTTTTGGAAGAAAATTGCTCTAAGTGACTGGTTTTTCCTAAGAAAAATTTTTGAGACAATTCTTAAAATGGGGCAAGACAAGCTTAGTGAGATTTTAGGCTTGCAAAACTTACTTTCAAGCTGCTGAGTTTGTTGGAAACAACACTTCACCCAGATTTTCCTGTATTATTTTCCCTGCTACTGCCTCCCCCAATTAAAATATACATTTCCAAAATGTCTCTTGGAGTTGTTTGCTTATGTGTCCCTCTGAAAGCTTAATTAGGAGATAGCTACTCATATTGCAGTAACAATAGATTTACTTTAGATGTACTAAACAGCTCTTGGGAACTGACATTGGATGGATTTTATTCCTTTGGAAAATTAGTAGCCAAGTTTACCAGGGGGGCTGTCGTTTGCCTATTGTTGTTTGTTCTAAAGCATTAAACAGAAAATGGAGCTTTAAATTAAAGTTCTTGCTGTTTTGGGGTCTGATGCAGACACATTTGTGGTCCTGTGGTTTTATAGATAGGTGTCTGTGTTGAAAGTACCCTTAGAAGAAGAAATTCTGTGTGCCAGTACTCATTGTACTATTCAGAACTTAGACCTTTTCATGAAGTTCTGTGTTGTTTGTTTTTCTGCCTTTTAAATAGAGAAATTATCAGTGTCTGGGGTTGTTTTTTTTCTAAGGCCTCTGATTAGCATAGCATATATTCTTGAGTTGTATCACTTGTTTATACAGGGTTTGTTTTGTTTTGTTTTTTTACACGTTTGCTGCATTTCTTCTACTTCCTTTTTACTGTAATTTAGTGTTATGTTTGACCTGAAGTATGAAAGATGTGGAAGGATGGTTCAAGGGTTGGATTGCTATTGAGGCAAGGCTCCTGGTTAATTTTCATGCCCATAGTTAGAAAATACTAATAAGGAAACAATTGCTTTTGTCGGTAATTGTTCCTTCAAATGCTCTTTTGAGGTTGTTCCTTCTGGAGGAAGGCATGTGCTTTGATGGAGAATATTGCAATATACTTTTACCACTTTTTCTGAGGGGAATCTTTAGGAAAGATACTAATTATCTGTGAAGTATTAATGTAGTGTAAGAAAGAGGAGCTCATCTCCTGTGCCTCACATATTCAAATGATGCTGAGTGTGCAGTTTTGGTGTTGTTTGTGCTGTGGGTTGAGCATTAATATGAAGTATATACATGTAACATGCCCCAGGACACAGACACATGAGTCGGTTAATCCATGGCATTTCAAGCACTCTGTTCTGAAAGACTGCAGACACCTTGTGAAACCCCTAAAGGCGATTTGTCTATAGAAATATGCTGAAGTGTATCTCTGGATGAATTCAGACTGCATTTCTCGTGCTGAAGTTCAAGGCACAATCCTCTGTTTCTCATATTTCTGACAGTGTCTGGTTGGCATATATACCTGACTTGATCTGAGGTCATTGCTTACACCTTACCCTTTCTGCTCTGGATTCATGGAGCATTATTTAAGTTCTTGGGAAATCTTGTAGGCAAATACAAGGATGGTGAGTATAGCCAGTCATTGGATTATCATTGGCATTATTGCAACTGTAAACTCTGGGTTACGGTATCTTTTTTCTGCTTGATTTTTATATCTATTGTGTTTTCCCCATGGAACAGACCAGCAGATTTACAAATTCTTTTGAGGTATTTTGGAAAAACACCCATACCCTCATCTTGTGTTTCTTTAATGTTGATCCTGTTATATGAAGGTATTCTTGCAGAATATGAATTTCAAAATGAATTTTACAGAATGCTGGGTTTCCCACCAAGATCACTGGTGGGTTACAGAGCTCTCCCCACACACCCTTATCTTCTGTTCATCACATCTGACTGGACTGTTGCTTTGGAAACCGTTGTAACGTCGCAAGTGACTTCATTATGATTAAATGAGGGGAAAAAAATAGAACAAAAGAGCACATTCCTGCTTCAACATGCAACTTGGAAACTGAAACTGTCTCACATACATTCCCTGTATTTCTGAACACTTTTTGGTAACGGCACAGATCTGTCCTGCTAGTCAGGAATAAAATCTATACTTTGAAATTCCTGTTATTTATATTCTTTAAATATAATCAGTAATCAACTGATGTAGTTCCAAGGATAACTGGCTTATACTCTATTAAAAGCTCTGTGTGGTTCTGTAAAAAAAAAGAACCATTTAGTGTTGGCACTTCTTTGTCCATCACAGAGACTTAATTAGTTGTCTTTAACACTGAGAATGTTGTAGTTTCCTGTTCTATCTTGGAGTATTTTCTATTTATTGCTAGTATCCGTATAAATATTTGGGTTTCTGAAGCAGGTCTGTAACTGCAGCTAAACAGAAGATTAAAACAATGTACCAGGATGCTGGAAAATTTTGGCACTGTCTCAGCATTGTTACCAATCTAAAGAAATTTCCATGTATTTTGTGGTCATTTTGGAGTTTGCACTTAAAACTTGTCTAGTAAATTTAAGTTTTCAGTGCTGTATGGTAAATGAAACTTACTAGTCACAGAAGAAGGAAAAACGAGTGTTACGGTTTCCTAGACCTACCCCGTCTTTTTTTCCCCTTGATGCTCTAGAGGGTGTTTGCTGAAGGTCGTGTCTAGTTTTCTAGAGTAAACTCTTCTATCTGTGCAGCTTGCATGGAGTGGTCAGGAGCCAGATCAGTGATTGTTGCTTGGAGAGGGATGGGAACAGGAGAATACTCTGCAAGAGTTGCCCGACACCTTGGCACTCTGGTGTATGTGCAGTGCTGGCTGGATGTTCTGCTGGTTAACTCTGGTCCTCAGCTCTGGTCACTCCCTGCAGTCTGTAGCAGCTCCTGGTGCTGCTGCTCAGGTGCCAGTGCTTTGCTGGGAATCTCCAGAACAGGTTACTGAGCCACCAGCCAGGCCTTGCTCTGGGCCTTACAGGGAAGGGGGCTGGCAGTCAGAGCATGCCTTGCTGCGCCTGCTCCTGTGCCAAGCTGAAATCACTAACAGCTCTGCGGAAGTTTAAAGGGCTTGACATGGACAGCTTGATGAATGCCACAAGTGAAGATAGTTTGGGGTGTGTTTAAATCCAGGGGTTTTTTTTCTGTTCTTCATTTAACTTCACTGTCACTGGTTTGTTACAGTGAATGAAGCAGTTGATGTGTGAGATAGTGTTACAGAAGCTGGTAAAGTATAGAAAACGTGCAGGGTGTGAGACTTGCTGCAGAGACACCAACTTTTTCATTGGCTACATCCATATAAACTGCTAAAATTGACATTTAATTCAATTATCATTAACTGAACCTGATTAATTAATTTAATCAATTCTCAGCCGCTGAGAAACTTTCAAGTCATTAATATTTTCAAGTAAATTGTCATCTTCTTCCCTAAGTGTCCAACACCTTCCTTTTTTTGGCAAAGCAAAATGAATAAGCCTATCCTGAGTAATACATGAATTATCTTTTCCATTATCTCTCAGGAAGTTCTGATTGTTTCTGAAAGGCTGCGTACTACTGATCTGCTACCTGAGGAATGTGTCCACTCCCTCTATTGTATAAGTACTTGGTGTAACCATTAATATGAATCTGTTGTTCTCTTGTTCTTTCTGGAAAATTAATTAACGGTATCGAAATAGTATGGTTTTTTGTACCAAAAATATTTTTTTCTGAATGTTTATTTTTATCATCTTTGTAGGTAGCTACAGATGACCGTCTTATCCCTAAGAATCTCTGCATAATATCATGTCTTTTTGATTTTGTGGCTGGAATCCTAAATTAATTACAGAATCATAAATTCTAATCTTGATGTTGATCAAGACAGCCTCTTAGTCATGGTATTTCAGTACTATCAAGGAAAGTATTGATTTATCCATAAATATATGCATATTCCTGGATAAATCAAATACTGGTAACACTCACAAAGTATGCACTTGTTCAGTCAGAACATCGGAGTTGTCCATCATGAACTATAATCAGCTAAATAAAAGAGCTCAGATGTATAAATAGGTATTTAATTCACAAAATTCAGATGGACTTAACATTACTGAACATATTTGGTATTTTTAGCGGATACATGTTGAACTGGGACACCGTATTTGTGGGAGGCCAGTTCTTTCTGATTTCTATTTATAGGCTGGCCTGGAATGCTCACATGATGATATTGTTTGTAATCTTGGGTGTTTTTATTGCCAGTGATGCTATGGCAAAGAGCTTCTCAGTATTTCCATTATACAGTTCTATTTCTAAGCTGTATACCTAGTGCCTAACATAAAGCTTGGCTTGGAGGTTGAGGATGTGACTCCTCTGCAACTGGAATAAATCCTGTCTTTGTAGTTTTGGAAGAGTTACGTGATTGCAGTGACTTGTACACATTTCATTATCATGTTGCTACAACAAATATTAAAACACATGGCAGTTAAAACAAGATCTGAAAAATATCCATAGAAAAATGGTCAAAGACTAACTGAAACTGCCATGTTGCTGTTTGTGAGTTTGCTCTGATACAGCAGAGTTTAATCCAAAACATTCAAGCCATAAATGATTTTGAGCTCAGTTAGTGAGACTCTGTTAAGAATACTGGCCAAAATTAATGTTGGCAATATTTCAGACTTTTTGTTTCAGGTGTTCTTTGGTTTTATTAGGGTCACTCCAGTTCACTAGAACAGCATTTAAAAAAAAATTTAAAAAAACAAAAACAACCAAACAATTTCATTTGAGGAGAGTAGAAAGGTAGCTGCCTAAAGGAATATTTTTGTCTTCCACTTGGTGACTACTAATGGTCATTTTCTTCTTTTTTGGTCATTTTTCTTCTCTAAGGAAAAAGGAATCTTTCTCTTCCACTTGCTGCCTTCACTCCTTCTTTCCTTCCTTCCTGGGTAGAATGTGATACTATTGCCTTTTCTTGACAAGCTGGCGTTGCGTTTGATTTAGTGTATACAATGTTATTTTCCTGAGGTGATTTTTGTTTGTTTGTTTTAGTTTTTTGTTTTGCTTTTGGTTGTTTGTTTGTTTTTTGAGTGAGACAGGATTTAGAAAATGCTTGATACTTTTTGCAGCACTGTACAGAAATTGTATCTATTTGTAACTGCCCAAGAGTCAAGAGTTATGGTTCTCAGAGTAACTAATTACCCTCATTATGTGGATTAGTCTAAAAAACAGCCATTTGGAAAAGCTAGGTTTCTATTGAAAGGTTACCACTTTCATATATCATGTTGTGCAGTTAACTTGTTTTTGTCTGAGCTTGACAGTAACTTTTATGCAACTGATGCATAACTAAAGGAAATGTTATATTGAGCCTTTGAGGTTCGGTTCTATTTGTTAGGGATACGCTCCATTACCTACAAAGAAGTTGTTTAGGCTAGGAGAGACACACTGAATATGGAATAATTGCATTTCTGCTTTTCTGTTGACTAGTTACCTACAGGTGTTACATAGAAGAGAAGGTACATGTGTGTTCAGTAGGGAAAGCAAAGAACTTCTATTTTTATCAGAGGTAGCACAGTGTACATTAAATAAAAACAAAATTGCAATCCCAGAATGTAGCCACTCAGTTTATACTATAATAATAAATGTGGAAAGCTGCATTTGAAGGAAGCTTATGTGTGTTTCACTTATCTTGATCCTCAGTATTTGGAAAGTGAGGGGTAGAAAAGCTAAGATGTTTGTATAATTTTCCATTGCAACCTGTTGAGAAGAAAACAACAAATAAAGCAAATATTTTTAGTCCCTGCTGTCTCTAGCCTTGCTTTTTTTTTTTTTTTTTTTTTTTTTTTTTTTTTTTGTGTTCTGAAGTACAATTTCTTGGGTGCAGCTTTTGAATTTGATGATGCCACATAATTTGTTCGCAATATATTTAAAGAAAAATATTGCTTCATGTCCCAAGCTTTAGATTTGATTGTGCATACAGATCCAAAGGCAGAAGGATATTTTGCTTTTGAAGGATATGGCAAAGCTCAGTGCTGTCATTTTGATTTTGGACTTTTCTATCACTTTCTTTCCTAATTGCTGAATTCTTTTAATCTGCATCTTTTTCTTCTGAAACAACAGTAAAATGACATTCTGGTAATGGCATCATCATTCCATATATTTGGGAGCTGACCAAGAGATTCTGTAGTTAACTTATCCACACCTAATTTACTTTAAAAAACAAATGTCTAGTGAAAATATTAATAGCATTTTTAAGACTCTCTTATTTTCTGCTTTTCTTTTCAGCAATTCCTATATGAATGGTATTGGGTATATAGTTTAGCCAGGGTTTTGCAGATGATTCTGTTCCCTTTGGGGGGGATGTGCCCTTTCTGCAAGTTTCCTTAGTCTGTTTTTATAAAGACTTCTGTAAGATTCAATACTCAAAATAATTTTACAGTTCCAGTGAGTTATTTTAAGCTGTCAAGGCACTGATATTCGTGCTTTGAGTGTTTTGGAAGAAAATAAGCCAGCCACAACCCATGGACTACTGACTTTTAGCTTCTCCCACTTAATAAAAATAATAGACTCAGTAGGCATGAGCCAGTGTTCAGGCAAAATCCTTTCTTTCTCCCCTGAACATCATGTGTGGAGTCCTGAAGAGGTCTCTGCTTGGTCTGGTATTTCATCTTTTATAAATGAATGGCAGAAGAGGTGAATATGGGTGTGATGGAATGTATTGGCAAGATGGTGTTGCTGTGGCTGCTCTTGGAGCATGGCGGCCTCAGAAAGCTGTGGGAGGACCTTCAGGGTTCAGGTGGGTTGTGGCTGAATGATAAAAGGGTACATGAAACTCACTGTGAAGCACAAAGATCTTCTGACCTTATGAACCCAGCCATGGTTTTTGGACTCCCTGTTCCCAGGCAAATAATTTTGGAGTTGTGCTCATTCGAGGGAAACCTCAGCTCAGTGCTCAGCAAGTGGGTGAAAAATGGCCAGAGGCTGTCATGACCTACTGGGAAAGCACGTCAGGAAAGAGTGGGGAATGAGGGAGGGAGTTTCATGTCTCTGGACAGCTGCAAAGTGCTCTTGACTGTTGTGTTTTATGCTGGCTCTCTTGTCTCAAAAATGTCTGCTGGAACTGGGAAGAGAGAGAATGGCAGTAAGGGTGGTGAGCTTATGGACCACTTCTACATGAGGAACCAATAATAAAGCAAGATGTCTTTAGTCTAGAAGAAGACAGTTGAGACGAGAAAAGGGATAATGGTTAGAGATCTGTACATCCACGAGCAACAGGAGGAAGGATTTACTGCCTTACAGGAACTGTGGTACTTTAACTTAAATTATCAGAAGGTAGATTCAGAGCAAGTACAAAGCTATATCTATAATTAAACTGTGGACTTTGCCACAGGGTGTCAACTTTTAGAAGTCTGATTTAAAAATGGTTAGGTAAATTAGTATATAACAAACGAGTAATAGAAGGCCATTAAGGTTAAATATACCAGTCAATTCCATCTGTATTTTCTGTCTATGGCTGTGTTTTGCAGCTGCACTAGGCTGCTGCTGAATTTTCGGCTGTGTTCATCAGGTGGTTTGATTAAAGGGACCTGATGGCTGTCAGAGGCAGGATCTGCCCCTTCAGTGATATGGCAGTGGTCTAGCAGTCAGTACAGCTTCACCCCCTCTCCCTGGGTTCATTGCACATTGATGCTTATTGTGTATATTCTCTGCATTGGTACAGCTGGTTTCTGGTTCTGTAAAACTAAGATAATTTTTCAAATAAAGAATGTCAAAACAAATTAATGTTCCCCCCAACCCTCCCACTGCCTTGCATTTTTCCAGCAGAAGCATAGCTGAATGTGAGAGGCTGTGGCATGGAGCAAGGAACAAGAAGTTGGAGAAGAGCAGAAACTTCTTAAACTGGCTTAGCCTCTTGGGCAATTAAAGTGAGGTATTCTTAGAGCAACTGTTGCCAGTGTTTTGGTCTGAAGCTTACTCATTCTGCCTCAGACCTGAAACAGCATACATGCTTGAAACCCTACCTGTTTTTCCTCCTCCCCCATCTCCTGCGGCGATAAAACTATTTCACCTGCAGCCTAATTAAAGATACAATCTCTACTTTCAAAGTTTTCCTTTCTCTGAGATATTCTCAGAAAGAATTTGCTAGCGAAAGTAGTTCTTCAGGTTTTGAAAATAAAGCAATTTCTATGGTTCTCACCTCCTTTCTGGTCTCTAATGCAAACCAAAATGTGTCATGCTTCGTCCCTTTGCAATTCACAGAAGAGTTAGCAACAGTTCTTCAAGAGTACTGAAGGAATATAGCAAAGTCTGGAAAGAGTTATGCTTTCTGTGCTGAAAGTTTTTTTTCTCTCCATTATTTTCCAATTTTTTAAAATGCAAATATTCCTACATAAACAGCACTGTATGAATGCAACATGGAACAATGCCATTCTAAGAGACTCTTTGGTAGTATTGGACTTCGTAATATCTTGGACTTTTGTTGTATTCTCTGCATTTCAGGTTCACTATGCTTAAGAAGTATGAATTCAAACTGATTTGAAGAGAACTGCAAAACCTCCCTATGTAGAATTGGGTTTAGAGCTGTGAGGGAAGTGCAACATATGAGAGCACATGTAGAATGCCAAGTTTGATTGAAGGGTTAAATTACAGGACAGTGTTGGTACAAGAACAAAATAAATGAGATTCAATTTCTACACTATCAGAATTTGGGAAAGCTTTCTGGGCAGCAGGAGAATGAGTCAAAATAATTCAAAGTCAGTGCTGTTCTGCCTCGTGGAAGGCTACTCAATCTCAAAAGACTTTATGGCATTGTTGCCTGTTACAGTTATAGACTATATGACATGGAGATTCTTGCTCTCTGTTTTATTGCTTTATTCAGCCAGCTAATGTGTATTGGCAGATGTAAATTCACTCTTTAGCTGTAAGAATAGACACAATTTTTGTTTCTGTCTTTTCAGGAAATACTGAAAATCCATTTTCATTCTTAATTGTCTGATCACAGTAATGACTTGTGTACCATTATATTGTGACCTCTTTAATAAGACTTTCTATAAGCCATTAAGGTCTGTGAGGTCTGAGATGACTTTTTTCTCTTCTACTGTCTTATGAACTGCATTCTCGCTATGCTAGTCATCATGTGAGTTCACATTTACTCTGAAATCGCCATTTCTTATATGGAAAAATGCTTGTAATACTTAATCAGGAATTTCACTCTTGACCTACACTGTAGTATTGCTGTTGGTTTTCAAATAAATTGAAATTTTTATGGGACAGAGGCCAACTCTTTTGGGTATTGTAAAAATGAAGTCTGTTGTAACAAAATAAATAAATTATGCTGCTCTTCTGTTTTTGAGTTAAGCACTACAAATGCTGGCATTTATCTGTGGACTCATTCTCCACAAGGCACTTCAAAGCTGTAACTGTCTTCCCTCTATAGTAGAGTCTCTGTAAAGTCAGCAGTAAATCAGCTTTGTCTGTTTTACCCATTTACATTGCTGACTTGCACATACAAATCTTTTAAGATTTATTCTAATTTGTACCTTATCCCTTCTCAGTCTTACTGAGTATTTTTTCAGTTTGTCTTTAGGCATTTCATTTCCACCACAGCTGTACTGTTACTTTCTTAGTAATGACTGTGACCATCTGCTTAGAACTAGGAAATTTGCTACTATGATGTTAAGAGTACTGTCCCAGCTTGGTCACTGAAAATCAAGAGGTGAAACCTAGATGCCCATCCTTGCCTGGTAACTTCCCTTGATGAGCACAGTGAATAATATTCTTCACAGAAGACTGCCTATATTTTTGGAGATGTGGAAAAGATTTGGTCATGAAAGCCAGGTATGAAACCTCACTGAAGGTTGCTGAGCTGCCACAAATTTTATATTACATTGAATTTTTTTCTTCTATGAAACTGCTGTGTATCGGTTGGTGTGGGAACACATGATCTGAGGATTTTTAGAGGTGGGTTTTATTTATCTATTTATTTATTTATTTACTTATTTATTTTAAATTGACACAAGTCTGGAATTATAGTAGTGGCTAAAAGTTCCTGAGTCTGAAGCCTTGCAGATCATATTTTATACATTTATTTATTTATTCATGTTCTATATGTTTATATATGTAAGGTCCATAAAGTGGCATACTGCTGAGTGCCACATCTTTAAAAAGTGATTTCAGCTTTTTCCGCTAGAGTGTTGAGGTTGGAGACCATCCAGTTCTAACCCCCTGCTCACGCAGGGCCACCTAGGGCAATCTGAGCAGAACTTTGTCCAAACAGCTTTTGAGTATTTCTAAGGAGGGAAGTCTGCAACCTCTGTAGGCAGCCTGTGCCTGAGCTTGGTCACACTCACACTGAAAAATGGAACCTCTCTGGTTTCCCTTTGTGCCCATTGCCTCTGGCCCTGTCACTGGGCACCAATGAAAAGAACTTGGCTCTCTCCTTTACATCCTCCCTCAGGTATTTATATGCCTTGATGAGATTCCCCTCAAGCCTTCTCGTGTCCAGGCTGAACAATGCCAGCTTCCTCAGCCTCTCCTCAGAGGAAAAATACTCCAGTTCCTAATAGTTAATTTTTTTTCCCCCACGTTATTATTATTCTTCATCGTATCAAGCCAGGCTTCTTTAAAAACATGAATCCAAAACATTTAGGATTCAACTAGATCTAGCAAAAAAATTTCCTTAATATTGGATTGAAATATCATTTAATCATTTCATCTTTTAATTTGTTATCTGTTAATATATTTCTGTCATGAATTGATCCTTGTTTTTTTAGCCCTGCAAAAATGTTAGACTTGTAGGGCTGCTGCAAGTCTAAATATTTCCTGTTTTGTTGTACTAAAGCAATGTATACTTCATTTTTCAGTTCATAGAGACTTAGGGATCTTTTTTTCCACAGTGCTTATTGTAGTAGTTAAAAGTGTGATGTGTTTGTCACTCCTGTAATTTGTGATTTATCGTAAGACATCTGGCAAGGAGGTGGTTGTCATTTCCACCAAGTACACGTTACATACATCACATAATGCCTGCTAGAGAGGCCTGGCCTGCAAGCTTTGCTGTAAAAATGCTTGTAGCTCAAAGTAATATAATATTTATACAAATTTTCACAAATTCACAGCTCACCAGAGAAGGAGAGCCTGTTAAAGACTTTTTTTTTCTCACATCCCTTGTCATGTAGGATGTTCTGATATACTTTTCTGTTGTCTACTAGAAAGGCATCTCTAGCCTCTGTCAGAGGTCCTCAGATGAAAAGAAAAACTGAGTGCCATAACAGTTGACACCCATCTCTGCTGGGAAAGATCTATTCTCAGACTGTAGAGGTGCATTCAGGTTGTACCTTTCCATAATAGATTCAGTAACTTGGTGCTTGATGTCATTTCTCTGTAAAAGTGGTTACTTGCCTGATTTGTTAACTGATAAACTTGGACCACACACCATGAAGAACTTTTCTAGCCTTTGGATTAATTATGTGGTTTTCTTAAGAAGCAACACGCTGGGTTGCTTCTTAAGCTTTGCAGAGCTCTGTGGAAAGATTTCTAGAGGTGTCACTTGCATGAATGCTTGTCATGGGGTAGCTTTACCTTTAAGGTGGTTTTGAGAGCTAAGGAAGTTGAAGCTGCTGGTGGCTGATGGGAGTCTTTTCTCCTGACCAATTATCAGTCATTTCTAAAATTGACAGCAGTTTTGACCATTAAAAAGTGAATTCAACCTGTGAACACCCCCTTAAGAAGTACAGTCAGAGCTCTCTTGTCCTCTTCTGTTTTCAGCTTTTGAGAAGGTAACAAGGCTCTGTCGGGCCTCCTCCATCCCCCCCTCCCTCAGCTGGACAAGGCTGCAGAGGACGAAAGGGGGTGGGGGGGGAGGAAAGGAAGGCAGAGCTGGCAGCCTGGTTTAGTTTTCAGTTTCTGCTGCTGGACTGAAACCTGACACCATGAACTCTTGCAGCGTTTCTAAAGCTTTTAATTATTTTACTACCTGGATAAAATGTACAGATTACTCCTTTTCTCAGAAAGACAGAGAAAGAGAGACAATCAACATGAAGAAGACATCATAGAAACACCAAAAACAGTGAGGAGAAGAGTTACGTTTTAAATAAGAGAGAATAAGGAGATGCTTTACAGCTGAAATATCTTTCTGTTAAAGCTATGGAAATGGACAATAGTAGTTTAAAAAGACTCCTTTAATTCAAGACAGAGTATTGGGAGGAATAGAGTGTTCAAAGTAGCAAAAGAGAGAGTACTTGTGATACAGTGAGTTGCTGGAATTGGGTAGAGTGAAGATTTTGAAGCCTTGGGGGCAATGAGAAAACTGTTTTCCAGGAAAGCTCACAGAGACAGATGAAGAAGACTTCTGCCTTTGAATGACTTATCCTTAAAATGACATCCCTAAACTCATGGCCCATACACACCTCAGAGTGATGTGAAATGGGAGGAGAAGAACTGATGACAGATTTCCGGGCAGCTGACATCAGAGCAATAGAAAACTATAATAGAAATAGTTTTCTTGTGAGAAACACCATAAGTTAGCAGAAAAAGACTTCTGTTTCTCTACAAAGACTGATGAAAAGACTCTAGCAAGAATTGAGACTGTTTTTAACTACCAAAGTTCTAAAGTTTTTTTGTCTCTGTTATCATGTGTACAAAGAAATGGTCAAGTAGTGGGAGATAAAAGGGTTTTCTGGAAGTTTATTCTGGTGTTCTTATTCTTGTAGTTTGTTAATAAACTGTGTTTATTCCCTTTAAGTTTTAAGCCTGTTTTTCTCTTGTTCTAATTCATATCTCACAGCAAGAAATAAGTAATTTTTTTAGTTACTGTTTTAAAACCACAACAATGCTGTGTAAAAATAAAGTCTCCTCAGTACTTTTAGGTGTTGGTCCTGCAACAGCTCAGGAGATCTTACTATTTATGTAGAGTTGATTCGAGTTTACATTCTTGGTGAATTGTTCCACACAATAAACCTTATTTATCCCATGAATCACCATCATCATCTTTCTCTGTATTATGTCCACTTTCTGGTAAATGGTAGCAGATGTTAAGGCTGTCTGTTAAAGCAAATAATGTCATCTCAAAGTTGACAGCTGGTATTGCAGCCAGATGAGACAGACTTTTTTTTTTGCAAAATGCTTTTGGTGAATTTGCTGTGCTAAAATGTATTGTCATCAAACCTAAGATTTAATTTTAATTACAAATAAATGAATGATATTTTCATTCTGATAAGTTCATTTAATATTCATGGCAATAAAAACACATGCTAGGATGAAATAAAACCAGTAATTTGTGAGTTTTGATGAATCTCAGATAACTTTTTCATACTGCAGTTGTTTGAAGAATACTAACATAGGGTTGCAGAGCTGTGTGAAAGGATGAAGTGTCAAATCCAATTAGCATCTCTCTTGAAATCTCATTAGTAAAATAAAGTAGATGACAATTGAATGATAGTTTTCCCTGTTATGATAAAGGAATGTGACAGTGAAACCTGGGGGTTCTTGTCTGTTTTTCAGTCAGAATACATGGTTAGGACTGTTGTACATGCAGTAACTTCTCAACAATATCCTTGTTGTCCTGATTGAGTATGAAAAATATGCTTATCTTGCAGCAAAAAGAGTGTGTTTTTTTGTTTATCAACTGTTGAAGAAAGCAAGGTGTTACAACCAAAGTTCAGATCCAGTTAATTGATTTACACTTATGCTTTAGTTCTTTCTGGTACACGGTCGTTCCACTGACAAGAGCTCTTCTGTCTTCCACCTTGTCAGTGAAGCTGTTGATTGTCAGTGACACTTTGAGCACTACTTCCACAAGGGGTGTATCTTCACTGGTGTTTTGATGGTTCTTACAGGCAGCCTTTCTGAAGGAATGCTACAGGAGTAGTATTGAAAGGCAACATTTTCCATTGACGTGGGAGACTTAGGATGTAGTTAATAGCTGTCAGTAGCCAACTCCGGTGATGGGTTGGTTGTGAGAGTCTCCACACAGTTTATGCACAGAGTTGAAATGCCCATTAATGCTTGAGGTGTTTTCTCCTCAAAAGCACTGGTAATAAATGCAACAGGATAAGAATTATAGGTGCCTAATAAGTGCCACTGCAATTTTATGAACAGTCCTAGAATGTGTTTCCACTTACTTTCCAAAACTGTAGCATGTTTGCTCTGACAGCAGTCTCATTGCATTCAGACTAAGATTCATTGGAGACTACCCTTAAGCGCTAATAGATCTTGGGTTCTGAGATCAGATTCTTTTCCCGCTCCCTCATTTCCTTGTCCTGATTAGTTAAACCTGATTAGGTGGTAAAAATCTACTTGGTTAGATTCTTGCACATTCAATTTTACTGAAAAGGAGGGGAAAATAATTGGTTTTAAAAGGGACAGGACTACTTGGGAATGTACCTGGGGACATTAGGTAGACTTTCATTCCTTTGCCTCTTTGTCATGTGGCTATAGCTGGATGTTAGTAAGAACAAGCTTGTTATCCTTGTTATATTATGCTTGTAATTGGTGTAGCAGGTGTTCATTACAATAACTAGAGTCTTGGATAATTTTGAATTTGTATGATTAAAGATTTGGTGAAAATAGATCATTTAACTTGGTGGATTCTAGATGGGGTCTCAGCAGGATTGCATTAAAGCTCCTGAATCTCAGTGCAGAGTGACAATTTTAGTTAGGTTTTGCCTTTTCAGTGAAACTAAACAAATTAACTGAAACAGGCTTTTAAAACCCCAACTTATTTTATGTGGGAGAGTATTCAGGTTTTAGTTTCTTGGTGAGTTTTCTAGCAGAGTATTAATCTTTCTGCTGATGGGTGGTGACTGCTGTCTTAAGGCAGTTGCTGTTTGTGATGTACAATTGCATGTAGGGCAGGTATCAGTCCTTTTTCAGACTGTTGATAGAACTTGTTTTTACATGACATCAAGGCTTCTGTGTAGAGGCTAGAAACACTTGAACTTCACATCAACAAATTGTTGGCATTGGAATAATGATGCCTTGGGCAGTAAAAATACTCAGAATTTGGGAGTGAAGGTAAGTTAGCAACTAATGATGTTCCTGGACAGCTGTCACTTTGTCTTCCATCTTGTAAATGTCAGAATATAATGTCTTTCACTTTCTTTAATGAGCTTGGGTTGGTTTCATAACCTGGTTAGTTTCCTTGCTGTAGTGACTGAACTTCAGTGGAACCCTGTTATGGTGAAATATCCAGGAGTCTTTGTTTCTTTTGTGTCATGGAAGTCACTCTGCTACTGTAATACCTGTTTTGTTTAACTTGCACTGCAGTATTTATCCTTCTGATTCCAGCGTCTGACTTTTCTCTCTTTGCATGTGGTAGGTTTCCATAAAGTGTGTGAGAACAACTTATTATTAGAGTATGCGTCTGTCTCTCATGGTGTTTCTGATTATGATCAGCTACCACCTTATTATGCAGGCACTTGCTCAAATTGCTTTACTTGTTAAAATGTTTGGGGTTTTTTTGCTGTTCTTCAAAGGGTTCTTTTGTCTATAGAACAGGCTTTTGCTGGGTAGGAGGATTAAACAGGGCATGTGCTGCTCACCTTATGCAAGAATATAAAATAACTAATTATTTATATTTGTGTATGTATGTATGCTCACACAGTATGTAAAGTAACTCTTCCAAGAATCCCACTAAGGAATCGTGATGCCAGTTTCGTTAGTCAGCTGTACAGGAGGTACCCCCCAGACAAGCACAAAGGTGGGATGCTGTTCCCTTTAAGGGCATTGCCCCTGCCATTTACTTTACTCTCTGTTTAGAAAATTCATGGGAGAAATGGGAAAATAACTGTCCTTTTCTGTGTTCTTTGTAGAGAAAGTGGTGAACTACCCAGTAGTTTGCAGTGTATAAACACCTGAAACTGCTGCTGTGGCAGACTGTGATCTTTATCTAAGTAGTTTAGTACCGTGTTCATCAATAATATAAAGCCGTGCTTTTTAAGGTGCTTGGTATCAAGCCTGCAGGTAACAGCCTGCAGTGATAAACCAGGAGACAAGGAGGGGTCCTAGAGCTGCTTGACCTTACTGTGAAAGACAGGAGAAACACGATCTCTCTGCTTCTACATAATTTACACTGTTTGCAGTTAGGAGTGCGGAGTGCTTGCTGTCTCTGCTGCTGCCACTCTGGAAGCTGCACACACATGGATAAACAAACAGTGCAGTTACTTCTGTCCTGGATAGCGAGGCACACTCCTTACAGTGATCCTTCCTCAGGTTTGCTCCCTTGCACTTTGCCACTGACTGAGGCAAACACACACTGCTGGTGACAGGCTCAGCCTGAGCTGTAAGGGAGCCTGATTTTAAAAAAGTAAACCAAATTTAAAACCACTCAAAAAAACTATAATACTTGTTTGGAACAGTTGGCCTTTAGACTCCAGAGATGCTGGAGCAGTGAAATGTAAAAAATACTATTTTTATCAGGATGATCTTTGCAATTTGATCATTTTTATGCTTTCAGAGGAAAGAGTGTTTTATATGACAAGTTGAAAAAAGACCTGAAGACTTTTCTCCGTTTTCTTGTATATTGATAATTGCTGTCTTTTGACCAGTGACCCTGAAGAGTATGTCAATGACTATGTAACCACTAAATGTAAGCAATTATATATTTGGGAAATCAGTCAGTACTGTGAATTTGCTGTGGTTGCACATGTGATGAGAGCAAAAAGTTTTTTCCAGCTCGGTGTCTTAGATGTTGACTTTCAGTGTAGTCAGCTTACAAGAGTTGCAAACTCATCTGGTTCATTCATTCATAGATGCTGTGTGTGGTTATTTAAAATAGCTTGTTATGGTTGCTTCATCTTGATTAACTAATGTGAAAGTATTGGGGAAAAAAAAAACCCCAAATACTTTCCAAAATGTGAAATAATTATAGTACAATTGTGACCTACTTGGCTGCTTAGAACAGTTGAATTGGAGATGAATTGGGCTGTGTGCATATTCCAAAGAATCTAAGACCTGTTTTTCAGAGACACATTGTTCCTCTGTTTCTTTTAATGTGGAGTACCTGGTTTTATGCCTACCTTCTTGTTTTATAATGTACCTTGTCCCTATTGAAGGTGAGTTTCTTGACTGAAGGCTGGGGGTGGATGGGATGATGAAGCTTCATTACTTGAAACGCAGAGAAAAAATAGTTCTTTCAAGGTTTTTTTGATGTATAAAATGACTTTCCTTCTAGTAGAAGCAACATTTGGTTGGGAATGCTGACTACAGTCACTAAGGGACAAAAAAGTCTTGTTTTGAAAGTTACTAAGTCTTTAAAATTACAGTATGGCACACATCTGGATGCTCATAGTGCAAGAGTGTCTTCTGTTGCTTCCTATTTCCAAGGACTAGTTTTCTAGTCAGAATATGCAGTGTCATCTTGTATCAACTTTTTGTATGGCAAAAGGAGACTCCTATGAAAGAGAATGTATATAGTTAAAAAATGAAGGAAGAACCATTGCTGCTGTTAAACTACTAGCAAAATGCACTCTTCTCATGGTGTGCTGTCACAGGCAATGGGCTGAGGTGCTAGAGAGAAAATGTGAATGCAGTCAGGAAGACGTCTCATTCATGTGCTGACATAGAACATGAGAAGTGACATTTTGTGAGTCACTTTTAGCAAACGTGGCAAGTGTTGAGATTAGTTTCAGCAAGAGATAACAGAAAAAAAAAGTTGACATTAGCACAAACCTTTCTGTAACCTATCTTTTTTCATCTAGCTCAAAGTTTGAGGTAGCTAAGCACTCTGAGATCTTGATGTGTGTTAGCCAAGCAGGGCGGGAGAGGCTTAGTTCTGTTGTGAAACAAAAAGCCTGAGTAGATACCCACAGAAGACACACTGTTCAGTAAAGTTAGAAAATCATTCTAGGTATTTTACTAAAGTCATGATGGCTTAAGGACTAAGGCAGGAGGAAGTCCAGAAGTTCAGTGGGCTTTGTGGTCATGAAATTCATACTTTTCCTTTGACCTGTGAGAATATTTTTCAGACTCTTGGCTGTATGTGCTTGGGTTTTGAATTCCAGGCATGTGAAAATAGTCAGTCTTCTGTCTGTGTGTACAGATTGAAGATGGCCATCAGATTAAACCAAAATCTGCTGTTGTGCAGATGCATTACAAGGTTAGGTAACTTTGATAATTTCCTGAAGTATATACTAGCTGTCTGCTTTAGAGGAGATTTTGTTGTCACTCAAAAGGCATAGCTGTATCTTGTCATTGACACCATGATGACTAGACATGGAATTAAAAACTCCTGGAAATAAACATCTTAGTTGTTGTATCTCTGATCTGGTTGTCCATATGCGTGTTGTGCGTGTCTCTGCCTCTCCAGCCCCAGATGTGACACTGAATGACCACATTTGTATGGTCACTGGTAAAAATTGAGACAGCTTCAGTTATCTATGAAGCTGAAAAATGCTGGTTTCTGCAAATGGAAAGAAGTAAGGAAGCACATGTTTTTAGAAGAAAGACAAGAAAGAAAGGAAACAAAAAAAAAAAGTATGTCAAAAATTGGTTAGGCTAATGCAAGATTTTACATCACATCTTTAAGCTGCCACAGATGTGATTTCTGGTAAACTGTAAACAGTTCTTTAGTTATTAGTTTGAGTCCTTTGATTGAAGTATTTTGGAGTGTTTCCATCTGAATCACTACCAGAACAATGGTTACACTGAGTTGATTAGCTGAAATATCCAAATAGCTTAAAAAACTATCCTGTGAGTTAATTTAGCAGACTTATTCCAGAGGCCTTTGATCATATTGCTGTTGGTGATGTGGGGAGTTGCTGAAATTGGTATTAAGAGTTTGGAGCTCTTGGACGTGACATATGGTAGGAAGCTGCAGCTCCTTGTGCTTTGAAATCCCACAGATCAATGATGCTACGGGGAAGCTTTGCCGTCCACCAGGGTTTTAAAATGTGACTGTTACTCTTTTCTTGAAATAGACATCAAAGTGATATTAGAGGAAACTTCAAAAAAGGTAGTGGCTTACACTGCTTAAGTAAATATTTTAAGAGTTATGTGTCAAACCATTTGTTTACTTCAGTGATGTTCTGTACCTTTTCCAATTAGGACTTATATGAATGATCTCAGGAAGGAAAAGCAGTTGATAAACTTTCTGATGGATTTTACTTGCAAGGAAACTGTTTAGGACTTCTGCTGAATCTGTACAGCAGTCTATCAGAAATTCTCTAGTAAAGCTGATATAATCCTGAATTGTTTTTCAAGGTATCAGTGTATTTAAAAGCTTTCCAAAAAACTTTGGATAACTTCTTTCAATAGGAGCTTCTTTTGGAAGTTTAGAGGTGGTGCTGGGACTCTGTCTAGACAAGCTGATAACATTGTTTGCATCACATCTGAAAATGGATTAAAATGATAATATTCAGGGTAGAGCTAAATGTATTTTTCAAATAGATAGGAGTGCATTCTGTGCAAGTTCTGAGCCACCTGTACATGAGCTAGCCATGGACTGAGCTGTGTAGCCAGTACTAATGAAAGGGTAAAGCTGCAGTGAGTGGTTTGGCTGGAGGCAAACGATGTTTGCATTACACCAGTCCTGTGTCCCAGCTCTGTAACTTCTGTTTCAGGCAGATGTGTCATCTGAGGTATGAGCTGAGAGTAGGCAGAAAAGATTGCATAAGATGTGTTTGTGGATTTGCGTCCCTTCAGAGTTTTTTGCTGAGCCCTTGTATTGTGGGTTGCTAAGAAAACTGCTTAAAGTGTTTTGTGTCTTCCCTGCACTCCTCCTGTCTTGGTGGGGATGGTATGGGGTTGGTACAGACTGGTGGATGAAAGTATGGCTTGGTCCCAAGTGTTTCTGCACTGACAGTGCAGGCTTTTGATATCTTTGAATTTTGTATAGTGTGTCGGTTGCTATACCTTTCATCCGTGTCTTTATCTTATAAACCTTACTGCAGTCTCTGCTTGTGTTTGTCTACAGACCTTTCTCGTGCTTTTTTCTCTTCATCCATGTTTTCTTTCTTTCCTTCATCCATGCTTTTTTCCTCTTGATGTGAATAGCGAGTGAAAAATTCTTATTTCCATATATAGTTTAAACATGTGCCTAAGGTTGTAGTTTTGATGAATGACCTAACTCAGTCTAGTTCTGTACTGTATGTTCACCTCTTCTCTTGCATTGGCATCAGTGGGCACAGGGCTGCACAGTGAGACAGGGCAGCGATCTCACTTGAAACCAATCCCACCAGAAAAACCCAAGCTGATTATAATGTGGCCGTATGCCTGCCAGCAAAAGCATGAAAGCATTTAAGGACAATTTGAAGTACTCTGAGCTGGTGTCTTTAGACTGGGGATTTGTCATCCCTGTGTTATTTCTGATAGCACTTGTTGCAGTTGGGTGTGAAGGGTGATGGTGTTTTTACATTGGTTTCTTATGTGCTCTGTGGGCTTTCTGTGATTGGGGAGAACACAGCCTACACAAGTTTCTTTTTCTTCACTTCTCTAATCTCTTCAAGAAACATTTGCTTGACTCTTACCTTGGACCTGCTTGTGTAGCACTGCTGAATTCAGTGGGGCTTCACCCTGGCACCTTGGTCTGCCAGTTTGCAGGCTCGATTTATTTGCCACCAGAAATGGGCTGTGTTTCATCTTTTATGACAAAACAGATACTTGTCTTTCTTCTGGAATGCAGCTCTGTTAGATTTTTATATCTGTAAGGAGTCTGATACTTTCCTTTTAATGTGGGAGGGTATTAGTAATTAAGTAATTACTGGTTAAAAATATGTGGTATGTCATTTAAATATCTTCTGATCTGATTACTCTTAAATACATTGTGGATTAAAAAAAAATGTTCAAATTATAGTAATGACATACACTGACTGTGTTTCTTCATTTTTTATTTGTTCCCTTCTCTTTATGTGAATGGTGTATTCATGCTTCACATCACTGTTGCTGGATTTATTGCCAATCATCTAGAAAACCACCAAAGGTAAGTATTTTGTCTCTTTTTACATATGTATCTGCTTGAAAATATTGACCAATGCAGAAGTATTGGGCATTGCTGAAGTATGTGAACAACACAGCTTCAAAAAAGGAAAACATATTAAAAAATATGTTCTTACAAATTAGAAGAGTCATAATGTCAGAAGAATATATTTTAATCCAACTGACATGCAGGCAAGGCGCACACACAGCTTGTTAAAGCTGTGACCAAGACAAGACAAAATTTTAATGCAGTCATAAAAACATTTGAAAGACTGAATAAGTAGTGCCTGTAAAACATTTCCTTACACACAGTTCTGTTTAAAAGAATATTTTTAAAAGACAACAAAAACCATCCAGTAATAAATAAACCATTTTTGTTTGCACTTGACAATAGTCAGGAATTAATAATTAGTGTAAAAGTTGCCAAAGTACACCAGAATTCACATAGAAAAGATTGTTTGTGTTGTTTGTAGTGCAGGGAAAGGGCAGGAGAATTCTTCTATCAGTTGATATGCTTAATAAAAGAGATCATTGCTAAACATTTTTTTAAAAGGAAGAAAACTCTCCTTTCTGTTGTTGTAATTTCACCAGGAAATGTTTTTACAAGAGCCTCCATTTTCTGTAGTGCATCATTCATGTTCCATTATAGGCAGATAAAGTTATTCTGGTCATTATGTAAAAGCTTGCTTATGGCCTTGTGGTTCCTTGACAAAACCAGAGCAGCTGCAGACTTGTGCGTAAATGTCACATTATTGTTAGGTATAGCTGGATGGTCATTAATATCCTTAAGCTATAGTGCTGAAACTTAGGATGTTATGTGAAATATTTATCAGATTTAGACAGAGGGAGGTTAGTGCCATCTGTGAAAAATAGGCATTGCTGAGTTTGTAAAGATGTGGTATGAGATTTCTTGATTTCTACAGTTTTTAGGGTACTGCACATAGTTGATTTTAAAATTAAATTTTTTTTTAAATAAAATTTTGTAAATATTGGAAGTCTCTTTATCTTTAATGTGCTACTTTATCATCTCCCATGGATAAATTGTTTTCCCAATTCAATTTGGTAGCTCAGAAGCTGTGATAGAAAAATTTATATAAGGATATTGGGGTGCTATTTTGCTTTATATTTTGCTATTTTTGCAGACATCGCATTTAAGTGTGATTTTGTGACAAAGGTAAAACAGTTGCTCTGAGCTGAGATCTCTGAGCTGTGTCCCAGGGTCCCTTCAGATTTTCCCTTCATGCTTCTTCAGCCCTGTCATAGGTCTTGTGTGGTCACAGTGACCAACTTTATTTTCAGTTCTTTATTTGCTTCCATTGACATTAAGGTGGCTGGTATAGACTCTGCCATTTCCTCGTGTATCTCCTGTGTCACTTGTCTCTGTCAGCAGTTGTTCCCTTCCTCAGCTCTTCCTTCCTTTCCTTTTTAGGAACCAGGTAGCCCCATAAGTCACACAACCTGTCAGACTGACAGCTTCTCAATGAAAGCAAAATGTGATTAATTTGCCACCTCTTGGTCAGATAGAAATGGCTCTGAAACATTGGTCATACATCTGGAACATTTTATAGCTGCATAGACAATGTGTTAGGGATTATGTTCAATCTGGGTACTGCATTGCTAAATGCCGGAAGCCCCAGACTCTGCCTGGCCTATACTGAGGATTAGACTTCAGAAGAGTAATGAATGTGAAATTAAACTCCTTTTGAAGCTAATTATGTAATTTGGCTTAAGCTGACAGGCAGTTAATATTGGGTATGGTGCTCATTACCTGTAAGTACTTTCCGTAAGTATGCTTACATGCATAAACCCTTAAAATTATTATTTCTGTAAGCCATTGATTATGAACCTTAATGAAAACAAGTTGTGCAGAATGTTGTTTTGGCTTTTTAAGATGTGAACACCCATTTGGCTGTCTTTTTAGATTCTGTGATACGTTACTGCAGCAGCAGGCACATTGGCTCCTCTAGTTTAAAATCTAATTAAAATCTGCAATTTAATTTTAAAGCCATAGGTACAGATGAATTTCAGACAAAACTCCAGATTTTTCACTGACACATGTGATGGATGCATGGACCTGCATCCCAGTTTGCCTTCTTGAAGAAGCCATAACTTATAGTTATCTTCTTAGAAAAATAACCATCATATTATTTAGTATAACCATCTAGTTATCTTCTTAGAAAAATAAGCATCTTGAACTTCTGCAGGTATTTGCTGAAGCAGTCAAAGCCCCACATCTTTTGTTTTTCTTAAATGTTGTGGTTACCAGAACAAATATTTTGTACAATTTCTAATAGTTTCTAACACTCCAAGTATAGTTCTCTATAACCTAGAAATGGCCTACATAACTTACTTTATTTAGGCTAATGTGCATACTTACAATGACTCTGGATGTAGTAGTACCAGGATCCAGCACTTCCCAGCTAGTTCTTTCTCATCAATTTCCATTTTTATATGATTGTGCTGAACCATACCCAGTTCATCCCTTCATTCAAAATCTTAGGTTTGTAACCTTCTGCCCTAGTGTGGCAGGTTTCTGGCAGCTTCCTTTTATCTAGCTTTCTCTTTTAGATGCTAGGATAAAATATGAGATACAGAATCTTGCAGTAAATAAGGAAATTTTAAGGCTTGTTTGTTAATTCCCTCTGTTGTTTAAAGGCCCAGAAGACTATTGATGAGAATAAAGAATACTATTAGACACCTTGCAAATGTAGTTAAAAACTAATTCATATAGGATGCTTGAAGTATAATAAGTTCTGTTTGTGCCACAGATACCTCTGTTCAAATACATTTCAATAGTTTTGATATAGTTGGTAGCTACACTTTTGGTACAAGTCGGTAAAAAATTCTGCTAAAAAGTCGTTTTCAGTGCCTGATAATGCTCTGTTTGAATATTGGCTATTGAGTCTGAGACTTGAACATCAGCAGAATTTCTCATGGCTTTGATAGTCATATTTACAGGTGCATTAATACCATTTTCAGGAAAATGGATTCTGGGGAGAAAAAATTAATACAAAAAAGTAATTATTTTGCACACTTCTATAAGAAAAAAGAGTAATACCCACCACTTCCATTTTAAGGAAGAAGAATCAGTGAAGAGAGGAGAAAGGAGGGAGCACATTAGATAATATTTACAATACTTAAGTTGTTTCTTCATGGCATATGTTCTGTGTATTGACTCCAAGTATGCTTCCATGCTCAGCTTGGGATTGCTTGTTCTGCCATTCCTGCACTGGACATCAGAAAAATATAAAATAGTTTTCCTTTTTTACCATCTTTTCTGTACAAGGCTTATTCTTTCGGTAGGATGCAGATATTTCTCATAAAAGGCCTTCCTGATGTACATGTTGAAGAGCCTTGCTGATTGGGACCATGTGCCAATAGGGCTCCTGTGTGCCTTATTTTTACTCTGTTAATTGCTGTGTTTGCAATCTGTTTTCCCAAAGGTCTCAGTTGTCCATAAAATTGTTTTGGTTGGCTGAATCCTTGAAGTATAGTTGCTGTGAATGTTCAAGGTTGCTGTTTTGTCATCACTAGTCGAAGCAATGTTTAAGTGTTTGCCTGCCTGTTTTAATGGAGAGGGGAGTTTTGCTGCAGCTGCTCTGAATGTTTTGCAGATAGTGCATGCCCCAGCAGTTTCTGCCTTTTTGCCTGACACTTTTCTTTTTTTAAGTAATCTTGTTACTTCTGTTAGAGGGATTTGGCAATTTTCCAAAACAGAATTTATAAATAGACCAAATCAGTGCCCGGCTTTTTTAATGTTTATTATGGAAACAAAATAAAATGCTATATTTACATTTGTTTTATCTTAAGACAGAATTTTTCTCTTTCTATTGCATAATCATTTTTGACCTTTTGAAAACCAGTCTGACCATTTTTTACCATTTTAAGAACATCCCAAAAAAGTCTGCTTTTCTAGGAGACACACTTGGCTGCAAGCCAATATTTTAGTTTTAAGAGTCTCTTTGCAAGATCAGTGTTTAAATTAGAACTCATTGAATGATTCTTTTATCATTTTCTTTGTTAACCAAGGGAAAATGTGTAGGATAATAGATTAAATTGGCCTATAACAGTGCTGTATTGACATTTAAGTCAATGCACATGAGCATGTGTAGTTGGTAACCTTTTTAACTGCTCTGTGTGATCCACTGCAGATAAGAGTTTTAAGGGGGAAGAATGGTCAGTTTGTGATCCTTACAGTAGGGTATGGGGTTTTTTGGTAATTTAATTGCTTGCCATTTGATCATTGGAGAGACTAGGTATTGTTAGCATGTCCTGTGAGGAAAATTTCCATAGAATTGGAATATGAGAATAAAAACAGTAGTTCTTGGACAACAAAAGTTAGGAAAAGGGTTATTGTTCTTACTGATTACATGGTTTTATGCCTAGATTTGATCATCAAATGCACAAAAGGTAATTTTAAATTCCCCCTACTTATGTAAATGTCTGAAGATAAGGTGGAGTAACTGCTGCATTTTACTTGCAGTTCAGTGGCCAGATGCCATCTTTGACTCAGTCACATCAGGGAGCATCCTGCTTCATGATGATGTCTGATTCTAATTGTGCTGCAGTGACTCAGGCCTCTCTGTTAGATTATTATTATTATGGGTTTGTTTGTTTGTTTTTTCTTGAGAAGGGAATTCCAGAACTCTTCACTTACAGACTAAATGTTGTCTCAGTATTAAGTCTTCTCTCAGACCATTTGATGTGTTTTGCATTAAGCTGGAAAGGGAAGGAGGTGAGGTCACTGTGCTAACCTGGTGTTATCTTCTGTAATATTTGCAGCAGTGGGCATCTTGGAAACGGTTAGATTGCAACATATCTGTAGATTATGTTGTGTAGTAACTTTGAATAGCTGGGACTTTAAGATGGTCTTTATCCCCAAAAGCCAAACAAAAATGATCCACCTTCTTCCTCACCTCAGGATTTGTCTCTAGGGAATTTGCATGTTTTGGCCAACAGCCTGTGGCTCTCGCTCTACACTGACATGCGTAGTTTGTCTCACAAAGGAGATCTGTTGGATGACCAGGCAAAGAAAATCTTGACCCAGGCAAAGTTTTATTAAAACGGTGGTTGGAGTTCTTCCCCACCTCTTGCGTTCCCCCCCGCCCCCGCAAAAACCCAAACCAAATAACAAAACCAGAATCTATACTGTTAACTCATCCACAGTTTATCATGGCAAAATGTGGAAAATACACTGCAGCTTAAGGTGTGTTTGTAGCAATTTAAAGCTGTAAAAAGAAATGTTAAATGTCGGTCATGATGTTCTGGAATGTGCAGGAAAAAAAACTTGGATCAAATCCCAATGTGTTAAGTGGTTTTACAGGACACTGTTACAGGTTTGCAAGCCCTCTGAGTGCACTATTGAATGTCTTTCAGTTTCTACCACTCTGGATCTCTTGACTGAAGTGATACTAAGTTTTTTCAGTAGAGCAGGCACTGATAGCTTGTTTCTCTAATAGAGCTACATCTTCCATTTGTAGTTTCTGAGCCTCCTCTGATGGGGTGCAATACTGTGCTCTTAGTTTAGATGGATAATCTAATTCTATTTATTTGCTCCTGAAGTCTTGTAAGTAGTCATACTCTTCACTGAGTATCAGAAGTCCATCCCATGGTAAAATTTTGGTGTGTATTGTGCTGACGTTTGCTAAATAGTCATCCCACCAATTTCTGTATATTGAGTTCTTGTGCTGCTGTTTTTTTACTGTTAACAGAAACATTTACCACTGTTGGTGCCTGGAGAACAGTGGAGTTAATTATTAGGTTTCATCTGTTTTTTGAAACCTGTATTAGGGAATGGAGTAAGGAGTAATCTGTATAATGTATCTTACAGATAGATAAGAAGTATTGGGCTTTGTAACTCTCATGATTAGACAAAAGTATTCCTGCCGATTATGCCTTTTAACATTTCTGATCTAGGATCTGCAGAAATAGTAGAGCTCAACTGCAGTTACGCTGTCATGGATTTGTACTGCTTTAAAACAAAAGTGTTGTAGCCAGAGTTCCTAATTTGTCTTTTTATGTGCTTCTACAGGTGTTTGCCTTTGATCACTGCTTCTGGTCCATGGATGAATCAAACACCACAAAATATGCAGGTAAACTATTTTCTATATGTTAGACAGTGTAAATAGTTTGAGAACATACAGGAGTTTGGCCCTTTGTTTTGAAGTTGGTTTGGGTTTAGGTTTTTTTTTTGCATTTTGCACTGTAAAGCTCAAGTGACTTCTTCCCAGAGGCAGACTTATTTTTAGAGAGATTGAGTCATCTGGGTGCTAGCCCCTCAGCTGAGAAGGAATGCAAGTTTTCAGGTACCTGGAACACTGTTCAGGAGGGATGCTTTTACATCTTAGCTATAATGTTTGGGTTTTTTTATCACCTGTAAGTACCTTTTGTCATTTCTGTCACTTAAAATTTCATTTCTGCACCAGCAATTACTTCTGACTGATGCTAGTGATGAATGTGTGTGTTTTCAGTGCTTTGCATCTCTGTGCACGAGATGGGAATAAAGCATGTTCTCCTTAGACAGTGTGGTTATCTCAGGTCTTTCAAGTGATTCATAAGTCTGAGTGTTCAGATCCCTAGTGTGTTTTGAGTGATCAACTTTGTGACTCCTTCCTACCAAAAACTGGATAATCCACGCTAGATTGTAATCCTAGCAGTTTTATCATAACTGGATTTGTCTATTAGTATATTCTTATTCTATAAGATAACTTGTTTTGGTAGAGAGAGCTCTGAACATTGGGATTTCAAGGCTGTGGTCCATGGAAAGGAAATAAACCCCAAGCATAATCTTGAAAGATTATAGGGTTCATTACCATGAAGTTTAAGATCAGTGATCTCATAAATGAACTGCCATATACGTGTATTAAAGATACATCTCTAACTACTGTAGGCTCTTGTATGAAATCCCAGATCTTAAGGACTGCACTTGGTAATAGGTTCTGCTATGTTTCTCAATTGCCTGAGCAAAGAGAGGCTTCTTCAGGAAAAAAAGTTTTTCACTGGTTCAGCTTTCAAGAGCTGCATTTACACTGAGCAGTTGCACCACACAGTATTTGTATCTCAGGCTGGGAGAGCCATTGGAGCCCACAGCACCTTCTTCTGTGCCTGCACACCACCTATTCCTTTAAAAGGAAGGAGGTGATGGTGTGCACCCATATCTTGGCCCCATGTGCATGTGGGAGCTACACCTGTTGGGCACACCGTGGCACTAACCCACAGCAGAGATGGGATAGACCCAAGAAACACTCCTAACCAGTTAAACTTGTTTCTGTCTCGGTTCAACCCATCTCCAGGTGAATTCAGTGGGGGTTCTAGATGTATTTATTTTTCATTTGAATCAAAGCTAGATCTCTAGTGTGTTTCAGAAGTTGTAAGTGGATTTGTCTTACCTAAGGAATGAAGTTGCATTATCTGTATGTAGATAAACCTCTTGTTGCACTGGTTTCTAGAAAACGGTGCCTCACATCTCTTCCATTTTTTACTGGCTAGAAAGTTAAGGGGTGATTTTTTTTTTTTGCCTATTCCAGTTAATATTTCTGCCTGGGGAGAAAAGAAAACCAAAACTGGTTTTTGGCTTTGGATTTTTGATTTGTTTTTTTGGGCGGGGGGATGTGCTGTTGGAGTTTTTTTCTTGGTGGAAGGCTGTGTGGGAGGCTTTGGTGGTGATTTTTTCTTTTTTTTCTTTTCAGAAATATGCTAAGAATGTGAGCTTAAAGACTTGCACACAAAAAACAATAGTTTCACTGATTTTGTTGTTGTTGAGTTTGTTGTATGGTCTTGAAGCTATCTTATGACTGCCAGTCCTCCTTCTGTTCTAGAACATAATGAATTTGATACAGTATCAAAACAGAAGTAATTAAAAACCAAACCCAAAGTGTTTCAGGTGTAATTTACTGGGTTGTTGGCTTGTTCACCTGCTTGAGCATGAGCTGATGCTATCCTATACAGCAGTAGCATTTCTTGGTTTAGATCCAACAAAAAATGCTGATATAACAATATTTCAGTTTTTATGTATTGTTAATGTTAATCTCCTTAAGTCTGTTTTCACAGCTTGGCCTCAATGTGCATATTTGTTAACTAAAAAAAATTACGGTAACTGGAATTGCTTGGGATATCTGATAACTTCTTTGCCTCATGGAACAAACCTCCATTGTCCCAGGCACCTTGCAAATAACCCTCTTGTCTTACATCCAGAGACTGTTAATGCTGTAATAGTCTTTGGTACAATCTTAGAGTCCAAACAAGCCATCTGACCATCTGACTTTTGGAGCTAAACTGGTATCTCTTGGATGCTGGACTACAGAAGAAATGCTGATTTGGAAGCTAGGTGTATTAAACACTCCCTGGCCAAAGCAGCTTTCTGTGCATGTGTAAGTTTAGTGTCATTGCCAAGAGCAGAGATGAGTGGCACAATTAAAAGGAAATCTGTGAAGCTTGAAAGCTAAGTCCAGACTGCTTGAAAATGTAAGTTGTGTATGAACTTTAGGCTGAAGTAAAATTCTTAGAAAAGGCATGTGTGACAAATTTAGTTCCTTGAAAAACCCTTTTATCTCTACTACAGAAATACAGTGGAAGATGATACAGTGAAATGTTTGACAAGTACTAGGCTACCCTATCAGTCATTGCTCTCTGTGCAAAACCAAATGTGCTCATCTTGCATTATGTTGAATGGATATATAGTTGTGTATATCACACTGTATTAAAGATTTGCTGATTGACAGGTGGGTCGTGAGAACACACAGAATGGTGTGCACCACAGATAGCATATGTGGGTAACACTTCCTTGCTGTTATTTTTTTAATGCCCACAAACCCAAAGTTTGTCAATTTCTGGAAATGCACATTTGTTACAGGATCTTTAAAACTATCACACATGGTCAGACTGGCTTTATTTCTCACTTTATTGATTAATTTATGCTACCAGCACTTACTGAAATTGTTTGCTCAAGAGCAAAATTCCTGTTTGGATAAAGTTAATTGCATGAGTACTTGAAAATAATTCTGAGTCTCTGCGGGTGTAGAGCTGACCCTGAAATGGTGTTAGCCATCTTTCTTTTATGAGAGATCTTCAACTTATTTGGCTGAACATAAGGCTTATTTTCTTTGTACTAATTTTCTTTCTGTACTTATGTTCGGGAAGTACCTACCTTATCTTTCCAGCACTTGAAAATATGGGTATTGTTGCTGTTGGCAGCAGAATTGCTTTTTTAGCAATTTTTTTTCTGTTGAAATGGAAACTCCAGTCTTAAATTCTAAATGATCCAGTGATATCACCAACAGAAATAGTGAAGGTAACCTTCATGTGACAAAAAACTTGTAGAGGACATCTTTGCAGCTGTCCTTGCAGGGCTGTCTCTCAAAAAGACAGCAGAAGGTCTGGAGTAGAGAAGTAAACTATTAAAAGCCTTTGTGGAACCGGTGCTCTGATCTCTGCCCCCCAGGATAAGGGGACTCTTTAACAACTTTATCTTGTGCTAGAGAGAGCCCCATCCAACCTGTCCTGGAACACTTCCAGGGATGGGGCTTCCACAGCTTCTCTGTGCCTGTGCCTCATCACCCTCACAGTAAAGAATTTTTTCCATATCCCATCGAAGCCTATACTCTTTCAGTGTGGGGGCTTTTTGTTTGTTTGGTTTTTACACTGAATATTGATGCTGTGCATTTCTGAACAGTTTGTGTCTGTGTTATTTCCAAGCAAGGAATGGTTTGTGCTGATCATCACATGCTAGCTCCTGCACCTTTTTTCTGAAATACGTAGTTAGGTGTTTGGTGAAAATATGGATCTCTCATTGGGAAGGGGTGAAAAAGAAGTCAATGAAGTAGTTTGTGAAGGGAGGAAGAATTTGGTTGTAGGACAGAATGAGTTTGCCTTGATCTGGAAGAGGGATGAGCTTTGTCTATAGGCTGCAGAAGAGGTGTTTTGAGAGTAAGCAAAATAGCTTATTACCATTTGTTCTTGACTTGAGTGGGTCAAGAGTCAGTTCATGGGTAAAGGACACACCTGCTTGCCTTGAAAAGCTCACAGAGACAAATGACTTCTTGGCATTTTGGTGAAGAGGAGGATATTGAGAAATTCTCAGAGATGAGAACAAAGGATTCTTTTTACAAGCCTGGACAACAGTACGAGCCTATTGAAGTCTGCAATGAAGTGGATCTTTAGAAGGAGGAAACAAAACCCTTCAGTTGGGGAGGGATTCAAGAGATGGCATAAATAACTACTGCAGCACTTGGGCAGGTCCATTCCTAGGACCCCATGCTGTTTTGACTTGGATTTTTTGTAAACTCCCTAACCTGCATCATGTTTGGCCTGAAATCTCAGCTCTGTGTTTCTACAGGCTCCTCAAGGGCCATACACCTGTCTTTGAGCTAAACTGTAATTTTATAGGAAATATCATACTGACTACAGCACATCAATTTTAAAAGGAAGCAAACCAGGCAATTGGCTTAAAGAACTCTACCCTTCTACCCTCACGAGAGATAGTGAGTTGTGGATTTTGAGCAGACACAAGTGTCTTGTCTGTAGGTTTTTTTTTGTAGTTTTGACTTAACATTGGAGCTGTTCCTGGTCTGCAAGAAAAATTCACTGGACTTTGCTTCCCTTTTCTCAAAAGGATGGGCAGAAGGGAGATCCTGGCCTGTGAGAACTGGCAGCTCATTTGCTTACCCTGAGCTCTCTGGCAGCCTTGGACATGCTGTCCCAAGCTTGCCCTTGTTCTGAGCGGAAGGTGGGAGAGCGGATGGATGTCTTTGGCCTTTAGGTGCCTCTGTAAGATGCTAAATTGTCTTAGCCAGCTGGAAGATTGGGAATTCCCATCTTAAAGACAGTAAGGGTTAATGTAGGGGAAAGCCTCCTGTTAGGCTTTTTTTTAACTTCTCCCATTTGCTGAAAATAAAGTCATAAGAAGCAGTGAGGTTTCTTAATGAAAAATAGCAAAATATAATGGATGACATACTGCTACTCTCAGTGCATTGCAATTGCAAGTTTATAAAATATCCATAATTGAAGTTCAATATCTTGTGTTCTTTTCTGTGAATGCACTTAAAACTAATTCTTATTTTATTCCATGATCGTTTGACTGGTTACTATAAACAACACTCTTTAATGACCCGTTTGTCTATGTTGGTATTGCTGAGCTCTTCAAATATGTAATAAAAAGATCATTTTAGAGTTATATATCAGTATCTCATTGGTTTTTTGTTTGTGATGACAGTCTCAAAATTTAGTATCTCCTGAAAAATAAATCCAGCTTTGCCAGTGAGATTTAAAATGGATTCCTTCCCTGATATTTAGCAGTAAAGGTGTCTGTAGGTCATCCTATGGTCGTTATGACCATGCAGTTTTAAAACACTTTGGTATTTGCTTTTTTTCCTCGTTAGGAAACATGGAGGTTACTGGATTATTGCTTGTCAGAAGTGGGTGATAATAGCTTTTTCCTCTTCTGACAAATGGCTTTGTCTTCCACTCACAATCACTATGTAATGTGTATATATAATTTATTTTTCTTTTAATATTTATACTCAGCTTCAGTCTTTGCTTGATTTTGTGTTCTTGCTCAGCAAGTGGCTCTTTCAGGAGCTGGTTAGAAAGCAAATTTTTGTTTATTCTACATTCTTATTAAATCTTCTGCTGATATATTTCATTCATCAGTAGCTGAACAGTCTCTGTTTCCAAGTTGTTGAACAGTGCTGTCTCAGCATAGATATTATAAAATGACCCCTAGTTGAAGGAGAAGTGACTGAATGCACGTGGTGAAGTAAATGGAGTTACTCCAGAATACAGTGGCTTTTCCTCTGATTTTATTTCCTATTTTCAGCATTTCTGAACTGTGTTAATCCAAGTCCAGTGACACTTTGGAATTTTAGAAATCCACCTAGAAAGATACACAAAGACCATAGTGCATCGCTGCACTAGTTTTTCTTTCTAGGAGAAAAGAAATTAGATTGTAATTAAAGGAAAATGAAAGTAATGTACTTTCTTGTCCTATTTACATGTCTCTAAAACATTCTGTAGTCATTCCAGAGGTGCCTCTGCAGGAATTCTCTGGACTATGGAATGTAGATGTTCTCATAAATAATTGTGTAGTGCGATTATTTTTCATGCCAGTATATGCCATTTTGAGAGTACAGAAGTCACCACTGCATTCACTGTAAGAAATAATTTCTCCTTACTGGCAATTGCTGAAACTCCCATACCAAGATGAGAGAGGCAGCTGATCACAGGTGTTCATCCAGTCACCAGGCAGTGAATCTAAGTTTAAAACCATACACCTGAAGGTGAACAAATACTATCCTTAGCTCAGCTCTTCTTGTTTTGGGTGTACACACAGCTGGTGTAATTGTCTGATCAGAACTCAAAGCAGACAACACATTGACCCTCTTTGTGGTGTACAAATCCTGGGCTTTCCTATTAAAAAAACCAAACAAACATAGTCAACCACTCTGGTTATTTTCATCTTCCACATCTGAAAGATTGAAGTGCGTCTAAAATCTGCCTGGCTTAGGGACACAATTTTCAGACTATGAAATTTTGCAACTGATGTTTCAAATTATGGATTTGGCAAAATATGTCCTCAGACTTCTCTGTTGAAGTCTCACGACCTCCTAATATACATTTTCTTCCTGAATATCATTGGAATGCTTTTATCTTTGTTCCAACATCTCCTTGCACAGGGTAAATTGTAATAGCTTACAGTGAAACTTGAGGCCAGTTTCTAAGAGAACAACTACTTGTATTCCTATGTGCCCCTAATGTCCCAGCTCACCAATGGGTTTCATTGAAATTTTGTTAAAGAACTCTTTTGGATATCTTTTTTGATTAAATAATACATATTAATTGCAGAAAATACACTGAAATAATAAAAAATTTAGATGTCTGTACTATTTTCTAAGCATTCAACTTCTGTGACACCTTTTGAAGAACTGCTCACTTTATAAGATAATCAGCAATATGTTTAAACACAGGTACCAACAGTTTTGATCTTATCACTCAGCTGTACATGAATCACATATTCATTAATCGGTGCTCTCAATAGTAAAAAATAATGTGTGCAAACCTTTTTTTATTCTTGTTCTCAGTCAATTTTAGTATTTTATACAATTAAAAATAAACAAGCCCAATTATTTTCTAGGTCAAGAAGTGGTGTTCAAGTGCCTTGGAGAAGGAATTCTGGAAAAGGCCTTTCAGGGATATAACGCTTGTATTTTTGCCTATGGACAGACAGGTGAGTACCCTAAAGGGGGAGAACACTGTGCACATGGGAAGTGAGAACAACAAAAATAAATATTAAGGTAGATAACATTTAAAAATGGTATTTTGAAATACGATATTTCATATACATTTAGTACAAGCAGTGAGAAGTGAATTCTAAAGATTCTAAAATTCTGTCAGTATGATCCTGGTTGCTACCTGTTGGGGCCTCTTAAAGCCTGAAAGGAGTAGTTCCTACTGGAGACTTATTCAGTTTCTAGTGCTGAAGTGTGTTCCAAGGGCTCCCAAGTAGCGTCCCTACTGAAAGAAACCTTCAGGATAATTTCTCTTGTTTACCTTGTCCAAAAAATATGCTATCTGTGTGGAATAGCATTGTTCTGGTACATGCTCCTGGAGCAATAAAAAGAGAAATAAAATGTACTTCTTGAACGAATGAGTAATTAAGAAATTATATTCTAAAGCATTTTCTTCTCCTTTTTTCTTTTAGGTTCAGGAAAATCCTTTTCCATGATGGGCAATGCAGAGCAGCTGGGTCTGATCCCACGGCTCTGTTGTGCTTTATTTCAGAGAATCTCTGTAGAAGAAAATGAATCTCATACTTTTAAAGTTGAAGTGTCCTATATGGAAATCTACAATGAGAAAGTCAGAGATCTGCTTGACCCAAAAGGGTGAGTATCTTCACTTTACCCCAGAGCCTTCTGTACTTTTGTCTAAAACTCTAAAAATAGGAATTGATTTTGGAAGTCCCTGAGAAATTTTTTTCAGAATGTATGTTTATATGACTTCTTTAGAGAGGATTAGATATCAAACACCTGAAAGAGGAGAATATTCAGGTGAAGCTTGTATATGAAATAGTAACTGGTGTGATTAATTTAAACATTAGGATACCGGCCTACTGATGCAAACAAATACTGTGTGAAGTACTTTACCAGTACTACACCAGAAAGCAAGACCACATACAAATAAATTCTGGGGTATTTTTGCTGGATGATCCAGGCAGTATTTGTGTAGGAATTTTTGTCAGCTAGAAGAAATTCGAAGCTTGCTCCTTATGGTTTAGATGCTGAACTTCTTTGAATGTGGAAAGGTGACACCTTAGAATGTACTTAGGAATTCTTCTGTTTTGTTTACACAGAAATAGTGGTCAAGCACGCTGGCTTGGAGATGTGTATACAGGAAGTAGTTTGATAGGACTTTTTCAACTGAGCATTGATATATGTGGTTTATATTTCAATTCTTGAACATAATTGCTGAAGGTGTTGTATGCAAGATAGATTTCAGACTTACTCAGTATGTGTCAAAAAAGTGTAGAAAATGTGGGAAGAATGGAAGCTTTAGCAGCTGTAGCAAATTGCTGGGGGGGATTTTTAGGGGTTTTTTGGGTGGTTTTTGGTTTTTTTGTTGTTTTTTTTTTTCCCCTCAGCATTTTTTCTGCCAATTAAGACGTTTCAGGTTTTGTTCCAGCCACAAATACTGGAGTGGGAAGATGCATTAGAAATAATTTATGTATATAGATCAAAACTGGTTAGATTGGTTTGAGTCTTTGTTGTCTGAGTTACAAATTCTGGAGTGCTTTCTTCTTCCTGTTACAATTAAAAAAGACATAAGTTGACTTCTGCTATATAAGAGGTACTTATTTCATATTAGGTAATTTTTGGATATTATACTGGCTAATTAGTAGATTGTGCATGAGGTGTACTTTATTCCACAGAAGTCGGCAGTCCCTCAAGGTTCGCGAGCACAAGGTGTTGGGTCCATACGTCGATGGCCTGTCTCAGCTGGCTGTTACAAACTTTGAGGTAAATCTAAACCAGGGGCAAGTTTATAAATAACACTTATGTCCACGAGCAATAGGAGTCTCAGAAGATGTAAACTAATGTCTATCTAGATATTTTGGTTCTTGGGTGTTTATAGTCTCTGGCAATTGCAAAGATCTTCTCTAATTCTCTGGGAGTATTAATTTCATGTGGAAGCACTAGGTTTGCCTTTACGTTAGTTACAAATCTAGTAGAGGTATCTCATTAACTTGCAGTTTCACTGCATATAATATATGCCACAAACACTGTTTACTTGACACTGGAAGTATGAGGATACTATAAGAAGGATATTAGTCTTCCAGCATGAATTTGACTTTGTTGTTGAATACCACATTCTGTTTTATATGGGTGTATATGTAGGTTATTCATAACTTAAATCACAGCAGCATCTAAGCCCACATGATTTACCGGAACACATTCAAATAAGTCAGTATTGTGGAAGCCAATGAACCACTGTAGGCACAATGGAATTAACGAAAGCAGTGCAGTTTTATGAATTGTGTGGGACTTTCTAAGAGGAAACTGATTTGGAAGTTGTTTGTAAAAAATTATTTGTGTAGTGTTACCTTTTATTTTTTATGTTTTGTTTCTTTGTGGTTTTTTTTTTATTTTTCTGCAGCATCTGTGCATATTAGTTATAAAAACTGCTTTTGCAGATTTTATGGCTAATTGCTTATTTTGAATGCACATCTCCTTTGTGCAAATTCTAGTACATGTTGTTCGTGCTTCAGTTCATGCATCAGGTTTTGGCTGATGACTTCTGAAACGGTTTTGGAAGACTCAGCAAGCACATATATCAGGCTCTGCATAGTCATCTTTGTCTTGCGCATGTGGGAAGGTACAGGTTGAAGTGAGGTAACGTTTTGAGCCAATTAAGTGGAGACAGTATTAGTGTAGGTCAGTAAAGAGGTGCCCTGTGTAAGTGAGTCTGTGCTGGCCTGATTCCTGGCATTAAACAATATGATTTGTAATGTGGATGTCACCAACATATTTCAGCAGCAGATAAGGAAAGCATGCATTGACTGTAGTTGCTGGGCTTTTAAGTGCAGCACTTAAAACAGAGGTATTATTTAACATTGTTCTATGGATTTACAAGCCTCTGTAGCAATACATTTCAAAATGTGCAAAGAATTTTCTCATTACTTCTACCTTCCCTTCTTCCTCTCTCCCACACACCCTTCCATCTAGATGGGGATTTTGTTTAGCAAGCACAATACTCTTCTTTTATCCTAGCATCCCTTTTTACTCTTTTTGCTCTAGGATATTGAGTCACTGATGTCAGAGGGAAACAAATCACGAACAGTTGCTGCAACCAACATGAATGAAGAAAGCAGCCGCTCTCATGCTGTGTTCAATATTATAGTGACTCAGACACTCTATGACCTGCATTCCGGTGTATGTATTTCTGTTGATTAATTTATGGACTTGGGGTGGGTTCTTCTTCTTCCTTTCTCTTCCACATACATTGTCTGTTTACCTGTGCTTCGATTTTTGGTGCCATGGAGTCCAGTAATCAAGACTGAGAGAACCCTGAGTGAGGAAGCACACCAGATTAAAAAAAATAGTTGGATCACTTTTTAAGATCATGTTGACACCATGAGACCTTCTTAGGTCTTAACTGTTGCTGGAGTTAACATGTTTTAATGGCCCACACTGCCATAAGGTGATTGATGTTACCACATAGCTGATTCTGGTTACTTGATGCTTCAGGCCTTTACTAGAAAATATATGGGTGACTTTTAAAGATCTGTAAGACCTCTGGCAATTTCTTCTTCTCTCATGTCTCATATGTGATGAGACATAACTTTTAACACATGTTATTACGAAGAACAGTGTTTCATGGTGCCAGCATCAGGCGTGTTGGTGCTTCATGCCAGTGTTTCTTAGCTGTTGTTCTCCCATGTCCCATCTGTGCAGAATTCTGGAGAGAAGGTCAGCAAGGTCAGCCTGGTGGATTTGGCTGGGAGCGAGAGAGTGTCCAAAACAGGAGCTGCAGGAGAGCGCCTGAAGGAAGGCAGCAACATAAACAAGTAAGACATCGGCATACGCATGCTGCAAACCCTACTCTTGAAGGAATCACTGTTGGTTCCCTGGCCTCCTCTTGGTGTGCTTGTCACAAGTCAGCTCAAATGAGCTTCATCAGGAGCAGTTCAATATGGCTCTTTCAGCTGCTCTGTGCTGAGCAGCATGTGTTTCCTGACATTGGCATAGGGATCCTGATTCATACTTGACTCAGATGAGGGCTATATGAATTTTATCTGGAAAAAGTGACAGCAGTGCTCTTTAATTAAGCATATACCTTTTGTGATTCATTTATACACCCTGTCCCCAGGCTCATGTGTTTGTCTCATCATCTGCTTAAGGAAGAATGCAAAGTTGCGGAGTCTAATGGCTTTGTTCCAACATGAATTAAAATATGTAAGAGTATAATGCACAGTTTGAGAAAATCAGATCAGAATGAAGCTGTGTTGGTTTAGCATTGCCTTGGGCATTTGTGCTCAAGCAATGACAAGTTTCAAAGCATGTTTTTAGCCATAATTACTGTGTTGCTGTCCAAAAGCAGGAATGTGGCACACTGTTGCTGTTGTCCTAAATATACTAATTTTCTGGGAAAGAAAGAGTGTAACTGTTACATTAAAAGCTACTTCTTTTTCAGTTTATTTCAAAATGTTATGAAATGCTTTGGTATTTTATGTTAACAATGACAGCACAATGTGTGTATGAACAGCACCCATATTTACAATGATTCAAATTTACCTCTTGTTAATTCAAACATATTTGCTCTTTCTAGTTTAGTTTCTAACCTACTTTGTATTTAATGCATCATGTTGGTAGTCACATTGGCATAGTTCTTATGAAACAAAACGATGTGGCTGTCTTTGCTTAATGGCAGATATTGTAACCTTACCCCACAGGTTCCTAGTTAAATTCAGATTGGTTTTGCTAGAAACTGTATTTGTAGTTTGCATAAACAAAGGTGAAATTAAATGTTTCTTTCTAATTCTTGGAAAATAATTCAAATGCCACCCCTCCCAACAGCTATTAACAAATTGAAAATATAACTACAGATATAGAAAGACTTCAGGTTTCTTTTTCCTTTTAGGATATTTATTCAGCGTTAAACTTTTATGGTATCAATGCAGTAGGAGAGGCTTGTTTTGCCCATGCTGAACCTCTTTGGCAATACAGAACTTCAGATAAAAGCACTAAACATTTCTGTAAAAGTATTTAAAAAAAAACTGGACAGCTATACATTTTGCATTCAATTAAATTCTTATATGATACAAATCTGTAATACTTAGTCCATTTATTTAACATTCCCTATTTGAAATCCCTTTTGGAACTGATAGGTGAACGAGAATTCTTACTGCTGTGCTTGGTGTCTTCTGTTAGAGTTTTGCTGTTGGAGTTTTAATGAAGTCTGACTTTTTTAAGCCTCAAAATAGATGTACATGTACATGTTTAGTCAGACTAGTTCTTCAGAGAACATTGTGTGCAATCTTCATTAGGGTGAGATGCAACTTATCATTAGGAAAAGGTGATACTTTTTTCTGGAGTGATGGAGTATATTTAAACCATATACCATTCTATGTCAGCTCCTTTTCTTATTATTTTTATTCTATAAAAAACCCCAGTAACATATATCAGTGGCATGTGTTATGTTTAATGAGATAAAAAATGGAGCTGCTGGCACGTAAACTTGCTGCTTGTTTTATAATTTATTGCCTTGAAGACGAATGTGGAAATAATGTGCCTGTTGATTTAGTGTCTGTACCATTTGTTTCTGATGAAAGCTGGCTAGAGCTGTGGCTAGATGCCACCTTGGTCCCATGACTTTTCTTGTTGAAAACATTCATTCTTGATTCGGGGGCAGCATGTTGCAGAGGGGGGCTGCTCTCTCACTTACTGAAGCAACTGAGAGTTGTGTCATTTTGTGTCAACATCTTCCTCAAGAGGTGTCTTCTGTTTTTTGTTCCTCAGAGCTGATGCAGAGTTGCCTTGGTAAAGGAGGTTTTTGGGAGATTTGGCATACCTCATAGAAAAGTTGGATATGTTTGTTCCTCCCCAGGATGTGCTAGTTCCCATACCCAGTGTAGAAAAGGAGGTGCTTAACAACTCTTTGTGGTGTAGTCAAAGAACTTCTAGAACGCAGTAGTAGGAGGAAGCAGAATAAACAATCTGTCAATTAGTGGCTACCAAAAAAAGTACTTTGAGCAGTCTGCAATTTTACCTCTGATTAGTAAAATCATAGCTGTTGTCATTTTAACTTTAGAATATGAAAAGAAGATGTAGGCAGGACCAAGGAATGAGTTGGGACAAGTCTGGCTCCAAGCTGATTTAAGGGAGGGTTTTAGTATTCACAGTTAACTAATAGAAAAGTGGGTTCTGCTCATTGAAGAGTTTGGTTCTAAATTGTACAGAAGTAGCTTGAAAAGGTGTCACTTAGGGACAGAGTTGTAAGCCTGTGATGGGGAAGTGATGCTTCCTTTTGAATGCTGGCTCAGACCCCTGGTGGGAGTGTGCCCACTAGCAAGGACAGCCTGGACATGCCTGAGGAACAGGGACAGGAGAACAGACAGTGTGCAGAAATGTCACTTTCCTGTAAACTTGTAGCAAGTCCACTCTGCTTCTTCTGGACTGACTCAGTCTGCTGTGTGCTGTGGGCTTAGGCCTTCTGGTTGATTCATTATATAAGTACTGTGAGATAGGATCAGAGTAATGACAGATCTCTGATGCATCATTCAGCAGGAAGCAAAGCAGCTGATGAGTTCTGTAATCATTTTGTTGGGCAGCCATTCCTTTTGCTGCTTCCCTTAAAGTCTTTAAACAGCTTTGTGTTACGAAATCTAAACTACATAAATGGTTCCAATTTGGCTTTTATTGCTGATAAAAAGATCTTAAAATTTTAAAATAAGATCAGTATTTGTAAGGTGCAGTAATAGTATCACATTTTTTAATCCCATGTTAATCAACTGCACCTTGTAATTTCCTGTTCATTAAAATGCAGTACCCATAACTCAAATTAGTGTTGCAGCCCAGTTGGGAAATAGTTTTCAATCACAGGTCTTTTTGAATCCCTGTTCTTCCTACTTCCCATCTGACTGTCCATTTCTTCCGCTTCCCTCAGGGTTTGGCTTTGGTTTTCACATTTCCCCTCATTTAAAGAGAGAAAGAGAAATCAGAAGAAAGCAGTCTAGGGTAGATTTTTAGCTTTATGCTCCTTGGACTCCGTTGGGAGTGTGCTGGTGGTACTTTTGAGATGTGCTGGAGGAGGTTGCTCTAGAGCAGCATGGAGCATCCTACTGCTTGCTCTTGCAAGTTTAGCATGCTAAAATCTCTGTGGAGAGCAGGGGCTGGATGCAAGAACCAGTTCTCCTTTCTCTATCCTCCATTCAAAAACATTCAGAGGTTATTAGGCTTTTCTTCAGGCCACAAAACTAAAATTAACTTTCTGTTTTTGCTATGAATTTTTCAGAGGTGAATCAGAAAGTTATCTTACAGGCAAATTTACAAAATAGAGTGCTCTCTTGGGAGTTCAGATTACCTAGCCTTTCGTTAAATTTCATTTTGCTCCCAGGTCTATGCTATCTTTATATGCAATATGGGATACCTTTTGTGGCACATGTAATGGTTCTTGTTAAGTTACCCTTGGATATCTTCCTTGAAATACACTTCTGCAACATTTTTTTCATTCCCTAAGTGCTATTTCTGAACCAGTGGTGGTTCTAAGCAGCACTGAGGCTCTGTTATAAATACTGTGCAAATGCTGCTTATAAACCAAAATAGAATTACTTCTTTGAAAAGAAAACACAAGAAGGTGGAATGGAACAGTACAAAAAAAGATTTATTTGACTATCTAATTGCAATGCTACTGTAGCTTTTTCCTTGGTACTTATAGAGAGTAGCTGGATATTTGCGCAGGAGGAGTGTGAGAGACCCAGAATTCTCTTGGGCTTCAGTGATGTCTCCATTAAAACCCTTTAGGCATCTGTTTAATGTTCTCAGGCTCCTCAACAAGCTCATTATCTTAAACATACTCAGCCCAAGAGCCCTGATGTCACTTAAAATTTACACAGGGTTGTATAAGAATTGCATAATGTAGAGCACATATGCTTTGCATGGATTGTTGATGCAGTTACCCCTTTTGGTGGAAGTTGTACATGTACCAAAATGCATTAATTGACTATTTTCTTCACAATTCTAGAGCATTGCTGCCTGCTAAGCATTTTGGGGTCTTTTCTCTTTCACACTTGTGCAGCGCCTTTGTAACTGAGAGATCATTTGATCTGTGCTCCCCAGAAAAAGCTGCTGAGGCTCTACCTCAATTATAGCCCAACCCAATTGTCAAGGGACGTCTTAATCTGCCTCTTCTGATCAGCAGCCTTCTATGGCTTTGTAATGACTGGCTGGTCACTGGTTCACCAGGCAGATGAGTACTCCTGGGCCATAGCTGGATTTGATCTGAGGATCAAATCTGCCTCCTTATGGCTGGAGGATTGTTTGGTTTTAGTTGGCATTTGAGTCAGCGTTCTTAAACATTGTTCCCAGAGACAGAGGTTCTTGCTGTGCTGCCAGCACTGACTTGTAACACTGTCATGAGACTGCATCCAAATCAGAAAGATTTTTATCCTCTGAGAAAAGGTAAATGTCTAATCCAGGGCAGCGATTTTTCATATTCTGAAGCAGTCTTATTTTACACTTTTCAAACTATTCTAAATATTTCAACACAGTCTCAGTCTTTCTGAAATACGATCTCAGTACCACCTACGATGAAACACTGTTGATAACAGTTTCTTTCCTCCAAATAGATAACTTTAAAGAAATACACCGCCTTGTTTCAGCAGGGCAATGGGCTAGCTGATCTTTGGTGGTCATTTCCAACTTCAATTATTCTATGATATTTTTAAAATTGGATGTGCAGTTCTGCAGCGCAATCCTTTTTTTCTGTGTTATTAAATCTGTATTTGGAATATGTGCTAAAGCTGTTCTGCTGTTTTGCATTCATAGATCACTTTCAACACTGGGCTTGGTTATATCATCACTTGCTGACCAAGCAGCAGGGAAGGGGAAAAACAAGTTTGTGCCTTACAGAGACTCTGTACTCACTTGGCTTCTCAAGGTAATTTATATTTTCTGTTCACCATGTTCACAAGATGTCAGCTTACTTATTTGTAGGATTCCTGTGTACATGGACTTCTCATCTTTTTTTAAAGAAGTGAGTGAAGGAACCCTCATAGCTATGTTATTCCAAGTAATGTGGACAGCTGAGTGTTTCTTATTAATTCAGTGTAAAATCCTACTTGACTGTTTTCAGTTGTAATGGAATCAAAGGTGGTAGAGGTGGCTAGAAATGTTTATGGAACACACAGACTAGTTTATATCCAGAATACATTTCAGTGCCTAAATAGTACTTTCAGTGCCTTTATTAAGTGTTCTAAGTCTCTTTGTGAAGATAGTATATAGTCTCAGCACAGTTTTTAACTCTTGAACTTTCTGTGGCTGTACTGCAGGACAACTTGGGAGGAAACAGCCAAACTGCCATGATAGCCACAATTAGTCCAGCAGCAGACAACTATGAAGAAACACTCTCAACTCTGAGATATGCAGACAGAGCCAAAAGGATAGTTAATCATGCTGTGGTGAATGAAGATCCGAATGCTAGGGTCATCAGAGAATTACGTGAAGAAGTTGAAAAACTGAAAGAACAGCTCTCACAAGCTGAGGTAATCTTATACAGAGTACAATGTAAAATGTGTTTCTCAAGGAAATGTCACATTCTTTGTGGAAGAACATCGTTCTTACAAAATGTGGAAAGAAAGAGCCTTGCACCCATTCTTTTTTGTTTTCTTTCCTTTAAAAAAAGAAAAACCAGAATCTTTTTTCCTGAATTCAACATATGTATGCTTATCTTTAATAGCCTTTAAATGAGGACAACTTTGTACTGATGGTGACCCTTTTCAGATCTTGAGGACCTTAAGGCCAAGCAATAATTGATGCAGCACAGATAAGGACTAGATTACATCTTCATTGTGTAGACTCACTTATTAGCAGATTTTAATTTTTTTTTGCATTGGTGGACTATATGTAATGTTAGATGGAAAAGTGTGAAAATCATAAATCTGTTATTGGGCAACAAAATTTAGGGGACATTTCTCTCTGACATTTGTGAAAATCTGTTAAAAATCGTCAAAAATGCAACACTGAAAACCATCAACAATTTGCTTCACTGCCTTAATAGTTGACACTGTGTGATTGATGCTTATCTTAGATTTATACTTCTACTTGAAGAATAAACTATCCAGGTAGTAGGATAGTTTATTTGGTATCCAGGATATCTGGACAAATTAGGTACTTAACAGACTGGAAAATATTTTTTATCTTTTCAGGGAAGACACAAAATACTGATGGAAAAGAAACAGAACTGTGCTTGAGGGTAAATTTGTGTGGCATTTAAATTTCATCATCATTTAAGGACTAGTGTTTTCATGTGAATACTTCCTTACAGACTGAAATGGGAAAATCTTCTTTAAAGAAAAGGAGCCATTCACTATTTTCATAAATAAAAACCTGTTCTAAGGCCTTATTTTAATTTGGAAAGTATTACTGTAGCATGTTGTTAGTTTTGTTGGCAGGCTGCAGCTGAACACAATCGGTAGGAAGGTGTCCAAAGTCTTACTAATTATTTTGTTAAGTGTTTTCTCTTCTACCTTCTGTTAGAAACAGTTATGTAGGGTTATAGGCCAACCTGTTCAATTGTTACTTGGCACTGGACATATTCAAGCCCTTTGCTTTTGTTTCCTGTTGTGAAATCAGAATCTTGCGTTATCTCCAGAGCATGCCTTCCTTAGGTAATCAAGAGTCAGTCTGAAAGCTTTAATGCAACTCTAAGAACACTTACAAAACCAAGACAGAATGGAAGGCTAAATGTCTAGAGGAATTGGTGTTTGAAGCTACGCTTGGAAGAAAGACATTGTGCTTGAACTTCAGCTTGAAATTCAGCTAGGAATTAAAGTTTTTAAATATTCACATATTTTTATACAGAAAGTGAAGTTTGAGTGGCCAGGTCCAGAGATTTTTGTTCTTTCCATCTTTCCCTCTGTAGCTATGTCAATCTTCAGCTATTTCAGATCTGGATCCAACAAAAGTTGTTTCCGTCATCCTCCTTTGCAAGTTTCCTATTTCTTTAACTTCTACCTTGAAAAACCTGGGGACATAGTGGAAATCTGTACTTGTTGCATTTGATATTATGTTGCTGCGTTCAGTTTCCTTGTTCAGTCAGATGTCACAGTGGTAAGAGTAGCTGAGGGTTTTTACTAATTTCTACCTTTTAGGCCATGAAGGCACCAGAACTGAAGGAAAAATTGGAAGAATCGGAAAAACTAATAAAAGAGTTGACAGTCACCTGGGAAGAAAAGCTAAGGAAAACAGAAGAAATTGCACAGGTACGTCAGAAATTTTTAGGAGGAAAGACAGATACTCATATAGTGCTAGTCAGCTGAACTTCATGAGCTTTAGTGTACTATGCTGTTTTCCTATCACCTATTTGAAATGTCTCTGAACTTCTACCTTTTCCCCTTGTTTCTTGTTTTTGGGTGGGTTTGTTTGTTTGGTGGTAGTTTTTTTAAAGTCTGGATTTTATTAGCATAAATCTAGTGGTGTCATGATAGCATTGATAAAAGTCAGTATTTGATTTAAAAATAAAACATCAAAATGTGTTTGGGCAGCTCATTTATTTATAAGACCACAGTGGGACCACGGACATGTGTCCCTTGAAGTGTCTAAGAAAGTGAAGAACTACAAAAGGATCAGAATTGTGGGTGGTATTTGTTGCTTTTGCTTTTAGCGATTTCTAACCAGAAAAGGAAAATGTTTACATGTAGTCACTAATGTTTGTTTGTTATTATTTTTGTACATAAAAAGAAAAACCTTCTGGATTCTAGTGTGCTTTTCCATCATTTTCTCCACCCATAGCTTGAAGAATAAGTGGTGTTGGTTTCTCTTTCTAGTCCTAATGTTCCAGAAGCATGTTTTGCTGCAACCACTGTTTAAATATTTTTTTAAAAAAAAAGAGGCAAGGGAAAAACCCAAACTTAACCAGCCAAATAAAAAACGCCAACATCCAAACTGTAGCAAAAAAAAAAAAAAAAGACTCACATGATCAAGTAAGTGCTTTAGCTGAATTAATAATAAAACTGCAAAAGAATAAGCCTAAACTGTGGCATGCTATTTTCTAAATCATATATGACTATGATTATCTTTGAAGTAATTGGAACTGAGTTTCACTTTTTACTAATATAAAGACTCAAAGCCACATTGTGTTACTTACAAGTAGGTTTAATAAACTCAATAGAGCTGTGTAGGTAAGCCTAATAAATTTAATAGAACTGCTTAAGTAAGCTCCACTTTGGGGAGGCAGGTGTTTGAGGATTACATCTAACTTTTTATGGTTGGTGTGTAAAAATAAATTCTACTGACTTAGGGTGCCTGGTCATTGTCTGGTGGTGATATACAGAATGTATACTCAGCATGTGCATCTTCAGCTTTAGTTGCTCTGTGCTTGTCCCTACATATTGCAGCAGGTAAAATTAGCCTATTTTTGTGCTTACAGGAGAGGCAAAGACAGTTGGAGAGCATGGGAATCTCCCTTGAGTCTTCAGGTATCAAGGTTGGGGATGACAAGTGTTATCTGGTGAACCTGAATGCAGACCCTGCACTCAATGAGCTTTTGGTTTACTATTTGAAGGTAAGGATCTGAACAGGATATTTGCACAGAGTGGAAGGACACTTGCTTTGAATTTCTAGCTTTAATTTACTCAGAGGGAATGTAGACTTTTGCTGCAGAAAAATAGGATAGGCCTCCTCTTAATGTTCAGTCTTTTGTTCTCCCTTTGCAGCTCAGCTTCACTGTTTTCCAGTTTGATCTCCTGATTGCCAACAGTGGGAGAAATGCTCAGTGTGGGCCAGTTTTGAGGTCAATCCTAGCTTTTCCAGGCAGGATGTACCTGGCTAATTGTCTTCTGGCCTGAACTTCAAGGAGGAGCTTCATGTTAGATGCTTCTTTTTGTTAGGGAGCTGGGGATTGCTTTAAATACGTGAAGAGTTAATCATAAAGACATGATATTCAGTAGTAATCAGGAAGAATAATGTAACACAGTCTTGAATGACAGGGAAGCTTATGAGAGAGGGAGGTTAAGAAAAGCACTGTTAAAAATTTCCCAGTTTTTCCCATACCAGAGTGAAGAAGTGTCAAATACAAACCTAGTAGGTTCATAGGGAAATGTGAGCTGCTTGTCAATAATATATGAAAGACTATTTTGTCTTTTTTTTAGCTAGTCTTCTGCTTTGGTAGCTGAAGGAGGACTTCTGTATTTGAACAGTATCAGATTAAACACGTCTCAAACACAAACTATTTCAGTAGAACTTAAAATATGACTTGGAGTTGTGTAGAGAATGGTATGTTTGGTTGAGTTACTGTATAGCTGTTTTCTGAAAAGCAGAGAACGCTGCACCTTGTTTTACTGTCCATGTTGTTGTCTTAATTATGCCTATGTGACATGGCTGCTTTTCTTCTGGTTTTTGTGGTTAATGTATGTATGCAGGCATAGTATGAGAATACTTTTAAATCAGAATTTGTGTGTCAACTGCTTTATTTTGCTTTAGCTAAAACTGTATGACGGTGAAGTTCAGGGCAGAACAACAGTTTGTGTGTGACAGTTGCAGTCTTGAGATCTGCTGTGGCACCATTTCTGCTCGACAGACACACAAACTGTGCAGTCTCACCACTTCAGCTAATATTTTCTTAGTTATGTCAACAGTGGTAGTTTGCTTGTCTCTTAGTAACAGCTTGTTTTCTAGGATCACACAAGAGTTGGTGCAGATACCTCTCAGGATATACAGCTCTTTGGTATAGGAATCCAACCAGAACACTGTGAGATTGATATTGCTTTAGATGGAGAAGTTACACTCACACCAAAAGGAAATGCAAGGTAAGGAAGATCAGCAGCAGTTTCCATTGAAATGGAAATTTGCTTTTCTTTGGCAGAACATGACTTTCATGCATTTTTATTTTACATAGGCAGAAGTATCTAATGTTCTGATCAACGAGTATTTTCATTACAGTTGATTTAAACAGATACTTAGAGGGAAATTCAGAGATTAAAACTAAGATTTCCCTGCACGAATGAACACCCACCTACCCACTCTGCAGGGCAACAGGCTATCAGTGGTTTGGCTTGGAATAAGCCATCTAAAGAAGGTATTTGGTAGGAGTGAGGGCCATTGTCTGTATCTTGGGTAGTAACAAGATCCCTGAGATGCCGTTGGCTGTCCTGGCCTGTGTGATGGGATAGTAACCTGTGTCTTGATGGCAGAGAATAAATGGTGCCTCGTGAGTAGTTCCTGCTGTAAAGTTCAGTAGTTCCTGCTGAAAAGTTCAGTATTTTGTGAGGAAAAGTTGCTTTAAAGATCTGAATTGTTTCTAAATCCTTAATTGTGTCTAGTTAATATGCAGTGTAAAGTCATGCTTCACCTTTTGTTTCTAACTTCTGTACTTTAATTATTTTTTATTCCAGGGGCACTGGGGCTCCTTAGGTGTAAATGTTTTTGTCACTTGGTCTCCAATATGTGGATGTGGATATCCAGCCTGTGATAAAGCAGTACCTTTGTCCTAGTTAATAGTCATGCTGCTTGTCTGAAATTTGAGTGTCTAAATAATGTGCAGATCAGTATCAGAATGAGAAACTAAAGTTTGAGAGATACATAAAAAAATCTGATTTCTTTCATTCTTACTTTAGTAAAATGCATTTGTATTTTATTTCTGCAGCCTACAGCACAAACAGATGGGATTCAGGCTTGTGGTGATAGTTACTTACTAGAAGTCAGTCATTTTGACTGGCAGGAACAAGGGCACATGTCAATGGAAAAAACATATTTTTTTTTTCTACTCATGGCTTAAGTAACTGTTCTTAAGATACTTGTATCAACAGAAATTTAGCTACCAGAAATTCATTGAAAAAAGTTTAAAGATCTGATCTAAAATTAATGCTTTTATGTTTGTGTTGACTTACATGAGAGAGCTGAAATGAGAATGCTGCATCTGAAAAGGCCTTTTTCATTTTACTGAAGTTTTTTTCCCCTTTCAAATAAAATGCTCTGCTTTGTGACTCACACATGCAAAAGTTCAACAGCTAAATTTTTCCCATTTTGTGATTGAAACTTAAATACAAAGAAACGTACAAAGAAATACAGCAGTATACCAGATGTTCACAAAAATAGACCCTTGTAAATAATAGAGACTCCATTTGTTGAAAGAACAAAACTTGGATCTAAGAATCTTTTCTTATGCTTGAATGCTGAATATGTTAACAGCATGTTTTACAACTCAGTGTTGACTAAGCTGTATTTTGGAGAGCTCTATCAGTAGGATTTACATACATTTAAGTTTGGACTTTATAAGTTTATAAGAAACAGGCAGTGACCCAGTTTGAGAAACAGGCATTTAGAGAAAACTTTGCAACCAAAATCAACCCTGTCTGTATGTTTACTGAAGAGAGTTGTACCAGCCAAAGGCAGAGGGGAAAGGTGCTAATTCTGACTACCGAAATCAGACCAGTAGCTTTCCCATTGATCCTTTCATGAGAACCTCGCTGGTTTGTTACCATATGATACAAATGACTGTCAGTAGATGGGAGAAACAGCAATTCTTCAATCTTTTTTTTTTCAGGATTTCACTGGAGTTGTCTTTTTTTTTTCTTTCAGATCCTGTGTAAATGGTGCACTGGTATGTTCTGCCACTCAGTTATGGCATGGAGATAGAATATTATGGGGAAACAACCACTTTTTTAGGTAATAGTTGATCTTTATATTCCACCCACTTTACATTCAGCCAATTTATTTTCTTATCATTGTTCCAGATATTTTTTTTTTATAAACTGAATTTCTGTTTTTACTCAGAATCAATTTACCAAAGAGGAAACGTCGAGATTGGCTGAAAGACCTTGAGAAAGAAACTTCCTTAGGAGAGCATGATCTGGATGCAGCTAGTGAAGCTTCTTCAGAACCAGACTACAACTATGAGTTTGCACAAATGGAAGTCATTATGAAGACACTGAATAGTAATGGTAAGGCAACTGACAGATAAAAATGTTCTTTTGGATTGTCTAAAAAATTCAGCCTGAAACTTAATTTCTAGGTAAAACAAGCAATACACATGTTCCAGAGGGCTTTGGAGGATTTTCAGGATAAGATATTTTACAGAAAAAATGTTAAGTGTGTGCAAAATATGTGCACCTAGGTATAAATACATACACAAATTAGTGGTTGGTTTATGCCCTGACACAATTTTATCTATTTATTTATTATGTATCTATTTATTTATGTACCTCTGCTTTCTTTTATAGTGAAGCTGACTTGTAACCACATGCCTGTCAAATTAACATCCAAGTTTACTAAGTTCTTGTTTTTGAGAATTACTGTAGAAAAAAGGGGTGTACCATATATGGCTCAGTTAGTTTCATCCTACTTTTTGTATCAAATGTTACTGACACCATTTTAACCTTATTAAAAAATAATCAAAATTATAAAAAAACAATAGGCAAATACCAGCTTGTTTTTCAACACTTGATCACTCTCAATATTTCACATCATCTTTATTAAAACAAATTATGATGCTTTTTTGGAACAACACAATAAGGTATAATATACATAAAATAATGGTATGGTGTATATGAAACAATGGGGCTTTTTCATGATTTTCAGAAGTCAGGTCATAGTACACTTGATACAACACAGTATAAAGAAATGCTGAAAAACTTGGTAAACTACTTTGTTCAGGTGTTTTAATACACAAAATCAGAGGCAAATACCTTGGGGTTTGGTCCCTGACCAAGAAGACACAGTAGATGGTGTTTCATTGCTTTCTGTTCTCCTTTCTTCACAGTATTTCCATTGTTTGCTGTGGTTTGCTTATTGAAATACAGCATTTACTTTTTATTTCATCTTCTCTTATTCTTTTACTTTGTCTGTTTTGCCATTGAGTACAGCATGACGGTTTCATATGTTCAATGCAGCAATACTTTGCAGGATTTTTAGTTTAATTTTTAATGAGATCGCTTATGTGAGTTACAGATCACTTAAATTGATATGAAATTGCTATTTGATAACAGAAATATTCTCATTACGGTTCACTCATACCAAGAGATGAATTTCAGATGAATCTACCATCCTGGTGGTCTTCAGTGTTGTCATCCCTTGTGAAGATTCTGTTGCCCGTTTTAAGGCCTCAAACCATCCCATATCTGTGTCAAAACTGGGACAAAGGTTTTGAACTCAATTGGCTTGTGCATGAGGCTGCTGGAAAAGTCTGAAAGCATTAATTGATGCTTGGTCTGCTTGTTACTAACTGGAGATTTGACCAAAGTGTATCAGTCTATAATGAGTCAGTGTTCTTCGAACAAGGGTCACATTTTTTGGTTCTCATGTGTTGTTATCCAGCTGATTGAAACAATTCTTCACAACATTCCACGTGTCTTTTACATTTTAGTTCAGTAAGCTTTTCTGATTGTGGTCCAGGCCAGTTTTTGTTTTGGTTGGTTGCTTTCTGTGTCTTTGCTGAGGGCAGTTCAGACCTTGCTATTCCTTAAAGCTCTTTCTTCCCTACTGCAGAGCAAATGTTTGCAGTGATACACGTCACACTGTTTCAGAAGGGTCACATCCAAATTTCTGCTGCTTCTGCTCGCTCCCACATCAGTGTTGCTTAACTAAAGTGGAGTAGTTAGTGACAATAAAATGCTGACAAAACAAGTGAGTGTGAGGATCATAGCCTGGTCTTTTGATCTGAAGTTAGATAACTTAGCAGCACTAACAGAACTTAGCAGCACTTTCTCAATGGTTTAGCTAAGGTACCTTTTCTCAGACAGGCTTCCAGTTTGTTGTGTAAGAGGTAAAGCAGCGCTGTTACAGTACCATTTGATTATTCTTCCTTAAAATTAAAAATAGATATGGGTAAGGAAGAAGAAATAACTAAATGACTGAACACTGTTAATTCTATTATACATATTCTCTGGAGAAGTCCTAAGAGGGAAATGAAGAGGTATTTTAAAAATTTTATTAGATAATTATTTTATAATCTTGTATAGATACAGTCCAAAGCAAGAGGGTTTGGTTTTCCTTTGTTTTGGTTTTTGGATTCCCCCCTGGATTTGTTTGAGAATTATAATCCTCTTTAAATAAATATCCTGACTTCTCCAGGGTGCAAGCACATTTGTTTTTATGGCATGTAACCGGTACAACAGTGTCACAGACTCCATCTGGCTCCAAAGAACCTCTGAGGAAAATGTGTAACTTTGAAAACTGCTGTAAAGAAAACATCCAGATCCTTTCCTTCCTTCAGCATGTTAACTTTCTTTGTGGGATTCTGTCAGATCAGCTTTGTACTGATAATTTGTGATGCTGGTCAAACACAGAATGCATCAAAGAAGTTTACTTTATTCTTGTATACTGTGCAGTGGTTAAGTAAACAGTGTGATTAGGTTAGGCAGCTTCTCATTTTAGCAAACAAAACTGTTACAGCTCAGGGAGATGATTTTCATAAAACTTAGCAAAGCAGCCTGTGTCATAACCCTCTTCTTGCTTGCCTAGGCAAATATACTTGGAAGAAATCTTAGGGAATTTATTCAGCATCAGTGTGACTGGATTAACAGATTACAGATGTGAATTAAATGACATTGTAGCAAGGTAGTAAATGCTGCTCATCCTATGAAGAAAAGACATCTTTATTGTTCAGTGTTAGTAGTCTGTGATTTTTCAGGGGATTAACTGCATATGATTTTTTTTTTTCAGAGTCATTGAACTCTTGTCACATAAATACGTAAAGGATTGGGGCTTGGAATTTTTAATGCTGTATGGAATTTGCTGTGTATTTGGCAGGCATTGGGTAGAATCTTCCATAATTTATTTGACTTTGCATGAGAAATGCAAAATTGTAGAACATGGTGTTTGAATTTAATTTAATTAAATTGTAGTTGTAGTTCTGTAATTGTAGTTCTGTTGTAGTTCTTTTGAATTGTAAAAAAACGCTGTTTATTTCTTCAAATTCTACCTAGATAGTTTATAACTCATACCATATTTTACTTTTTTCCTGTAACAGAGTTAAGGTTTTCTTAGTAAACTCTTTCAAAAGCTAAATTAAAAAGTTTTCTAAAACTGTAAATTTACCTTTTGCATTACAAGACAAGCATAAACCACCTTTTTTTCTTTTATCCCCAAGCACTACAGTATTATGTTGCAGTTGGAAAGTTTTCTACTAGGTTCTTGCATCTTGCTCCAAATATTTATCATGGTGTAATTCGATCCTATGGTTGTAGTGATCCTGTAAATCTAGGTGTAAATCATCACTTTTATTAAAGGAATCTGCTTCCTGAACTCATAGCTGGGTTTTGAGCAGTTTAGGAAAGTCTCATCTTAATGAGTCAGCCTTAGATTAATTTCCTGTATTTACAGACACAATGGAGTGATTTTAATTTCTTCCATTCTGTCATCTGTGTAATACCTGATTTTCTCAGACATTCTTATATAAAACTAAAATTGGTTTGGGGAATGATGCAGCAAAGCCCATGTATTTTAAAGTAGTTCTGGTATTATCTGGAGGATAATGATGGTGATAATTAACATTATTAATTAATAATGATTATTAATGATGAACATTAATAATATTGTAGTCCAGAATTTTAGAACTTGGTTCAGTTAGGGGTTTTTGTTGCACTGTTTAAAAGCTAATAATAGCTAACTTCTTTCTGAGAATGTAATGTACTAAAAAGCAATATTTCTAGTTATTTTAAGACACTTTTATGCATCACTAATTTGCTATTTGGTTTCTATTTATAGCGACTGATTTTTAACTTTGTGCTTTATAATTGCCATTGTTGTGGTATTTATGATGCCTTTGTGTGAAGCCAGTGATTTCTTCCATAAATAAGGCCAGGGCCACAGAAGCAACTTGCAGAAGTGTTTGCAAAAAGCCAGGAGAAGATGGTTTATAACTAAATCACACAGATATGTGACAAAATGGGACAGTGTAATTAAATCTAGGTTTATTTTTCTCCCTCCTTTGCAACATTCTGGCATCCTTAAAAGTCACAGAAACTTTTTTTGTTTAATAATGAAATGGAAGAGATATCACAAACAGTTATTTTACAGCTGATTTTTTTTGCATTTGAAAATACTGGCATGTCCTAGAGCTTCAGTATTGCTTCCCCTAACAGTCCACCACTCCAGCTTTGGAACCCCTCACCCTTTCTCTTGTGGTGTACAGAATCAGCACTCTGTTAGGTGGTGTGCTGTCACTCAACTGTCTAGGTTGGTCCTCTTGCAAAGCACTTTTTTTGCTATATTTGAGCTTTCAGAGATGTGTGCATGAGCCGGGTATATATATTGGTAGTACATACAGCTTACTCTATTAAATGGCTCTTTCAGAGGCACAGGCTGGCATTGGACCTAATCCTGGGAACAGACAGAGTAATTTTTCATTAATGTGAATGCACTTCAGATTTATCCCTAGCTGATTGACAGAAGCAGTTTTTCTAGAATAGACTATCCAAACGGATATTTGTTCTGTGTTGGTACCGAGGTGAAATGTGGTTGGTAAAGCTAAATGCAGAAGGCCCCTTGGGACATATTTTGTCTGCCTCAGTGCTGTGCAGCACATTAGTGTAGTGTGATGTCTGACCAGTCAGACCATTTGTTTGTCTCAGTTTTCATCTACAGCTCTCCAACATGTTTCATTCTCTGCCAAAATAGAGAAAGTACATTGCTTTTTACTTCCTTAAGTCGTTTCCTCTTCTGGTTAACATCATTTTCCCTTGTGTTTTGCTTTGTTTTCTTACAAATTTGTTTCCTTTTCCATCCATTTTTTTTCCCTACTGAGATTCTGGAATATATTATAACTACACAGCACTTTAATATGCAATAGACAAGGGTCTTAACTATTGTTGTAGCCTTTTGCATGCCATTTGATTTTTTAACTTTAGTTTGGATTTATCTGTTTAATGCAATATTTAATAATTTGGCTTTTGTTTTGGGGTGCAGTTTGTGTTTGCAGACTCTGGAGTATGTTGATTGCTGTTGCCAACTAAATAATGAGCATCCTGTAATGCTGAAATGACGTTTTCTCACATTTTCTGGGTTTTTTTTTCTCTTTTTTTCCCTTCCCTTCTTTTTAGACCCAGTACAAAATGTGGTCCAGATCTTGGAGAAGCAGTACTTGGAGGAGAAGCGGAGTGCTCTGGAGGAGCAGCGGGTGATGTACGAGCGCGAGTTGGAGCTGCTGCGGCAGCAGCTCTCCCCAGAAAGGCAGCACCAGCATGGCAGTGACAGGCTCTCCTACACTGCTCAGGCTGCACAGCAGAAAGTGAATCTCTGGACAGAGGAGAGGTGAGAATACTGGAGTTAAAACAAACAAATTAGTAAGAACTACAGAGGGTGAAAGATGGGGCTTGAACCTTGCATCCAAAATCAGTAAAAGCTTTTTGTGGAGCTGATGTGCAGAACAAGATTTTCACTTCCACCAAAGTATTAGCATTTTTTTAGGGCTGAGTTCTGACGTTTAATGAGTGCAGGATTTAACCCACAAAAGACATAAAAATTTAGCTTTTTTTGAGCAGTATTATTGGTCAGTTTTCTGTAGGTTTTTTTGTGTTTTTCTTGTTTTATTTTAAACTTGAAAACTGCTTATAAAATGTTTGATTTAGAAACAACTGTTTTAGTTCATGAAAGGAAGGAAAGAATAGTGCAGATAGGTAAATGCTCTGGTTGAGCTGCTTAGGAAGTTAAAGGCTTGCCATGAGGTGAATCAGCATCTTTGCAAAGGAATAGCAAGCACCTGAATGCAGCTCTGGTGAAAGACCATCATGAGGTTTGTGGGGACAGTTAAAATGCAGTCTAGGAAGATGTGAGCAGAATGTTTGCATTTTGACAATGGAAGAAGCTTGCTCTTGTTGTCATTGAGGAGAGAAGGATGCCAGCTCCATGGAGGGAAGTTCAAGGGGCAGCAGCCAAGATGATTTAAGTTTTCTGAATACCAGTGAGTATTCTGTCATGAGGCTAATTCAGCAGGAAGAATGCCTAGATGTTCTAACAGGTTTCTTGTAAATTTATTTAATCTGTTTCTTTTAAAACATAAGCTTCCTTATTCACTCAGTGTTTTTTTCTATATGTAGTGGGTTTGAGTGCTTTTTCATGTAATTATTTTTGCTTTATTCTTCATCCTTAAAAAATGAAATCCATTTACAATACGGGTGTAAACCAAGATAGTCAAGATTGTTTTGCAGCTTTCAATTGAGAGTGTTAGAAATAGAACAGAACAGATCTTCGTTTAGTTTTTGTGCAAGATTTTATTTTGTAATTTCTGCCCAGTTTAGCCTGGGAAAAATGCTAAACAAATAGCTAACTGTTGACCAGTGATGACTATAATGTTTTTCATGGCAAGTGTAGGGAGTAGTTCTATGATTCAACATTAATTAAAATAATTGTTTGCCCCTGTAAAAGCTAAAAACAGAATCATTGGGAACTGAATGTAAAATGTCACGGAGTCATGGTTGGGATTTGCAGACTCTCTTAAAGCTGCATATGGAGTGCAGAAATGTGCACAGAGTGAGAAATGTGTTAGCTGGAGGCCTTTCTATTCAGAGCTGCTTTGATCACAGCAAGGCCATCAAGAAATCATTGGTAATTTCAGTATCTCTTGCACTGCTGTAGCAGAGAAGAGAACTGGGCTTACTGGCAGGGGAGGCAGTACTAATAAAAAGATGCAGCAGAAGGGAAAAGGAAGTAGCAAAAAACTTGCCTGTCTTTGAGAGCTTAGAAGAGAAAATGGTAATTGATGAGCTTAAAATTAACCACCATAACCATGTAATCACAATGAAGAGAATCTGGAGTGATATCAAGGCTAAGTGTTCTGTCAGCTTTCACTTCTCATCAGTTTTCAGATGTTTCTGAGAAGGAACTGTGCTCTGAAAAAGAAGTTTTGCTTCTGAGTTTCATGGGTGAATGCTTTACTCTGTGTAACCGTTGAGCTGCTTGAAGCCTGTACTTTGCTGCATTGTAAAAAAGAGGAGAATGGATTCTCTTTGGAGCAATCCATGAGGAGTCTCATAGTGTTTTGATGGCACTGCATTTGAATAATCAGGTTTCTGGAAGAACTTATCAGTTCCCTGTCCTCCAGAAGATCCTCTTAGGTATAGTTTTTATTTTTATTTTTAGTTCTAGAAGAGGTTTTGGCTCCTGAAAAAAGGAGGGGAAAATGAATTGTCTTAAATAAGAAACCAGAAAAAAAATCTTTGAGTGGTTTCTGCTGTAAAAGCATGGCAACATGTTGCTGAGAGGATGTTTACCAGCCAACTGGCCAGAGGGCAAGAAATCCTGGGGAGAATGGGAAGACTGGATCTGTAAAATGTTCAAAAGTTCCAAGAGTCTGGATTGCAGGTGATTTGACTGGTGTAGTTTTAGCTTGTCTATCTGTTGCTGTGGCAAATGAAGCTGAGCTCTACTGGATCAGCCAGCAAAATTAATTTGATAGGTATCAAATGTGGGCATGTGGCTGTTGTATCTGTCAGATCAGCTGGAACACATTGCACAGAGGTTATTCCCACTTTCTGCTGACTGTGGAAGGACAGATGATACCTGGCCTGGTGTTGAATCCTGTTGGCATAAAGTTAACCCATTGTAACTTTGAACAAATTTTATTTGTTGGGGTGGTGGTATACTGGACCAGGGGTTTAGTCCAGCATATTCTCTATCTGCCATTGGGAATCCCAGAGACTTGCAATGACCACAAGTGAGTGTCACTTGTTTCTCCTTGTCTGGCTTTGTTTCAGGATTTCATGTTCAATGAGTATTTGCTCCAGTTAATACCCTAGTGGAGCTTATCATATGTTTAATGTAGTAAGAACTAAGAAATCCTATCTGAAGCTTTTATTTTATTTTTTTTTTCTTTCTGGAAGGGTTCTGGTACAGCTTGGTTTTGTGGGGGTTTTTTTGAGTGGCACACCTCTAGTTCCAAAATGGGACAGTGTAATTAAATCTAGGTTTATTTTTCTCCCTCCTTTGCAGCAGACTGGCATCCTTAAAAGTTGCAGAAACTTTTTCTTTTTTAATCCAGAAAAACACAACTGTTTTAAGAACTGCCCATAATAATTGGTTGACTTACTTGTAAGTTTGCCTTAGTTTTAAGCCATTCCTTTCTCAAGAATCTAGCTAAGATTGGTATGAGAGCCTCCCAAAAAGCTTTCCAGATGCTGGTGTCCCAGATCAGGGAAGTGACTGGCTGTAGCTGGATCCAATGGCTCTTACAGCACTTACATACAGATAAAAGCTGCCTTCAGTTTCCCAAGTTAGGCAGTTGTTTTACAGTGGCTGTAGGTGTAGTAGTGCATTCTCAGTATCAACTAGTTTCTTGTGATTAATTTTTTACTACCTTAATTTGCTGTGTGAATCCAGAATTATAGCTGTCTGTGGAATGTGCCACTTGCATGGGCTGGAATTACTTATTTAATTTTGATAGCCTGGATAGCAGAAACAAGAGGCAGAGGGAAAGGAATTTTCCATCTAATGCTGGGAGGAGATATGGAGGAAGTTACTAAAAATCCACTGAGGGTAGCAGCTATTTAAGACCAAATAAAACCCACCATTGTTGCAAACCTAGGCTTGGTAGGGGAGAGAGACAAAGCTGCATGTTTTGTCATGTTGAAGGCACTAAAATTCAGGGCTGCTTGCTAACACTGCTGGTTGTTTACCACTTTGGTTGTGGTAAACCTGGGGGCTGTCAGAGTGCAGTTTGAATTAGCCATTCCTTGGGATTTTTTGGAAAAATCAACCACTCAAATATTCTGTTGCTGACTGAGAGGCATGTTAGCAGCAGGCAGACTTTGCCTGTATTCATAGGAAGGCCCTTGTTCCTCCTACAGCTGTGTATAATTTAAGGTGTTTTGTAGAAATGAGAAGTGAATGTGCTCAACGTGTACCATATTTCAGTAGGACTTCGCATAGAAAGGCTAAAAACATAATACAGGAGAGAGCTGGTGACTGAAATATCCAAGGTTTGATCTTGTGTCTCATCACCTTTATAAAACTCAGTAAGTGCTGTTGAGATTACAAAGAAAGGCAGAATGGACTTTGCTCAGAGGGATAATCATGAGCATTTTAAAAGGTAATTTAAAGATGAGAATCCCAGGTGAGGGCATATCTTAGTACACAGGTGTATGTATAGTATGTGTCATAGCAGGTTTGCCAGGTGTTGCATTAGAGTAGATTTGCTCAGACAGGCCTGAGAAACCTGTTTGGAATTTGTCCAGAAACTGAGTGCACAGGCTTTAATCTGTGCTCATTCATCTGTTGCTTAAAAGACACCTTGGGTAAATAGGGTTTAAGATTTTTTTTTCTTAATATTTTTTAATGTGTGTTCTTGAGTAAGTGGGGAGAGGTCTGTGGTCACTGCAAAGCCCTTGGAGTGATACAAAGCTGTGGGCTGCAGTGAATGCAGGTTCTAACATTATGGTCTGAGGAAGAGTCGGTTTTATCAAGATGAAGTCTCACATGTTGGGACTGGTAGATTCTATGGAACAGGACTCCAGATTAAAGACAAAGACAGCTGCAATTATTTCATTTCTTGAAAATTCAAAATGTCCTCAGGGCTTTAAACAAATTATCACTGTACCAGCTCCCATATTACTGTGACCTTTTATTTGGGCATCACTGTACTAGACATGCCTCAACAGTAATTTGTTTAATATGTGATCACTGCTTTCCCTCAATAAAATTGTTGGAGTGTTTTGTGTTCACTGACACAGTGCTACTCAGCATTTCCTCTTAAACTTGCTACAGAAAAGTCTTTGTTAGCACCTCTATTTGCAGATTTCCAATAATAGAAATAGGTTTCTGTGTATTTTTCATGTTACCTACTGCACCACAGGGATGAATTGTTTCGACAGAGCTTGGCTAAACTACGAGAGCAAATAGTAAAGGCAAATACTCTGGTGAGAGAAGCAAACTTCTTAGCAGAAGAAATGAGTAAGCTAACAGATTATCAAGTAACACTTCAGATCCCTGCTGAAAACCTCAGTGCCAACAAAAAGGTAATGGTAACAAAGAATGCTGGGAAATGTAGCTTTGTGGCTAAACCTTGTAGACATATATAACATTCATCCAGCTTGAGCCAATAAAGTGTTACTTTTGTTAGATTGCGCATAGGCAAAATAGAAGTATTACCTGATTAATATGCTGAAAGTAAGTAAAAATGGCAACAGAGCATTAAGTATGGCTCTTGCTGTTTTCAAGTGTTTGATCACCATATGTGCATGCAGATGATGAACAGACATTTGTGTTCTGTTGCTGCAGAACCTGCATTTTAGTTTTATCTGCAGAAATTAATGAGTTTTGTTACAGTTTCCTACAGTTTTGTGTCTTGAAGGGTTTTACAGTGCTGCTGTAAATGTAATAGCAATTAGGATAATATGATTGTCTTAAGGGCTTTGATTGAGTGTGTTAATGTTCCTGTGGGAATGGTCATTGTTTGAGAAGAATAAAGAGATATGGATCCTCAGAGATGTGTATAGGCCATGCCCTGTCTGAGGACAGAAGCAGCATGACTGGCATGCAGAGAGAAGCTGCATGTTCTGTGTTTTATTCCTTTCTAAGAATGCAATTTGAGTGAAGAGTTAAACTACTTACCTGCACCTTCCCTACACTGATTGTTTTTTCTTCTGATTTAGAGGGGTGCAATAGTAAGCGAGCCTGCAATTCAAGTGAGAAGAAAAGGAAAAGGTACTCAAGTGTGGACTATCGAGAAACTAGAGAACAAATTGATTGACATGAGAGACCTCTATCAAGAATGGAAGGAGAAAATTCCTGAGGTAATCTATGTATTTTTGAAATGGATCACTGAGTTTGTTTTCTTTAAACCCCTTTTAATATGTTGTAGAGAGCAAGTACAATGACTTTGTATGTGAAAGATTAGGGTACTATGTTTTATTTTTAAGAACAAAAACAAGCAAACAAAAACGCAGAACAAAACAGTATGACTAATACTAAATATTCAAAATGCCCATACATAATAAAACACAGGTATGTCTTATCTCACTTGTGTTCTCAGATGGTAAGTGTGCTGAGATCAGATATAATTGTGCTGAGGTAGTGACTCACAGTGCCACTAAAAGCATATGTTTACCTGGCATGAAGATGACAACCAGCTCTGATGGAAGCAGCAAGCTGCATTAGAAATAAAATTATTAAATTGCAGTCAGTGTCAAAGCTAACAAGAATTCTCCTTAGAATTCTTAGAATTCTTCTTAGAATTCTTAGAATTCTGCACTCAAGGTGCAGAACATACTAGTGGGATAAAACTTGATTTAAAACTCTGAAATATTCTTTAATTTCATTTGTATATTCCCCAGCCTTAAAGCAGTGAAGAAATCAATTGAAGATATTAGTCTACATCAGTATTTCCATCAAAACCAAGTGGTGTTTTGTAAGAATTTAAGTAGCATGTTAGCCTTGGCAGATAAGCCTGAGATTTGTCAAAAACTTGCTTGTTTACTGGAAAGAGATGTGATATTTGGTATTCCAGAAGACATCATCTAAGTATCCAGGTAGAAGTGCATAAGAAATATATCTTACTGTCTTGTGGCTGTTAGGAAGCACCTAAATTACTTGTATCAAGAATCATTCTTAAATATGTTTGAACAACTCTTGTGCCTTTGTTACATGCTTTGGACGGGACAATGGGAATCTCTAAAATCATAACACAGGGGAGGTCAAGCACTTCATCTGTTCCCATTGAAGACAACGATGATTTTGCTGCTGACTTTAGTAAGAACTGATAGCACATATTTGAATACATTATGTCTGCCTGAGCCAGGATCATTCTTTTCATGACCTATGCCGTCCATAATGCATGTGTTCTATGTGCTACATAGAAACATGTAGGTCAAGTGCATGTGTTGAAGACAAAAGAGAAGAAGGGGAGGAACTAACAGATTCACTGAGAAGTGCATATTGTGCTAGGAATCTGCATGAATTCTTTGTGGCTGTATGGGGAATGCTGCAGGTGTGATCTCAGCTCTATGGGAGTCATAAGAACATGGTTTAAATAGGAGTCATCCTGCACCTTCCCTTTGCCCTTGTAGTGGTAGCCAGCAGCCAGACCAGCACAACCTGAGAATGGTTTGACTTCTCGTTTAAGAATTATAAACAGAGCAGAAAAAATGAAACATCTTGAAATCAATGGCTACTGTGATTGCTCATGGTGAAGTCTGCTTTGCCTTGACATTGCTAAAATATGCAGGTCATGATATTATTATATCCCTTAGTAAAGAAAGGATTGTATAATGTCTCATCTCAAAGATTTCATGTCAAATTTGTAAAACGATTCTGGTCTCTTTCTGCCTGTGTAACAGGAAGGAACAAAAATGGTTAGTGAAGTCATTTTTGTGCCACAATCTTTTAATACTATGAGGTTATTTTATCTCCTGTTCCCACACTGGTGGTTTTGTGGCATCTCTTTCATTATCTCTAAAACAGATAAGGAAACTGATTGGCAAGAGGGGAGATCCTTTCTATGAAGCACAGGAGAACCACAACTTGATCGGCGTCGCCAATGTGTTTCTGGAGTGCCTTTTCTACGACGTGAAGCTGCAGTACGCCGTGCCCATCATCAGCCAGCAGGGCGAGGTAGGACTGGGCTGAGCATGCTGGGTGCTCCTGCAGGGCTCACTGAGCTCAGAGGATCCCTGTGCACCGGGGCTTTAGCAAGCAAATGGTGCCTGCTGTCTTGTTCCCCAGTGAATAAGTGTTTTTCAAGTGGCCATGTATGTCCTCTGTGTAATTGCCTTCAGGTTGCAGGGCGGCTGCATATTGAAGTCATGCGTGTCACTGGGTCTGTCCCAGAACGTGTGGTAGAAGGAGATGACTCATCTGAGAACTCCAGTGAGAGTGGGAGTCTGGAAGTCATGGATAACAACGGGGAAATTATTCACAGAGCGAAAAAGCTCTCCTGCAGGGTGAGTGAGAAAGCTTGATGAAGTTTATGGTTTCAGGCCTCTGTAACTAAGTAGTCAGTCTGATGTAAAGTACTAAGCTGTCTAGACTATTGCTTGCTGAGAAGTCTCTGAAAGGACTTTTCTTGTTCCAGCTCAGGGTAGGCCAGTCAGTGGTTGCCAGTGGCTGATTTAATTTGTGTTAGTTTCTAGTAGATGTACATCTGCATCATAAATACTGGTGTTACAAGGACAATCCTTTACAGACACAGAAGGAGTAACAGTTTTTCTCTACATCTATCTCCTGTAGTCTGATCCTCTAATGTAGTATCTATGGGTGGTGTATGGATTTAATTTCTTCTGTGGTAAAGCATTTCATTCTCCACTTGAGTTTATCAGCTTCCTCAAACAAAACATGTACATGGGTGAGGTCCTTACATCTATGTTTCTGTATATGCAAAATCAGATTTCCTAAATGGGAACATACTTACTGTCCTTTAAAATTTCTACTGGCTGTTGATCTTCAATTTTCAGTTGAAGAAGAAACAGTCGTATTCATGACAATGTTTGTTTTGTCTCCACAGGTAAAAATAAAAGAAGCAACTGGACTACCACCTAATCTCTCCAACTTTGTATTTTGTCAATACACATTTTGGGATCAATGTGAGTCAACAGTAGCAGCACCAGTGGTAGATCCAGATGTGCCTTCACCTCAGAGCAAAGATGCTCATTTTACAGTGACCTTCTCTCACTGTAAGGTAAGTATTTTTATTATGAAATAGTGTTCCCAGTAAGATCATATATCTGAGAGAAACTGTTTAGAGTCTGAGCCTTGTTTTGCTGGGGCAATAAGGAGGGAGTCAAGTCATATAACTAATGACTTTTAACTATGCTTAAGAATCCCATAGTGTTTCACTTCGTCACTTCTTCAAAATGTAGCAAAAGGAAAAGATCTTTTAAATTCAGATGTTATCTTTAATGTGTGGAGAAAGCTAATATTTATATAATGACAGCTGATTATATCCTTGTTTGGTAAGCTTAGTAGCCTAAAAGAGATCTCTGGAGCTGAGACATCACTTTTATGGAAATTTTCAAACTATGAAATATGGTATGCAGGAGCATGAATTGCTGAGATGATGAGGTTTTACAACTTTCATGTTCAGAGTTGAGCTTTCTGATGCAAACTGTATGGTTTCATCACGCAGGAAGTTGGTTGTTTGGTGTGTCCTTATGAGCAAATTGAGGAGATACAATTTTTTAATATGGTTGAATGTGATTTGTTTTTCTTATTGCCAGGACTATGTGGTCAATGTCACAGAGGAGTTTTTGGAGTTCATTTCAGAAGGAGCTCTTGCTATTGAGGTGTGGGGTCACAGATGTACTGGCAATGGCAGCTCTGTTTGGGAAGTTGATTCTCTTCATGCAAAAACTAGGACACTGAGAGACAGGTACAAATAAATTACGAATGAATCCTTCCATCAACTTTCTTAAAGCATTTAATATCTGTGCTGCACAAAACCTTTTGAGGCAACTGTGAGTTTTTATGGGGAATGTCTTTTTAGATGGAATGAAGTAACTCGAAGAATAGAAATGTGGATTTCCATACAAGAATTGAATGAGATGGGTGAATACACTGCTGTTGAACTCCATCAGGCAAAAGATGTAAACACAGGGGGAATTTTCCAGCTTAGGCAGGTATGTATTTTCTCCTTCACATCTTATTAATGCTTAAATTGATTTTTTAAATTTTATTCTAAGCTTCTCTCTCCCTCTCAATTTCCTGCTTAGGGTCATTCTCGCAGAGTTCAGGTGACAGTGAAACCTGTGCAGCATTCAGGAACATTGCCTCTCATGGTAGAAGCAATTCTTTCAGTCTCTGTAGGTGGGGTGACTGCCAGATCAACCAAGCTGCAAAGGGGCTTGGACAGCTACCAGGTAAGGCAGTTAATTTTTCAGTTTGGTGTGGTTCTGCTGTTCTAGACCCAGCCCAACATAATTCCAAAAGGGACCTTAGCACACTGGTACAATTTACAGTTTTACATGTGCTTGAGGTTAATCCATGTAACATGAGCCTGTGGTGCTAAACCTGTGTATTTTATTGCTTATAACTGAAAGTATGACTGAGAAAGTACTGGGTGTGATAGAACAGAAGGAATATGGAAATTGTTTCTATCTTTGTGTGTAGAGTTAATTAATACTAGATTCCTAGTGCTGTTAGTTTCCCTCCCTTCCAGGGATGGTGAAAGCTGAGGAGGGGAAAAGCAAAAAAAAAGAAAAAAGAAAAAAAAAAAAAGAAAAAAAGATAAATTTAATAGAGAAAATGTAGTGAAATACTGTTGAGCTTTGCAAAAAACACCAAGTAGTTCTTATCAAAGAATCAAAACCAATCATCACTGAATGTGAGAGGGCTATTCCACATAGCCAAATAAGTCCTTAAGAAGCATAAATTATTTCAGCTGACACTGGACAAATTTATATTGGAAATGAAGCATGATTTTGACAGTGATGGCAAAGAACAAGTGGAATGGGCCATCCAGGGAAGCAAGATGCCTTTTGTCAGAAGGTTTGCATTCAGTTCCACAAATAATTCTAACCTTGGATACAGATGAAACTAGAACTTGAGATTAGTGATCTGCTTGCTTAGTCATTTTTCTGGCACTGGATTCTGTGAGGTTTTTAATTTTTATTTTTTTTAAATAAACATATTCACTAATCCTCAAATCATGGCTGACCTGCTATAGTATAATGAAAAAAAATCTTTCTACTAATTAATATGACTATTTATTTGAATATTGTGATTTTTAACATTTACAAGTTTGTGGCAGAAATGTTGATTTTCATGTTTTGGGTTATTTCTGTGTATTTCTATTGGGTGAAATGCATGGGTTTTTGTGTTTTACAAAATGTATTTTCTCGTACCAGAAGGAGGAGGATGATGGTGGTGATATGGATAGTTACCAGGTATTGCTGCTGTTGCTGTCAATCCTGCGGCATGGGGCACAGCTAATGCTAATGGCCAGCAGCTCTCAAATGAACAAGCAAAAGCGGCTTTGAAATACACACATGCTGTGCATTTTAGAGGCTACCTGGGCTATAAACCACTGCTATTTCAATTTACCTTATGACTTTATACTCTTACAGTGTCCTCTCTTCTCTAGTACTCTGCAGTCAGCTCTCCTAACTGGCTACATGAATTGCTATGGGAATAAAAGCTTTGAAACTTTAATTTAGAATGAAAACAGTTTCCAATGAATATCACAGGGAAAAGAACCAGCAGCTGCAGGCATCTTTTCCAGGCAAATTATTCAGCATAGGATATTTTGTTTGTTTTCTAAAGAAAATATCATAACCTTTTATGTTGTGCAGTTTTCTGAAATCCTTGAGTGAGAGAGAGTGGAGGATGTGAATGGGGGGTAGATACAGAAGCTTCAGTGAAGCAATTTTCTTTTATCTGCACAAAACCCAACCTTGACCCTGATTTTCTGTGAGATAAGTCACAATTTAGACAGTGTAGCAGAAGACTCATTTCAAAAGGTGGCAAAGAGCAGAAGAGGAAATCCCCCCCAAAGTAAAATAAATTTCAGATTTCTACATAGAAGACTTTTTTCTAATAGGCAGTCCTTACAGAAGTAAAACCAGTTAGGTGAGAATGCTGACATCCCTTAAGATGATATGTTAAGTTTCCTAGCAATCTCAAAAATATAATTTAAGGTACTAACTTCCTATGGGCTGTTTATGCGCTTTCTGTCATATCACAGAGAAGAACCAACCAGATTTTCTGTGATACCACGAAGCATGATTGCATGATGGGTTTTGTTTGCATGAGAAATCTTTTAATTGCGCGGATAGCAGCTGCTAGCAATGGAATTTTGTGCAGGTTTGAGGGTGTACTGACCTGTCTAATCTTCAGGAGAACTTACGATCAACTGATGATACTGGGTTTTCCTCTTCCATATGCTATCAAAAATTTGATTGCCACTTCTGTGAGTAATTAACCCATGGTGTGTAATCTGTTCAGCAGCACAGACAGTCACATTTTCTTTTCTCCTGTTGAAGTATGAGACTTGAAAGCGAATAAACTTCCCTTCATGGGTGATGAGGTGCTTAATCAGTATGCATGTCATTCAGGGGAAAAAAAAGTTTTCTGCATCATGCAAGCCATTTAATATAAATTCTGATTAAATTACCACAAAATTCGCTGCTCTTTATTCTTACCCACATAGTCCAGTGACTTTTTTCTCTGTTTCCATATTAGGAAGAAGATTTGAACTGTGTACGAGAAAGGTGGTCTGATGCATTAATAAAACGCAGAGAGTACTTAGATGAGCAGATCCAAAAGATCAGCAACAAACAAGGTTCGCAGTTCAAAGTTTCTATCCTAAGTACTTTATGCCCTGTACCACAAAAAGTGTGTCTCATTTGTAATCCTAATCTCTTCCACTGTAGAAAAATCTGAGGATGATATAGAACGAGAGGCCCGGCTGGTGGAACAGTGGGTAGGGCTGACAGAAGAGAGGAATGCAGTGTTTGTTCCAGCACCGGGCAGTGGAATTCCCGGTGCCCCCGCAAATTGGTATGTTCAGAAAAGCCACTGGAGTTGCCATCTTTTTGTGCATAAACTGTGTATGCTGCAAGGCACAAATCTAAGGATGTTTTGGAGCTTCCTGTGTTCTCCTGTGATACTACAAACTGCATTCAGCTGACAGAAAGTTTTAGGAGGTCAGGTGCTGCTCTGAATGTAAGAAAGATTAGCTTAACTAAGATATTACATAACATAGCTTTGAAATGGCTTTCAAGGTTTGAAAATCACCTTTGAATATAATACAATGTTTTTCAACTTTATATAATTGAGAAAATGATCCAGTCATTTGATTCCTTTCAGAAAGGGAGCAGTTGAAAGATGAATGGTAGAACACATGATAATGTCATCGATAAAGGGTGGAGAGAGGATAAACTCAAAGTTTTCAAAGGATGTGTTTTCTGTTTCATCTGAATTTGTAATATATTTCTCTTTAGTTTCGTTTAAATTTGTGTTTTAACTAAGATCTTTGAAGCTGACATGCAAAAATGGGGAAAGCAACATATTAGGTTTGGGAAAGTATGGACAAGAAACACTCCTCTAATCAAGTGTCCACTTATGTCTCCTATAGTATTTGGGCAATAATATAGCAATACTCTTTTATCGTAATTTTTCCCCTTATCCATCTGAAGTGTGCCGTGGACATGTAGCTAAAAGCATGTTTACGGATATAAAGAGTGCCAGTAGTTACATATCTGGTTGTTTGGAGGGTTGCTGGTCTTTTTATATGAGATGACTACAACCAGTTGACTTCATAAGGAACAGAACAGGATGTTTGAAACTCTGGTCCTCGCAGTAACTGCCACATGCTGTGTGGTGTGAATTGAGCTTTGGCAAAGCTCTAGATTAAGCTCTGTGTGTAAATAAACAAAATGCTGTCTGTGCCACACAGGCGTTCAAAGTAGCCATCAAAATGTTGACAGCTTGAGCCATTGGTTGCAGTTAATGAATATTGCATGGAGATCTGTTTGCCCACATTAGCTTAGGTATGAGTTTGCCTTCTTTGTTACTAGCAGTTTGTTTTGTTTCAGGATTCCACCTGCAGGAATGGAAACACATATACCTGTCCTCTTCCTTGATCTGAATGGTATGTTGTAAAAGCAGATTAAGAAACTTGTGGAGGGAGAAATGGGGGAATTAATTTGGGTGAATAAATTGTTACGCGGAAGAATGAACCTGAAAGGTGTAAGAAATCAAACAAGTCCTGGCAATGACAGTGTCTGATACGGCTTGTAAAGTGCTTTTTCTTCTGGTTGCATATGTTGGCATAATTAAGAACAATTATTTTAGCATAAAGATAAAAGTCAGGGAACACAGGAGTACAGTGATATGCCATACAACAGAAAACAGTGTAAGAAAGAAAGCTTAGTTTGAATCAAACAGCAGCTGAGAAAATCCTTTAAGTGTTTTGATGTACAAATGCACATGTTATTAAAGCATTAATGGAGAATCTCCCAATGCTTTCAGAGCTCCTTCCACTGATCTGTTGAGTCTTAAGCAGTTCATTTAATGAAGACTATTAGGGCTATAGTGAGATTTTTTAAGAGAATCTAAGTGTTCTACCTTTGAAGGTATTTAGTTCTAATATATATATATCAGGATGTTTAAAACTCTGGTCCTCACAGCAACTGCCATATGCAATATGAGAAGAATATTGATATATATTCTTGTAAGTAACAAGAGACTAGAGATAGCTCCACATTTAAGGACTGTTCAGGAAGCAAGTCTAATTACAAACCTGGACATAAAGCAGAGGAGGATCCACAGGCCATATCACATCCAGCACTGAAGAGGGCTACTACACATATTTATATAAGCAATGCATCAATAACTGCTTTAGCAGATGCTTTTGGAAAATGCAATACCCTCTTTCTTCATCTATGCTCACAAGGAATGTTTTTATTTGGTTGTTTTTTTACTGTCAGTAGAGATTAGCAGACAATAGATCAAATAGGATATTTAAACAGGTTGATTGTGGCATAACACACCGTTTGTTTGTTTGTTTAGCTAAAAGCCTAATGTAGCTAGAACTGCTATTTTCAATTTCTTTTGTATGCTGAAATCATCTTCAAAATTCTGCATAGTAATAAGATTAAGCAGGATTAAATATATTATGAAATATGTGTAGACCTCTATTACAGCTTTGTATTACAACTTTGCCTCTATATATTCATATCCCTTGGTATAAAACTATTTCATTCTTTGCACATTTGTTTCATTAGCTGATGACCTCAGTGCCAATGAACAACTTATAGGTCCCCATGCATCAGGAGTTAACTCAATACTACCAAAGGAGCATGGGAGCCCATTCTTTTATCTGCCGATCATAAAACACAGTGATGATGAGGTAAATTGTTAGCAAGCCTCCTTCTAGACAGCTGAAGCTTGTTAATGCTTTCTTCTTATGTTTTATTTCCTACTTCTGTGTATTTAATCGTTGTTATTATTATTATTACCTTTTTGTCTTAGAAGTACCACCTGTATCTAGGGCTGCCTTGATTTTCTGGCCTATTTATATAGAATTTAAGAGGCTACGACTTGTTAGCTCTCCTGCCTTAATTCAGAGATGACAAGACTTAGCTCTTTGCAAAAGAACAGTTCAACTGCCTGACTCAAAATCCCTTTTCCTGCTTTCCTCACCCCTCCATAATTTCTCTTGCAAATTCTTAATTCTTTAGAAAAAATAACTTGGTTTTTGTGCACACAATGCAAAGCTTAATACTTAAATAAATTTTTAATTTATTACTTAAACTTTTTTAATTTGTGGCACAAAATTATTGTTTTTTAAATATGTGGTTTGGGAATTGTTGGAAATTAATGGTTCTGAATCCATTTAGGTATTTATTAACTGATTCCTTATATGTTCTGTGCCTACTTAGACTATTGTTTGAGATCATTTCCAGAACAAATGAGACATCAAAGTTGGGGAGAAGGCAGAGGAAAGGAAAATACCCCATTGTGCAGAATGGATGCAGGGTTTTTATGTGGGGGCTGTTATAGCCTAATCCAATATAGATGAAAGATTTTACATTAAAAGTAATAGTTTTAATACAGTAGCAGTAGGACTTGTATTCCTTCATCCAGTCTTGCTTCTGCTTTCCTTTCTGTCTCCAGCCATGTGAAGACTTCCTTTTGGGGCAGGGTTTGCACAGTGCAGGGATTGTGGTGATGACTGTTTTCCCCAGTATCTTGACACCTCTTTTTTGCTTCTTTGGATAAATTCCTTACTATGGAAAGGAGGTTTGACTCCACTTAGTTCAGTGATGCTGATTTTTCTTAAATTAAGTAATTGTTTTACTTCATGTTAAATCTTTGAAAATGATACCTGTTGTTAGAGTAATAAAATCTTTGATTTCCCTTTCCTTCCTCTATTAATTTGTCTCTATAGATTTCAGCCACTGCTGCCTGGGACTCTTCTGTCCATGATTCAGTGCACCTGAATAGGGTAACTCCTCAAAATGAGAGAATTTACTTAATTGTGAAGACTACTGTGCAGCTCAGTCACCCTGCTGCAATGGAACTGGTATTACGCAAAAGGATTGCAGCCAACATTTATAACAAACAGGTAATAAATTTATATATTCTTTTATTCCTTGTTTTGTTCCATATTCTTAATTTAACAAATGTGTTTCCTTAACTGCTTGCTTAATTCTGGAAGTCATATGAGAGAGAAATGAAAACTAGGTTTTTATAGGTTGCAATGAAGCTGTGTACTGGTATATTTCTTTGAACTGTCCATTTTTCAAATGATTGAACTTAGTAGCCTTGTCTACTGAGCACAGTGTTGTAAATATGACATAAAATATCATAAATGCTAAAAAAGTAATTTAATAAATTATGATTCTGATTGCCTTTGTAGCCAGATTTTGCATGGCACGTTTTTATTTTTTAGGATGTCATAAATAATAATTATCAAAACAGTAACTGAAAATTTCTTTCTAGAGTTTTACCCAGAGCCTGAAAAGGAGAATATCCTTGAAAAATATATATTATGCCTGTGGAGTGACTTATGAAATAGTATCCAATATACCAAAGGTAAACTATAGCATATTTCTCTGGCAAATTCACAGAAACCAACAGACTTGACCTACTGCAGTGGGTGATACTGATTAGAAAGTAAATGTCCTGCTTTGCTGATATGAGGCAGTTTGCCAAAGTGAATATACTGAAGTTCTGTGTGACATCATGTTTATCTTTAAACAGTTGAAAACTGTGGGGATTTTATTTTCTCTTCTACTGTGTTTAACTGAGTTTTTGTGGTAGAGTTATGTTTGAATGGCCATTAGTGTCTACAGGGAAAATATAGAGGGTACTCAGAGGAATGTTCAGGTCTTTGAAAAGAGAATAGCTGGGAAGCTGAGTTCACAGGAATATAAATTACTTTTTATAGAAAAAGCTTATACAAGTTGTAAATGTACCATAAGATTCATTTTAAAGGCAAACAAACTGGACAAATGAAAACATAAATAGTCTTGTCACCATGTGATTGTCACTTTGCTGCAGTACTACTTAAATTTTAAACTCTAGTGAAATCACAGCGTATTTTAAGATTTGGGAAGGAAATTAAATTTCCCTGCCTAGGAAGTTGTCATTAGTTGAGCCTTAACATACACAACTTCAGGTTATATTTGCATTATTTCTGGAGGTGCTTTTACTATAGCAACTGCTCAAAACTTCTAAGCTTGATTTCTTCAGCGTCATTTGCATCTCTATGGAGCAGCCCTGAGTCATTGACTGTAATTAAGTTTGCTGATTAAGATGCCCAATTCAAGCTGATTTTTGGATTGAACTGGTCTAAAAAAGTGAACTGAAACAATTGGCTTTCCTTTTTGAAACCTTGAATGGTGTAACTTCTACTTTAGGCTACAGAAGAAATTGAGGATCGTGAGACCCTAGCACTGATGGCAGCAAGGAGTGACAATGAGGGCACATCCGATGGCGAAACCTACATTGAGAAATACACACGTGGTGTGCTGCAAGTGGAGAACATTCTGAGCCTTGAACGACTAAGACAGGCAAGGAAAAGGCGTTTCTTGCACCCTTTGCACTGGATTATGAGAATTCAAGAAGAGATGATTGATTTTTTAAAAATACTGTGTTGCTTTTTTTTGTTTCAGTTGGATTTTTTTTTTTTAGAGATCATGGGACAGATAAACGTAAGACGAAGTTACTTCTGCGAAATACAGATTTCCAGAGGTGGTGGATGTAGTAACTAAAGCTGGCAATGATGTAGTACTCAGAACCTGAACAAGCAAAGGCCAAAGAATGAATTTCAGACAGAGGCTTTGGTGGCTATGCGTGCAAATTAAGATTTGTGAATGCAAGCCCTGATTGCTGTTGTTAGCTACACTGAAAAAATGTGCCTGTCCCACTTGCTCTGTTTTCCTGAGGAGACCATGGCATTGCTGCTAGTGTTTTGTTCTCTTTACACAGGCAGTCACTGTCAAAGAGGCTCTCTCCACCAAAGCCAGGAACATCCGCAGGAGCATCAGCACTCCAAACGTGCACAACGTAAGGACCCTTCGTGGTTAGCACTGATGGGGCAGGGCCTGCTGTCTGTGTGTGCTGGTGTAATGCTTGCACAATGAGATGTGGTAATGACTACTCTGTTCTGGGACTAACCAGCCTGCAGGAAAGTGGTCACCAAGTGAAACCCCTCCCCAAAATTGTCTGTCCTAGGAGATTACAAAGTTAACAAGGAAGAGGGAGGGTTGGTTGAAACTCTTCTCCTTTCATAAGGATATCCATTTAGGAAGCAGTTCAGGATGACAACTACCCTGATTCAGATTACTTTTACCTTCAAGTCCCTTTAACTTTTTTCATACTATAAGGGGTAGTTTCCATTTTATGTGTTCTCTCATGCGCTCATACAGCAGAAACACAGATGTCTTTATGCATAATCTGGTCTGAAAAGAGAGAGAAAAATATTTATTAGGACTAAATGATCATAGTGTTTCTGCAAAGTATTACATGTCACAAATAAAAGGTAGGCATTTTGTCATTCTGTCTGTTGGTGTTCTGTAGGTGTCCTGTAGTCGACTGGATCTTTCTGCCTGTGATGAAGATGACAAGGTATGGAAATGTAGCAACAAACAGCTCACATTCCCAGATTTCCCAGCCCCACCAGAAGCAAGATGTGTTTGAAAACTGGGGGGAAACAAAAGGAAATAGAAATAGTATTTTCCTTTTATAGTATTTAAAGCAGTTGATTTACATAATCTATCTTCAAAGATACTGCACCCATTACATACAATTTTGCATAAAACCTTATTATCCTTCTCTGCTTTTCATATTAGAATTTTATAAACTGATATTTAAGAAACAGAGCAAAACTTTAAATACTTGACTGACCAGCTGATTAGCTTTAAAACAATACATTTCTGTGACAGGAAAATTGTCTGAAGTCAGTAATTGACATACCTTTGGTTTATGGGGTTTGTTTGACTTTAAAAAAAAACAAACACCCGAGTTTACCTATTATTTTTTCCACATTTGCCTGCATCATCATGCAGATTTATGTATTTTTGTTTTTTAGGGTTGGTCTGAAAGTCACCTAGATATATCTGACTGTTGTTCCAGTTACCAAGATGTATCATGCTATGGTACTTTGCCCAGGGAGTCACCTCGCAAGAGCAAAGATGGCAGTGGTGAGATTTCATATGACAGTGCTGGTGGATTCTTATTTACTGCATTAAACTAAAAATTAAATTCCCAGTGCTCTTTCCCTAATAAATGTGTTATCCAGCTTCTACTTAAGGAGCTAACCATAATCTGGAAGTAGGGGAGAAAGGGAGAAATGCATAAGACATCCAGGAAAGGGTTTAAAATTGAGAATATCCAAAAAACCAAGAGTGGGGCAGAACATGCTAAATACAAATCAAAACTGCAGAAGAAAAAAAAAGAAAAAAACCCACCCAAACCAAGACAAAAAACCACACACCACAAAAGAACAAAAAGCAGCTGCTGTTATTTTACGAATTTGAAGATGAAGATGCTTTTGTTTAAAGTGGAAATTGTCCTTAGACAGGTTCTTTACATGATATGTGGATATTGGTTGTGCCTCCTTGTCAGTGTGTAACAGATGCCTTGTTTCCTTCAGGTCACATTGACCAGGCAGTGCAGGTAGAAATACTGTTGCAATAAAGCGGGACTGAGGGTTTATTCATCACTTCCTTGCTTATAATTTCCTTTTTTGATCATCCTGGCTGTGCAGGATGGCTGGCTTCATTACAGGGCAGACTTGCAGTGTTGTGGGAAGAGGTCAGGTGAGACCCAGGAAGCAAAGAGCTTCTGAGTTCTAGTTTCAAGGACACTTCCTGCTGTTTTTATGACCAGGATGAAAAGGAAAAATGTTGGAACCCCAGAATGGAGGGGACAGATCCTGATGTTCTCTGCTTTCCTTCTGTTTCTAGACTATTCTAAGAAGACTTCTCACTGACCTCTGCATTATTTCATGCCTAGGCCAGTGGTTAAATACTAAAATTTTGACATTTTTCTGTAGCCAGCAGCTTGTCAATTGCATGGCTTAACCTTCACTTGTTTTGAAATATGCTCTTGCAGTCAGGATATGAAGAACTGAAGTACATTATTTTTGCTTTTTTTACCTAGGTATTGTAGCAGAGAATTCCCATGCTTTAATGGCCAGCCCTTTTAAAGCATTTTCTCCCCAGCCACCAAAGTTTTTCAAGCCCTTAATGCCAGTGAAAGAGGAACATAAAAGGAAGACCCCACTTGAAAGCCGACCTCTACTTAGTCAAGAGGTAATCTTTGAAAACCACCTGCTTTTTTAAAGCAGATGGAGTGATTCTGTGTACTTAGCAAATTATTTGCATCTGTTGCAACAGAATTTTGTAATTCTCTGGTAAAATTATTCAGGCCACTCTTCATATGTGGTGGAATTTTGCGTTTTGTTTTTTGCCTGAATACAGGGTTTGTGGGTTTTGGGGGTTTTTTACTTCTTGGTGTGTAATCTCCTTTACAGGGCACTTCTATTTTAAAGTAGCAGTAACCTACCCTTTTTTTTTTTTTTAATTCAGCTAGATGTTGGTGTGGGTTTTTTTCACAGATCAAACGTAGTTCTGTGAAACTATTCTGGGGTGGTTGTGATTCTGGCCTTTATTCCTCACCCTCAAACTCTGGGAGGAGTGCATGAGTTTCCCTACCCATTAACTTGAATTTTGATGTCTGTATGGCCAGCATGAGTGTTTCACCTTCATCAGGTTGTCCCACCTTTCTAACTTGGCACCCACTTAGCACCATGGTCAGAGCTGTGGTTTGTGTGATGTGTTGTGTGTCTCAACCTTTGCAGAGCATGCCTCCATCTCAGGTGCACTGTGCTGGCTGTGCTGTGCCTGCAGGAAGCAGTGCCAGCAGCATGTCTGAGGAGAAGATTGTAAGTTTTGTACCAGTTTCTGTCTCGAGGCCTGGTGGTGGGCTTGAGGCACTCACGCTACTGCAGCAGGAAAAAGAGGTTGTGAGGTGGAAATAACCACTTGGGACTGATTGTAGGTTATGGTTGTTAACAGTTGCTTGCCTGGCTTGCAAATGCATTCTGTCATTGGAACTAACTCCACTGGGGTTTGGTGTTTTATTTTTGTTTTGTTTTGTGCTTTAATGTTTATATATCATTTGTCCAGTACGGCGGGGGGAGAGGGGAAGTTGTAGTTTTTACAGGGCACAACTGATCCAGTAAGTGAGCCATGCTGTTATCACTCTAATATACCTTGTATGTTACCTAGATTTTGTGACTATACCCCAGAGTAAATGGAATGATCCCATTTGGTGTAAGTAACCATGCATTTAGGTGTGGGTACACTATAAAAAGCTTTTAATTGCCTGACATGGAAATAATATGACTAAAATAAGATTGCCGCTCTTAATTAACATGCAGCCTGTCTTCATCATAATTCAGGTGGAAATTGAGGTGGAGGGCTTTTGTTTTAATCTTCACCTGCTAAATCCTTTTCTCACTGCTGCTTCAACAAAAGGTGTATCATCATTTCTGCTGTATGATGGTTTTGGTTTTGGGGCTGTGGAACATGGCTGCAAATACTTGCTTTAATCAGAGCTTTAGATATAAAATTCAGAACCTTCAAATTATTTCCTTTAAGTCCTATGGAACACTTTTCCACAAAATGGTAGTGATGGGTTCTTCCTATTCAAAGTTATTTTCATTCCTACCATACAGCCAAGCCATTAAAAACCTGTTCTGGATTTCTAATGCTATTTTGTATGTTGTTAGACCAAAGTATCCTGAGTATTATGGTGTATATATTTGAAGCTTGGCTGCTGGGTTTGGGTGGCAACTGTTTTATTCTTGATCATGTTAATTTTCCATAAGATTAGCTGACGTGCTGACTTGCACTGAGTCACTGATACAAATAGCATGAAGGTATTTGGCAAAAAGAAATCTTCTAGAGGGTTGAAAAACATCCTTTGGAAAATAAATTGTTACAAAACTTTCCATAGCAACTTGAGGGCAGTTTTAATCCCTTGAGTGAAAACAAAGTCCCACCCCATGCATGCCCTGAATTAACCCAGGCACTTGCCTGTGCTGCTTTCCACAGATACACAGAAGCTTTCAGAGCTAGAAAAGGGCAATATCCTGCCACCAGGCTTTGCCAACCAGAAGGGAACTAATTCACTGAACACTGTAAACCTGCCATAGCCAACAGGACCATGGAAAGAGCTGTTCTTTCAGTTCTCATCTGCTTAACTCGTACTGACTTCTCCCTTGTATCAACACAGTTTTTTGTTTGGTTGCATAGGAAGTCAGATCAAGGGAACTGATCCACTCAGTTGATGGCTTGACTACAGTGGAGTTATATTTCATTTGGATCTAGTCCTCTAAGTCTGATGACCTTTTAGACCTTTGAGTGGGTCCTGGAGAGACAGGCAAGAAGTAGCAGCTGCTAGTGGGGAGGAGGTTGACACAGCTACTTTGCATAGCCCAGCCAGCCTATGGTGTTGTGTTTAGCAAATGATGCTTTAGGAGAGAAGCCTTTGTAGGATGTAGGCTTCCCAAGCTACCCCATTTTTAAGAGCTGCAGTGAGTCCTATGTTTTAACTAGGCTGGAGTATTCCAATATTCAAAACACACCTGTCAAAGAAAGGGTAAAAAAAAAAAAAAAAGGCAGTTAACAAAAAATATTTTTTTTCAGTTGGCCTGAAATAGAGCATTCAACCTGAAATTTCAGAGAGTACTTACACATGCTTGATATTGCAACTATATCAAAACAGCGTGATATAGGGGCACGTTCTGGATAATACAGGAATACTGTGACTTATGTTAAGGTCAGATTAAATATTTTCATATTAAGTGTATTTAAATACTGCCAGTACTTAACATGTTTAAGGGAGGATTTGCTAAGAGGAAACCCTTCTAGCGGGCAATAAAAATTAAGGCACCAGTAGTGCAACGACTAGATAAGTATTACTGATTTTTAAATTAGTAAAATGGGATCTAACTTGTTGAGGTTACTTGAGAGGTGTAATTTAGGGATTTGAAAGCTCAGATGCTTTAACTTTTAATGACACAGTATCTTTGTTACGAAGCAGGTGTAGGGAAGCTGCTCTGTGCTCTTGCGTATTTTGCTTCTTTACTGCTGGAACTTGACATATAGTCTTGTCTGATTAGCTCTTGCTCTTATGGTCTTTCTGTTACCAGTTCTTAAATCTGCTTTTCATTATAGTCATTCTGTTACATCCCAGGGAAGTTGCTGAAGTTTCTTGACCGGTTTTTCAAAGATTTTATCTTTATTCGTACCAATAGCCTGAGCTGTACAAAGCAACTTCTTTTGCTTTTCCCCCAACATATCACATCGACAGAAATTTGAAGAACTCTGAAATTGCATTGCTTATGGAATTTCCCAATCAGGAAATTCAAGAGAAGCTCTGAAAGAAAATATGTCTTGTTCCTACCAGGGGCACTTTTTGTCTGTCACAAGGTGGCGTCTCTTCACCTATTCTCAGCATTCTTCATAGCCCATGTTCTAGTAAGAAGACTGGTTCTCTGTACCTCAGCTTTTCTACTTAGGATGACAAAAACCCTGAAATGGCACATGACTGACACTGTGGTTACCTGTTTGACTTTTCCTAATCACTCACCAATGTCTGTGTGTCTGTAGAGCCATTTCTCAGTTACAGGCTCTTATCCAGTCTGATTCTGAACAGGAACACCACCAAAGTGGGGTTTTTTTTCAGTTAAATGAGGAATTCTGCAAGTTTCAAAGGAGATACAAAGAACTCTGTTATAAAAATACATTTTGGTCTCAAGGGAACATTTAGCTAGTATCGACTAGAAACACTTCCTTCATTAAATGTTTATTAGTTTGGAGTTCATACATAATCTTCAACTTTAAAAAGTATATTTGATAAACTCTTAGTTTTTAATGCTTAAAAAAACCAAAACTATAAGCTTCTGCGCAGAACAAAACTTATTTTTGTACAAGTTGGCAAAAGGGAAGAGGTAAGCAGAATGACTGAGAAAACATCCCTCAGAGATGAGCAACTGGTATCCTGCAATATTAGTGCTTGGAAGGGTATTCTTAGTCTCAATAAAGCAGGTATTACTTTTTTTCCATTCCTTCTGAAGGAACTGTGGATTTAAGATGTAAATAGCAAGATTTTCAATAGTATAAATAATACTCAGGAGTCTTACTGACATTTCATAACACTACTGTTCCTCTTCAGAGAAATAAATAATTGCAAACTAAAACCTTCATCCAAATTCTGTATGAGAAATTACTCTGAAAGAGTGCTGTGAAAATTAGAAAGCAAAGGATACCAAGTGTTTACTTGAGCAAATATTAATAATCTGAAATGTGGTTGGATTTGTCAGATATACTTAGACAAGTAGAGACATCCTGTTCAAATACTGATAGCTGTGACAACAAAAAAAATTAATATTGAAAATCTTGAGTCCAGTCCTCTTAAGAGGCCATTCTGCATGGGTAATACTGAATTATATTTGCTATGAGTTTGCTGAGTTTGAACATGGTGAGAATGGACATGAGACCTTATTACAGATAAGGGCCGTCTGACATATAGGGAGAGGCTGGAATGTCTGGAGCTGTTCAGCCTTAAGGAGACCAGTCACAGGGGCATTTTATCAATGTTTAAAAACACCAGATGAGCCAAGGCAGATTCTTCTCAGCAGTGTCCAGTGACAGGACATGAGGCAAATCAAAACACATGAGATCCCATCTGATCACAAAATGAAACATGAAAACACTTTGTCTACTGTGAGGAGGGTCAAACACTGGAATGAGCTGTGCAGGAAGGTTGTAGAGATCCCAAAACCCACCCAATTGGATGCTGTCTTGGACAGGCTGCTCTGGCTGACTCAGCTTGAGCCGAGGGAGATTGGGCTAATTGACCTCAAGGGGTGCCTTCCAATCCAAACAATTCTGTGTGATTATTCTGACATGGGCAACTCTTTCCTGTCTGGGTATTTGAAATTTTGTTATACAAAGTCATTTGAGCAGTCTTGGCTATTTTGAAGTGAGGAAACATTTTCAAGAGGATGTTTATCCTGATGTCTTGGTACTCTGTGGTCATCTGGTTAAGTGTTCTGCTTTTCCTTTTACATTGGTGAGTCACAGCAGGTGTCTGAAAGCATCCAGGTACTCAGATATCACACAGGATCTGCTTTGATCAGAGTTTGAAATCTGTGATGCAGATAAGGAGCTGAGAAATAATGGAGGCTTGAGATTTTTTAAAGGACTTCAGCAGTTTTAAATTTTCCTAAAATACAATTATTTCTAGTAGAAATTTCCTGTAAACTAACAATTTTTAATATATATGTGTGTATACATATACCTATGTTTATACATGCGTATATATGTGTAAATGAAGACATACATGTCTATAAAAAAGGAAATACTTTAAAAAGCAGCCATGTGGAGTCCTGCCTACAGTATTTTATCCTGCGGGAGCAGCCCTACCATGTTGCTGGAGTCTTTCTCAGATTTATTTTTACAGACTGAAGTTCTTAGCTTCAGATCAATTCTGTGAAAGCCACATCTGTGGTCTGATCACAGTGCATCCTTTCACATCACCAAGGAGAAATTTAGGGAGGCACCTCCAAATTCTGCCAGGGTGATTACTGTCACTTATTTCCATCCAAACACATACATGTATGCATACAAATGCTTCCTTGAAGGTTTTATGTAAGATTTGATCTTTTTGCTTGCATATTCAAACATCCTGAACGTGTTCAGGTGTGAATAGCCAGGGGTAAGCAAAATTATTTAGCCTCGCTGATATCAGGTTAATAGAAAATCCCACTGTGCAAAGTTTTTAAGAATCTCATAGTTTTTAAAATCTGTATTGCAGCAGGGACTCTGTAAGGCCTTTACCATTCATATTTATGTTTCTGTTGTTAGGTGGTGAATTAACTCTATAAAATACCTTCAGTAGGTTTAATTAGTCTAAATCATAGGAGAAAAAAGTCTGTGGATGAAAATATGTAACCTTCCTTTTATTGTTTTATATTTTCTGAACTATTTAGAATTTATTTTCTAAAAATTGAGTAGCTCAGTGTAGATCCCAGCTGTAGCTCCCAGCAGCTCTTTTCAATGGTGTCTTCCATTCTTCAATTAAAGAATATTAAAGGAACATATTTCTCCATGGTCACAAAGGAAAAAATAAAGGATGGTTAGCTTATTCTGAAAACCTCACTGTCACAGGTTCCTAATCCCAGTTCCTCTTTTCCTTTGCAGGACTCTGAGGAGGAAGACAGTGAGTTGGATGCCATTAATAAGAAGCTGATAAGTCCACAAAGTTTTCAAAATTTCCGGCCTTATGTACCGGAGGAGTTTGCTGACTTCAGTATTTACAATGCTAGCCTGGAGAACAGGGAGTGGTTTTCCTCTAAATCAGACTTCATGAGCTCACGTGTTCTTGAGAAAGAGGTGTCCCGCAGCCCCACCACTAGCAGCATCACTAGTGGCTACTTTTCCCACAGTGCCTCTAACGCCACCCTGTCTGACATGCTTGTTCCCTGTAGTGATAGCACAGACCAGCTAGCCAGTCACACCAAGGAGCTGGACTCTAGCGATCCCTCGGGATCATCCCTTGCACATGATTTAAGATCTTTGAACAAGGAATGTCGAGAGTCAGAAAAGGAGTTAGCGAAAGAGAAGTTACCTGTGGTGCCACTGAAAGAAAACAGTGCCTTAACAGAGCAAGTACCACTGTCATTCAGTGCCACTGACAGAGACTCTCAGCAGTTACCCAGAGCTGGATCCTTCTCAGCTCTAAGTTCCTTGGATGGCAAAAACACCATCGAATTTTCAGCGCGCGAGGTGACGGTTGAGCACACGACAGACATTCTGGAAGATCACTCCTTTACTGAGTTCATGGGCGTTGAAGATGGGAAGGACTTCGACCATTCAACAGCTCCACAGTCGTGTTCCCTTCTGTCCTCTAACGGAGAGAGCGCCTTGGAGTCACCCCGAGCCCCTGGCAAGGGGCAGAGCCCATGCACGGGCCAGCAGAGCTCGGCAGCAGCAGCAGGTGACGCCTGGCTTGCGGATGCTGTGGAAAGCCCTTTTTGTTCTGGACTGGTGAAAGACGCTTCAGACCCCGAGACTTATCCCGATGCTTCCATGGACGACTTTATTACGAAGGACCACTTGGATGGTTCTGATTGTGAAGAAAGTGCTTCTGCAGATCAAGCCCACGTCTTACCGAGCTGGGTGGCCGTGGGCGAACAAGTCTGTGTTGGAAGTAATAAGATGGGCACAGTGAGATACGTTGGAACGGTGGATTTTTCATCTGGAATCTGGGTTGGAGTTGAACTCAATGTTCAGCTGGGTAAGACTAAATGTGTTCTGGGTTATCTGTGCAGCTAGTGTGACCAATTTTTAAAGTCACAGTACAATCATTCCTTCCAGTTCAGTCCTGGGAAGTACCTCTGGTTTCATGAAGCTTGGTATCTGATACACCCAGTTCTTGGCTTTCTGGTGATAGGGATGCTCTGATCCATTTTTAACTGTCTGAAAGCCCTGCTTTTCCATGTTGTGGTAGTTCCCCATGGTACCCATCTGTTTTTACTGATCAGAGAAAAAAGGAAAGCCTAAAATTGGCATATCTTTTTTTAATCAGTGTGCACACATTCATGAACAGTACTAACAGTGTGCATCACTTGTCAGATGGGTTTGCTGTCAGTGGATTTTTGAGATTTATTGTTGTTTTCCACTGGGGAAAGATGAATTCCAGAGCACAGGTTTTACGTAACTTCAGAGGGATCAGAAAAAGTCAGTGCTCTGCAAGTGTTAAGAAACTTCTATAGAAATGCTTCAGGTCATTTAAAAAGATGTTTTTTGTAGTTTAATAGGTAATATCACTTATGCCAGAAGTTTGTCTCCAGATAAATTTTAAGCTTTGCAAGCAGTTGGTTTTGAGGACAGTTTATTTTGCAAAATGAACACATGCTTGGCCTTCTAAAATGTTAGTTAACAAAGCAATATTTTAGAAAATCATCTTTTTGGTCACATTTCAAGCCCTCCTTTCCAAGTTTTGTTCTCCCTAGTGTATGGTGAGCATCTGGCTTTGTCACTCAGCAGGAACAATCTTGGCTATTTGACAGATAACCAAAAGTATTCACACTTCAGCGCCCAATTGTATGTGCTAATGGCAGCACCAGCATTTAATCCTGTGCATTTTTTTCCATTGAAGGGAAGCACGATGGAATTGTGAAAGGCAGAGAGTACTTCCACTGCAAACCACGACACGGCATTTTCGTTCGTCCTGGGCGCCTCAGCAAAGCACCAGCTCCCGCGAGGAAATGGAGTAGCACTTCCCGGTCTCAGGCATCTTCCACCTCAGAGAAACGGAAGAGTTCTGTGCTTCAAGGCTCATCAGCCACTCCCAAGACAGGAGGAGATGTCCTCTGCCATTCAGGAGATGCAGCAGCTTCTGCTTTTTCTAGGAAACAGGAAAACAGAAAATCTTGGATTAACTAAACTGCAGTATTTTTGCACTTACTACACGCATCACTGTGTAGAAAACTTTATGGATTTTTGAAGCTATTGTACATTTTAACCTGTCCATACGGAATGTGTATTCTCTAGAGTCCTTGACTTAATTATCTAATTTTTTATAAATAATATATATATTATATATATATGAATGTGTATCTATAGTTTGTCTGCCAGTGAGCAGATACGGCTGCACACTAAAACACAGTTAAAGCTGATTGTAGATAACTGAGGTACTGGACTATTTGTTACACAACAACTTGGGAGATATATTTTAAACAACAAAAGATATTTTATTGAGGAAAAAACAGGATGTAAATCCGTATTTGGTAAAAAAACCCAACCACTGAGGTTTGCTGTTCTTAATTACCAAAGAACTTGTTTTAGACTGACATATTTGCTGTTTATATCTTTCTATTGTAAATGTTTTAACTGGTAACTTGGTGCCATGTTTCTTTCAGTCACTGGGCACCGTGCAGCCTTCTGTGTTTAAGCACACTGAAATATCCAACTGCTTCATATGTTTTGTCTTCCTAGAGGCCTGCCACTGTGCTGACTTGGCATTGGAATGACTGAGGATGCCTGAAGCTATGAGTCTGGCATTTCACATGTTAGCAAAAGCCAGCCGGGCAGTTTGACTGCAGAAACAGTATTACTGCAAGTGTGTGAGAGGACAACATTCTGGGATTTTTAGGGGGTTTTGGGTCCTTTGGGTGTGGGGTGGGGAGAAATGGGAAATAAAGAAGCAGTAAATGGATCATGACTGCAAACTTTGCACTTGTTACTTGCTGGTTTATTATCAAGATGAAATAGGACCTGCTAAAGTAATTTTAATCTGTAAAGTTTATTTTAATAATGGGAATGATGGAGGGATTTATGTCTGGTGCTCATGAATTCCTAAGAAGGTTGTTCCACATGTAGATACTGTAGATGCCTGTACAAGTGTTCTGGATATTTGTAAAGCAACATGGTAAAAAATGAGTGAAGTGAATGGCCTGCTGTATCTTTTCTTTGTTCCTTAGCAAGTGAATGATTGAGATACCTGGGACCTTACTGAAAAGCTGCTGTTCTTTCTTTGATTGTTGTGTACAGTAAGCGGACTCTTGTCTTTTACTATTTACTGTAAAGAACTGTAATTTATATACTGCCATACTGTATTTAATTGGTGCAGACCTATTGTGTGTTAGAATACAGACTGTTTACTTGGGATTTAAAAAAAAAAGTTTTGCTTGTGTTTGGTACAATTAGGCTTCATGTTCAAAGAGAGAGCTGTTTCTAGCTGGTGCTGCTCAGATGGACTTGGTAAAAATGCTGAAGGATAGTGTGGTTGGAGTGGAAGACTGGATGGCATGAACCCGTCTTACCACTGAGCCTCAGAGGAGAATAGCAGCCTCTGTGGATACACATTCCTCACCTGCTGCTTTCCTTGTCCCTCCCAGGAGAGGGAGCAGAGCTGGGGAATTCCTGCCAGAAAAAAGAATCATGTGGGTCAAGGGGAGATGGGACAAGTTCCTGGAAGACAGACAAGAGAGTATCGTTGCTAAATAAATGAAGGCCTCAGCTGCCTGCAGCACAGTTGGCAGCTGGGAAGGCAGTGTGCTGGAGGAGGTAGTGAAAGGAGGGGGCTGTGAAGTGCAGTGCACTCACCCTTGCCATGGCTTTTGTCTCTTCTAAGACAGGATTCTTACATGTTAATTGATTTTGATGAAATGTGTATCTTTGCAGAACAGTTCATGCTTCTGTGGTCCACCTAGAGTTGTCACTGCATTAATGATGCTGCTGCTGGAGGAAACTACTGTAATAGAAAAAGATTTTATGCAGAATTATTTTTATCAGGCACAGATTATTGTGGAACACTGCCAGGTATCAACACCAAACACCCCAGTGCCTTGAAGTTTAGATTTTAATCTTTTTATAAACCTTTTGGGAAATCTACTTACACACTGGCATTAATATGTTTGTCTAGGACCACTACAAACAATTTTGAAAATCGATGTGGCCATTTTCTTACAGCACTCATTCAGTAGTTACACCAGGTTAGCATCAGCCAGCATCAGCTGGGCTCTTCATTGTTTCAGACCACTGAGAATACAGAATGCATGACTGATTCCTTCAGAAACACTGGGATAATTGTGCTCTTGGAGTAGGCAACCTGTATATGCCACAGAGACCAAAGCAAGCCAACCTTGTGTCCTTCTGTACCTATTTCACATAATCTATGCCATTGTGAGTTCTGTTGTTATTAAAAGACCTCTACTTTAGCAAACCTTGCATGTTAACATGCCCTGCCCTGGGTTGATGTAAAGTTAGGAGGAGCACAGCTAACGAGTGCAACAGTGTGATAGGAAAGTGAAAGCTCTTTGGTTGATGTGCTCCTCAAAACTCTAGTATGTAAACAGGACCTTTTTTTCCCTGTTGGCAATGTCGGACTAGGATTTTGCTGTCTCGAACTTTGGATTCAAAGTGGAAGAAAATAGTGGTGATAGTGCAACTGTGAATTGCTTTTTTTTTTATTTTTAATATTAACTAGCAGCTAAAATACACTACCTAACAAGCAGAGTTTGTAGCAAGATCTCAGTTAAAAAAAAAAAACCAGGCACTAATCATGATACTGAATAACATTTTGCAGAGCCAGTCTCTCATTCAACAATCCTGCCATTCTGTTTGTTTTCCCAATCTGCGCAGAATTAATGATTTTGACCGTCAGGGTCGTTAGAATGCTGAGTAAGATCACGCTGGCCTTCACCTTGTTGTCTGAGTTTATGATGTGCTGTTTTTACGAGCACACATGCCTTTATTGGAGACACGGAGTGCTCGGGGAACAGCTGTCACAGCCCAGCAAGCACCAGCACAAGCGTTTAGTCAGCGCCACTCGCTGTGTCAACATTCCGCCGCCAAAGGCTTCCTTCGAGCTGGATGCAAAGTACGGGGTGCTGGTACTCTGTAAACACTAGCGAGTGCCACGGAGCAGGGTATTGAGGGAAACTGCGGCTGCCAGCCCCTGGGAGCAGCCTGTGGGTGTTCCCTCAGGTGAGCTCGCTCAGGTAACTCGTCCTGTGCCAACAGGACTGGGAGACAGGAGCCGCCTCCGGCGCTGGACAAGGCTGCTGGTGGGATTTGCTTTTCAGCCTTTCCCCGCTTTGGGTACAGGTTTTGGGGTCTTCTTCATCTCTTAGCTGGGAATTTACAGAATCCAAAGGGACGGAGGAAAATGTGTCAAAATCTCTTGACTGAAAAGGACCGTAATGATTTAAGGCTGGGGAAGGGTGGAGAGGAGGCGGCTGGATGAGAGCAGGCGCTGCCTTCTTTGTGCAGCAAAACATGCTAAAACCATCTCTCCTCATTAAAAAAAAAAAAAAAGAAAAAAAAAAAAGAAAAAAAAAAGAAAAATTGTGTGCTGTCCAAGTGCAGCGGAGTTTTCATCCGTGAACCCGTAAACTGCGACTGCCCGAGGGTGGGCCGCAGAGAGGGATGACGCTGGAAAGCCATCCAGCTTTCCTGACCTATTTGCGTTTCATCCCAGCTAATCCGTGCGCGCTCCGGCACGGCACAGGGACAGCGCAACGCCTGGAAGCGACCCGCGGATGCCTCCAATGCATCCATCCCTCCAATGCATCCATCCCTGCATCCGCTCATCCACGCTGCCTTAACACCGCGGCCCCTTCCCCGCGGGAGGGCGGAGCGGCGCCGAGGCCCGGCCCTGCCGGCAGAACGGGGCGGGACGTGCGGGGCCGCACGGCTCGGCCTCAGGCGCCGCCGGCCGAGGTGAGTCGCAGCGGGCGGGCCGCGAACTCGCGACCCTTGAGCTTGCGTGAGGGCCGGGCGGCCCCGCGGGCGGAACAAGACCTGAGGGCCCGGCGGTCGCCGCCTCCGCCACCTCCCCCTTACCGAGGCTCCGCCCGCCCGCCCTGTCTGTCCCCTTCGCCCTTCTGCGGGCCGGCAGATGCACGTAGGCTCGCAGCCCGTCGCGGCTCCGTCCCTTGCTTTTCCCCACTCTTCTTAAAATGCCGGCGGGCAGTCGGGTCCTGGGAGCTGCCTCGGGTTAGCAGCGCCGTTCGGAAGCGTCGCGTAAGTTGAATGTCGGCCGAAAGCCCTGCTTTGGAGCAGGGCCGATCTCCCCCGTTCTGAACAAAAGCGGTGATCCCGGCCCGAGGGTCTCGGGTTGGGGATGATTCCGTGTTCTGCAGGTGCAGGAGGAAGCCGTGACGAACACTCGCCCCTGGTTCTTTAAGGAGAGCTCCTCACAGGAAACTGGCAGAAATACGCACCCTGCCTGGCCCGCTTATGTTTGATTTATTTCTCCCCAGGTGAAACACTTCCGACGGATCCTGATGTGTCTCTTTCAATTTACCGCTAGAAGGTTGGTTTCCCAAGCGCATTGTGGACTTAAGGCCTCGTCTTCAAAGAAACAGAAGTTTTGCTTGGAAATGGCCCGTCCTAGTTCAAGTAAGACGTGTATTTGCTTTAGCACCCCGGACAGGTTTTTAAGGTGGAGTTGAAGTGCTAGAAGGTTTCGTGTGCTAGGTGAAATCCATGGCTTAATTTAAAATGCTTAAAACAGTGTGAAGTTGCTTTTTTTGTCCCCTAGGTAGTAAAATTACCTATGTCTGTGCTCTGTATAGTTCCAAAAACCCTTGCAGTCAGCATAATTGCAATACGAATGCATTTGTAATGTTTATAATTAATGCACATAAGTATGCAATGGTTAATTGCATTTCCCTTTCATAATCCTAATGAGTAATAAAATTAATTCCTCATTTCTTTGTACAAGAATGGGCCTCAAGCATTTGTAAGAGCTCAGGAGCTGGGTATCCCCAGGAGCTCTGTTCAGGCCACCCATTGAGGCTTGTTTGGGAGTATTTTGGTTTCGTTTTTCAATGTGAGAATGTGCCTTAACTAGAAAACTGCACACAGGTACAACAGCAACCCCCCTAATGTCGGGTAGCCGAGGCAAACTTGCTTTTTCTGCTGCCTTGAGCATCAGCATTTGGCTGCTGTCAGAGATCTGGCTGGGAGGGCTTTTGGCCTGAGCTTTACACATTCGGGCTTGTGAGCTTAGGTTTGCAACTGCAGGTGGGACATCAGAATAGCAGCGTTCTCTGCCCCATCTGTGCTGTGGGTCTTGGGACCTCTCCAGTGGCTCTTTCCCCCTACAGGAACTTACCTGCCTTTGGGTGGGCTTTTTTTCTTTTTTTTTTTTTTTTTTTTGTGGGGCAGGAGGTTTGGTTTTTATTTGAAAGCCCACCTAGTAAATTGTGAGGATTAGGGTTGTGGTGAGCAGCTCACAGTTTAGCTGGAGGCTGCTCACTCGTGGGATACTGTAGGAGTCTGTACTGAGGCCAGTGTTGTTTAACACCTCCATTAATGATCTGGACAATGGACTAGAGTGTATCCTTGGCAAGTTTCCACCTAATATGAAGCTGGGAGGAGTGATTGATACTCTAGAGGGTCCTGCACCTGGGGAGAAATAGCCTCAGGCAGTAGGACAGGCTGGGGTGACCAGCTGGGCAGGAATGTCCCTGGGGATCCAGTGGGCATCATGTTGGCCTTAAGCCAGTGATGAGCCCTTGTGGCAATGAAGGCTCCAGGGCATCTTCTCAATGCATAAAAACACCCCATGGTGTTTGTCTGCTGTGAGGGTGGTCAAACAATGGATTGAATTGTGCAGGAAGGTTATGGAGTCTATCCATGGAGATATCACAAGCCACCCCAAAGGACACTGTCCAGGCCAGTCTGCTCTGGCTGATCCTGCTTAAGCAGAGGGGGTTGAGCAAGACAATCGCCAGAGGTCCCTTCCACCTCAGCCTTTTGTGATTCTAACCTGTGTTGCTTTAAAATTAATATCTGAGGTAAACTGCAAAAGGTCTTTTTTTGTCTGTCTATAACTAACCTGTTCCTTTTTAATCTTGTCTTGACTCACATAAAAAGGCAAAGGAAATTTTCCATCTTTTTCCCAAACTACTTTACCATGCAGGGAAAAAGTTGTGGGAATAACACGTTAAAAAATACAGTTGCAAACCTAGAAAACAGGAAAAATGCATAAAAAGAAAACGTGTTTTCTCAATTTACCTTAATTTTGAAGTTGATACTTCATAAAAAAAACCCACAACCAAACAAAACCAACAACAAAACAAATGTATTTTTTTCATCTCAGGATCTTATGTAATAATTAGGAAGCAAACTGTTCCTGGGTGGTGGTGCCAACAGTTGTTATTGGGGTAGCATCTAGGGTGGGGGTTTAATTAAAGGCTCTGCCTTTCCAGTATTGACTGTAATCACATTAGCACATGTTGCCCTACTGAGCTTGCTCAGACACGTATTTTGAGGATCTCCAGGAATTGCCCTTTAAATTCCAACATACAGAAACTTGGGAACCAGTTGGTGTTCCGAAATTAAAGTCATGGGAGGTGTGTATGGAAGTAATTTCTGGACACGTAAGTGTGGCCTCTTAGGTCAGAGTGTGAGCACCTGAGCAGCTCCTTGTTTTCCCTGCCCTGGCACAGGCATGGCTGATTTCCGAGAGGTGTTTGCCAAAGCCAAGCACATCGCCATCATCACCGGAGCCGGGGTCAGTGCCGAGAGTGGCGTCCCCACCTTCAGAGGGGCTGGAGGCTTCTGGAGAAAGTGGCAAGCCCAGGTAGGTACTGGTGGCCTGTGCCTGCACAGCCGTGCCTCTGTCTGTCACACAGGTGAGTGTGGAGGGTCAGGAACGGCTCGGGGAGGAGGGTGGAAGATCTCCCACCGCAGTGCAGCAGGGACAGAGCTGTCCCTACAGCTGCCTCTGCAGCTCTTCCCTGTGCCCTTGGGGATCTGCTTCTGTCCTTCTGTTTATCAGTTGCTTGAGAAAAACAACTTTTTTTCAGGCAGCTCTGAGTCTTTCTGCCATCCTTGTTTTCCTGCAGTTCAGCTGTTTGCTCATCTTTTGACACCCTCATTGTTTTCCTACCATGTGGGACCTTTCCTGCTTTAAACTCTTAAGAGTTTAAAAACAAACCAAAATACCAAAGGAAGAACTGACGATAGAAACTGGTTGTTTTATTTTAATCTTGGTGTCTCATAACACCCTTTAAAAATGTATTCGGGCCTGTTTTATTTTGGGGCAGGTTAAGTCTTCCACAGGCTCTGTCTCTTACGCTGGAATGATCTTGCCAGTGCTGGGAGCCACAGAGCTGGGAGAGAAGGTGGGAGCAGACACTGGGAGTACAGCTAAAAGCACCAACAATGTGAACTCTACAAGGGCCTCATGAGTCTCATCCTGCTTTCTTTGTGGTTTTTAATTACAGCATTCCTGAGAGATCTGATGAAGTTGAAAAAATGTCAGAGAGATGAGTTTTTTAGATTTTTTGACTCTAAAGATGAGTTTTTTGCTTTCATTGATCATCAATTCAAATAAAGCATGTGTGTGTGTACAAATGCCTGGTCCTGCTGCATCAGAAACTTGAATTCAGTGTTTCTGTGTCAGCAGAATTGTGCACTGAGGCGCTGGACTGAGCTGCACCTCGTTTTTGAGAAATATAAGGCAAAAGTAAAGTTGCTGTGAAAAGCAGCTTCAATTTTACCTGCACACAAAATACAAGACAGACTCTGGTTTTGACAATGGGTGTAATTTGGCTTGTGTTACACTTAAATTAAAGCAGAAAAGAAATCCCTAGCAAGGGAAATATATTCATGTGATGCTGAGTTTTATGGCTGCTGTGGAAAAGAGAGTTGTGGGTGCCAAAAAAGGGTGTGCATTGGAGTATTTCATCTTGCTTTGTGCAAAGCTCCCAACAGTTTGGTAGGGCAGCACAGAGTATGGTTGGAGTGTAGTGTGAGCCCACATACCACACCTTTGCTATGAGTTACTTCCTCTTTTGATCTGACACTTTGACTAGACACCCTTGTAAGGGCTGTGGAACAAAATTCTTATCAACTGCATTTGGTTATAAATAATCTGCTTTTGAGGACCTTGTGATGCAAGCAGCAGTATAAATGGCAGAAATCCAGCAAGCTTCATCTGAGGAAGGGATTCTTCTTTTGTTGTAGGATGACCTGTTGTGTCTTTTGCAGGAGCTGGCTACTCCAGGGGCTTTTGCGCGAAACCCTTCCCGTGTGTGGGAATTCTACCACTACCGGCGGGAAGTGATGCTGAGCAAACATCCCAATCCAGCCCACATCGCCATCGCGGAGTGCGAGAAGCGTCTGAGCAAGCAAGGAAGGAGCGTTGTGGTCATCACTCAGAATATTGATGAGCTGCACAGGAAGGCAGGCACCAAGCACCTCTTAGAAATTCACGGTAAGAGTTGGCTCACAGGCCAGGAGACCGGGATGGGGTGTGGGAAGAAGGGAAAGTGGGATAAGTACAGAGATAAAAGAATTTTGTCTTTAAAACTATAATAACTTGCATAAAGTTATTTACAATAACACCCTGTTCTCTTTTGGAAGTTGTTTCAGCTACTTCATAGCCTCTCTTTATTCCTCTCCTTTAGAATCACAGAATCTCATCTTTCTGTTTGTAATGGAATCTGACAGTACACAGGAACTGATTCTCCCTTCTCGCTTGCACAGTTTTCCGCAGATCCACTTGAATTCATGTGGCTGTGACACCTGGCTGGTTTCGCTTAGAAAAGGGGAGAAGAATCCCCCCAGGATTCCACTGTGTGGTAGTAGTGTCAGACTGCCACCAATAAAGGGTGTATTGGCAAGCCTGGCCTCACCAGCCCTGGTGCTTTTCCTCTGTCCTGTAACAAATGTTATGTTTTTATTAATGTTACATCCTGTCGTGTCCTCACTTGTGCAGTCCTTGGCTACAGAAGGACAAAGGGACTGGAAACAATTGAGATTCCCTTACCTTTCTTTCCCTTACTCTTCTTTCCAGTCCTTCCCCTCTATTCCCTGTAGTCAATGGAATTCTTTACTCCCACAAAGTGCCAGGGGAGCATGAGGCAGGTGCAGCACCAGGGAGTCAGTGGGGCTTTGGGATCTGATGAAATTATAGGTGTGGAGAGAAAGGAGGGTGTGGAAGCACCATCCTTGGAGGTGACCCCACTCATTTCTCCACTCCTCAGGCCCTGCCACAGGGTGGAAGTCTCCCAGGACAAAGACCCATCTTGGTCCTCCAGCACTGTCATGCTTTTTAACTCGAGTATCACTAAAGGTGTAAATGGGATTTACCACCACCACTCTTGTGCTTTGGACATAGGAAACCTGCACAAGCTGTTTTGCAGTTGCAGACCCAGTGATGCAGCCTTGCCAACAGTTTAATTTTGGTTACTTGTATTCCTTACAAAATGGATGCAAATTTTAGCTCTTGGCTATATTGCACATCTCGACAGCATGTTAGTAATGCTACAGAAGTTTTGGACTTTTGCATGGAACAAAATGGTGTTGACCAGCAGATTTTATTTTTTTAAGAAAATGTTTCTGATGTAAGAGGAAAAGCAATAAACAGAAATCATCTTCCTCAGTGATATTTTAAATTATGATTTTCCTGAAAAATATATTATGGGACTGTGTATTACTCATGTCCTGAGGCAGAACAAGGTGACACAGTGGGACTGTCTTTGCTGTTGCGTTCTGTAGTTACCCACAAGGTGCAGCCTCCAAGGTCTGTGAATAAAGGCTGCCCTGGATAAGCACAACCACTTGCCTGCACAGCCACACCTCAGAGCCATCGTTTCATCCCTGATGTTTCCTCTTCATGTGTTCCAGGTAGTTTATTTAAAACTCGGTGCACCAGCTGTGGAAACGTAGCTGCGAATTACAAGAGCCCGATCTGCCCCGCATTGGCTGGGAAGGGGTAATCCATTCTTTCTTCCACCATTAAAAAAGGAAGTGAGCAGGGGGATGGGCCAGGCATATACTCAAAGATTTTTTTAGGATATTTTTTTCCCTTTACATTTCACCAGACCTTTAGATAGTTACATAAATAATTGTCGTGCCTTTGACAGTCTTGGTCAGCTTATTACAGTTGCTCAGCTCCAGGATAATTCTGGAAAAATTCCTGCCTGCCTTGTGTGTGGTATTTTAGGATCGTAGTAGGTGTTTGAAGTTGGCTGATGTTGCAAAGTTTTCTTGATTGGAGAGTGTGCTTTAGAGAATATGAAGATTTTTAGAGAATGCTACGTTTTTATTAATCTATAAAGTACATTTTGTACAGCTGGACATGTATTTCCATTTTGTAACTACAGGGCTCCAGATCCTGACACACAAGATGCTGCAATTCCAGTTGAAGACCTTCCTCAGTACGTATGGACCACTTTGTTTGAGCTATTACCTCTTCATGCTTTGTGCACCTCAAAGCTTCATGTTACTGTTCATGTTGTTTTGGAAGGACATTCCATGGGATTCCACAGGAGACAAAGAACTCTGCCCCAGGAAACTGAGTCTAAAGTTACAGGGGCATCAGACAAGGAGTGTGTAGAAGTTACCATGGTGCTAAAGGCATTGCATGTTTGTGTACTTGAGCACCAAGATGAAGCATGCCCAGTTTCGTGGGGTTTGTAGTAAGTGAAATAGTAGGAGAATTGCAGCAAGAAAATGAGTCCTACAGCAGTAAATGTTTTGTTACTTTGCAGGTGCCACCCACTGTTAGGCTGGGGTCCCTCACAGGCACAGAATGTGCCACGTTGCTTTTTTACACTGCCTGAAACTTTGCCTTAGCTAGTTGCAGGTGGAAAAAGCCACTGCATTTTTAATGATTCCTAAGGAAAGAGAGGCTAACACGAGGCTTCTGTCTTTTGGTTCATTTTCTTCTTAAAACCCTGTTAGCCGGTTTGTTAAAGCTGATGGAGGCCAAGTTTTAACTTTAATGCATTTCAGGAGCTGAGTAAGGGGAATGCACAATTAAGTATCTGTGCCAAACAACTGTTCAGCAACCCCTTCCATGGGATCATGCAGCACATGTGTACTTCCAGCATGTGTGTACCATGGAATAAGCTGCCTTCTGTCCAGCAGCACATGGTAGAGGAGGGTGTGGAGAGGGATGTGAAGGAGGAGAGAGAATGATGGCAGGTGAGACCTGCCCAAGTGAGAAAGAGAACTGCTTTGCCCTTCCACAGCACAAAGCACCCCATCAGCAGCGTGACGCTGTCCTGTTGTGGTGTTTGAACAGGTGTGAGGAGGACGGCTGCAAGGGGCTCCTGCGGCCCCACGTCGTGTGGTTTGGTGAAGCCCTGGATCCTGGCGTACTCACAGCAGTGGAGAAGGAGCTGGATATCTGTGACCTCTGCTTGGTCGTGAGTGGTGCTTTCCTTTACCTGTCCTCTGAACCAGCAGGGAGGCCATGCTAAGGATGTGGCACCTCCTGGGTGAAGCAGATGCATCTGTGCTTCCCTGAGGGACCTAAAAACCCCAGAGGGACTCTCTAGTGTCCAGGGTGAAACGTTAAAAGACCTTGCAGTTTGAAAATGTACACACATTACTCTGAAGTCAACAGGTACACAGGGGTTAGAGATTAGACAATGTTGTTTGGCTGTTGAATTTCACTCCCCCTCTATTCTGCTCTGGTGAGACCCCACCTGGAACCCTGTGTACAGTTCTGGTGCCCCAGCATAAGGACATGGAACTGTTGGAGCAAGTCCAGAGGAGAGCTATGAAGTTGATAAGGGTACTGGAGCACCCTCCCTGTGAAGACAGGCTGAGAGAGTGGGGATGTTCAGCCTGGAGAAGAGAAGGCTCTTGGGAGACCTTAGAGCAGCCTTTCAGTACCTAATGAGGTGTGCAAGGAAGCCAGAGAGGGATTCCTCATCAGGACAAGGGGTGGTGGCTGTAACTTAAAGAGAGTGGGTTTAGATTACATATGGGAAGAAATTCTTTACTGTGATGGTGGTGAGGCACAGGAATGGGTTGCCCAGAGAAGCTGTGGATGCCCCATCCCTGGAAGTGTTCAAGGCCAGGTTGGATGGGACTCTGAGCAACCTGGGCTAGTGAAAAGTGTCCCTGCCCATTGCAGAGGGATTGGAGCAAGACGGTCTTCAAGGTGTCCCAATCCAAACCATTCTATGGTTCTAATTTCTCAAACAGTGAAAAATACAATTATTTTGATGCACAGTTTAAAAAGAAAGTAAGTTATAATGTGCTGCTTTTTTGCAAGGTGGCTTATATGCCATTTAGGTTCCAGAGCCCTAATCAAATCACTTGCTTAGACTGTTGTCTTCCGTTTACAGAATGATCTCAAGTAACAGAAGGAACTTTTCGTTGGGTTTTTATTTTTCCTCAAGACAAAGTATGCCATTTTGTTTCCGGGATGTTTTTTTTATCTCCAGTTACAAATGGGTTTCTTTGAGCTGCATCAGAGAAACAATTCCTGATTGTTACACTCAGTTAAACAGCAACATCTGTAGTGATGCTAGTCACAGATACTGATTCGGTTTAATTTCTGTAGGGATTTCCCAGGCTTCAGTGCACATGTAGTGTTGTGAGAAGGGCTCTCACCTGGGGGCTGGGTTGGTTTGGTCTGTTTGAGCGCTGTCCTGCTACTCTGGTGACTTCTGTCCCGCTGCCCACAGGTCGGGACCTCGTCCGTGGTGTATCCTGCGGCCATGTTCGCCCCGCAGGTCTCGGCCAGAGGGGTCCCAGTCGCGGAGTTCAACATGGAAACCACTCCAGCCACCAACAGGTTCAGGTAACGCTGCTCAGGCAAACAGCCTTCAGTCCCCTCCATCCTGCCCTTTGCGTCCAGCTGCTGAAACGCTGGGTTTAGAGAAATACGGGCTAGTTTCCCCCCCAGCGCTTACGAAATACTAAGTTTCTGTTAGTAAGTAAGAAAAAAGGATTCTTCTTCCATGGTGGAATTTTCACTGAAGACACAAACCGTATTGTTTAAAGGGTGAGGCTGGAGACTGTCCCTACGCCCTGCAAGGCCCAAACCCCTCTCTCCTCCTCCTCCTCTTCCCTCCCTCCCTCCCTCCCGTCCCCCTGCCAGACTCGCCAGGTAAAGCAGCGAGCAGCGGGATGCGCTGGTGGCTGCCAGCGCCCTAAACCTGCCGCTTCCTTCCAGGTTCCACTTCCCGGGCCCCTGCGGGACCACGCTGCCGCCGGCGCTGGCGCGACACGAGACGGAGATCATCTCCTGAGCCCCGGGATCACCTCCGGAGCGCCGGCAGCGGCCCCGGCGGGGCCCAGCGCGGGGCGGGCGGGCCGGAGGCGGCGGCGGGACTCGTCCCTGCGGCAATAAAGGGGCGGCGGCGGGGTCCTCCTCCGGTGTCCTGTGTCTGTGCGCGCATCCCGCGGGGCGGGGCGGGCCGGCCGGGTGTCCCTGCGCTCGGCATTCCCCGGCGGAAGGCGGGAGCGCTTCCGGGGCGGGCGGCGCAGCGGCCGCGAACATGGTGCGTCGGCAGAAGGCGAAGGCGGCGGCCGGGGGCAAGCGCAGGGCTCCCGCCGCGCTCCCCAGCCCGGCCTCCTCCTCGGAGGACGAGGCGGACGAGGCCCCGGAGGAGGTGCCCTTCGGCGTGGCGAGGGAGGCGGCCGAGGCCGAGCGGAAGCTCGCGGGGGAGGCGGCCCGGAGGTGCGGACACGCCGGGGCCTCTCGCTCCCGAACTGCGGCTCTCACACCAGCGTTATCCTCCTCTTACCCCTTCGCTTAGACCCACTCTTCTCCCCTTTCACCCCTCTTACCTCCCCCTTATCCCCTCGCTTATCTCTCTCTAAACCCCCCTCTTACCCTCTTAGCTCCCTTTTTACCCCCGTTCACACTTCTCGCCCCGTCTTATTCCCTCCTTTATCCCTGCTTATTTCCCCTTGATATCTCCTTTCCCCACCTTATCTCCCTTCTTACCCCACAACCCCTCTTACGCCTCCCTGGCCTCTCCTTATCCCGCCCTTACCCTCCTTCACCCCTCTGAACCCCTTTCACTTTTCCTATCCTCTCTCCCTTATCCCTCTACTTTCCCCTCCTCACCGCCTTCTTTGGCCTTCCAAGCCCCTCCAAGCCCTCGTTGACCTCCTTTATTCCCTCCCGTAATCCCCCTTCTCGCCACATGGAATACTGACAGTGGTTCCCGCCTCCCCGCAGGCACCGGGAGCTGCTGAAGGAGAAGCGGCGGCGGCACCAGGAGCTGTTCGCAGAGCAGAAGGTACCGCGCTACCCCGGCTGGGCTCCTGCGGGCCCTGCTTGTGCGTGCCGGCGGTGCCCGTGCCCGCCTGACTCCCCTCTCCCCCACAGAAGCGCAGGCTGCTGCCCGAGGCCGTGCTGCAGGAGCTGCAGGAGCTGCAGGAGCTGCAGGAGCTGCAGGATGTGTCCGCACGGTGAGGGGGCCTGGGGAGGCGGCGGTGGGTGTTGGGATCCCTGTTTCCTTATCTACCACCCCTGGGGCAGCCTCTTCTGGTCCTGGCTTGGGAAGCCAGACTGGAAATGAGGGTTCTGTGGCTTTGGGTAAACGAAGGGAGAATTAATTGAAGAGTAACTGTTGCCTTCCCTTTGCTCTGCAGACCCGCTGAGCAGGCTGCGGCAGATGACCCAGGTACGCTACAGCTTGCTTTGCTAATGAGGTGCACATCTGGTACTTCAGGAGTTCATTCTTGTGCCAGAGCTCCAGTGGGGAGCTCTGGTGAAGAGACCTTATCCAAGTCTTAAACACGAACACATTGAACAGAGTGTCTTTTCCCCAGGAAAAGAAATATCTGAGGAAAAAATTCAGTCTAATTCTTACACCTTTTACAGAAGTCACTTGCTGTGTGGTGATTTCAGTTAAATAGCCTGACATGTTTAAGAGAATCATGGGCAGGTGTTACAGCAGGAAAAGCAAGGACTACCAGAGGTGAATTCATATTTAGCCTGTGTTTAAGTTATAAAGGCTATTCCTAGGTAGAGTTGTTAAATTGCCACAAACTTTATATATCAAACTGCAGTTTAATAGCATCTGTAGAAAATTAACTTTTTTCAAACTCAGAATTATAAAATCAAGAACCTAGTGTTTATGAGTGCATTCATCTGTATTTTGTAGGACTTCACAAAATTATTTAAACAGTTCTCTCATCCGAACCTCACATACTGCTGTATGCCGTAATTGCTACTTTTTCTTGCTTTTATTTAAACAAGATCTGACATAACAAAGAGATAAGCTGAGACTTAAGCAAGACTAAAGCTAGAGCTGGATTTCCCTATATGGGTTACCTGTAGCTGTTGTGTTGCACTGAATTTTTGTCCCGTGATGAATCCCACTTAATTGATGACAAGGAAGAGGAAAGCTCGCTAGCAGTACTTCGGGTTGCCTCCTGAGCATATGTCTTCCCCTCCCTCTTAAAGCTGTTCTTCCTAGTCACTGCTTCTGGAAAATGCTGCTTGTTTTAAATCCTGTTCCTGTTTCACTGACCGGTTTTGATTTGTAACGTTTTTGGGAAATTTCATTTGCAAGTTACTCTAGGTGAAGAACTTGAAGCTGGGGCCGTACAGCTGGAACAAGGCCAAGCTGAAGCACAGGAGAAGAAAGGCAAGAGAAGAAAGGGTGCCAGGTAAGAGGAGGAGATGGCTTTACCTGATGTGGGAAGGGGCATCACAGCAGCTGTTCTGTCACTGCATGGCTGTACCCTCTTCTGCACTTTATGTTCCCTTGTCCTTTGATTGAAAGCATATTTATGTGCTAAAAGCACCTTTAATATATATATATATACACATTGTGTTGTGTGCTGCTACAGGTGGGGTGGTTGAGCACCAAATTCCTGCATTTTAAGCTATTTTTCTCGCTCCTCTTTATTTCGTTGTCACTGATGGCCTTAGATAGTAACTGCCCTAGCTCCTGGTAGGATGAGCTCAGGATGGCCAAGAAAACTACTCAGGGTACACAAATGCATATGACAACAGCTTTAGAGTATTGGTCCAGCTTTTTATTTTTTTAATACTGCCAGGAAGCTCATCTGAGTATCAGAAACCATCACTGGCTGCTGCTGTGCTCAAGCAGCAAAGCTTGACAGCAGGGTCTGTTCTGGATACTGTAACCACAGTGCAGGGATTTACATCTCTCTCTGACTAGGACAAAAGGGAACTACGTGGCTGTGTGCTTGAAAGACCACAGTGTAACAGGCCTGCACCAACAGGTCGCCAAAGACTTCCTAAATGCGCAGCTCTATGGGCCACACACCAACCGGGTACAGGGTAAGCACTGCTGCTTGGCTGGGTCTGGAGCGAGCCTTGTCTGCTTTCAGCTTGGTGATTAACACTTGTCTCCGTTTCAGCAAGTGAATTTTTTTCCTTTGCAAACAAGAGAGACCCAGTCAAAAAAGCTGCAGTTCAGTTTGTGGACAAGTCTTGGGGTGAGTACAGAAAGTCAGAGTAGGTACTATTTTCTGCATATGTGGCTAAAAGTACACTTGAATAAAATCTGGGTTTCTGTGCTAGAGCATCCTGGCTTGTGATTCTCTTAACTCCAAGCACCTGGAGAGTAAGGAAGGGGCAGCAGGGCACTGCAGCCTCAGTGGGTGTCATGAGCACACCCCTGGGGATGGTGTACGAGACCCAAGTTGAAAAAAATTTACTTAATTTTTGGTATGTTAAGAGACAGCTCTTGTGCTAGAACCAGGGCTGCTCAGTGAAATAAATACTTCAGTAGGTGTTGTTTCAGCCTCCAGTCTCTGAGCTGTTGGAAGGCATTTCAGATGATAAAGAGGGACAGCAAGATCCCAGGACATCTGTGTGGTGAGGACAGGGAAATAGGACCCATTTCTCCTCATTTCCATAATGGATGGGGACAGGCTCACAGCCACACAATCTGTGAGGCTCATGAACACCAGAGGAAAGTTACTGATCCTTAGGAAGCAGGGCCTGCTTTCCATCTGTGCTCCATCACTGAAAGCAACATTGTACCCCCCCATCCTCTGAAGGAGCCTGGTGCATACTGGTACTCCTGGCCAGTGGAATGCACCTGATGCATATAAAACACATTAGAAAGTTTATGAGTGTTTGATGTGGTTCTGTTCTGAAATGCTGCAGCAGCCAAGGGATTGGCTTCTCCAGCACATGGGCTAAGAAAAATGGTAACTAACAGCTATTTGTTTGGTTTTTTTTTAAGGGCAAGATAAAAAGGAAAAAGCAGCAAGGTTTAAGAAACGTTGGCTGGCAACACAGGTTAAAAATGGAGTCTGAAGACAGCTTTTTCAGAAGATGCTGCTAAGGACTTTCAGTGACAGTTGATCTCAACACAACACAGGTGTTTTCTGCCCCCTTCATCATCACTTTGCTTTCAGCTCCAGCCAGCAGAAGGCTCCAAGCTGTGCCAGATCAGACTTCCCTGTTCTCTCCCCGTCAGAAGTTCTTGGGGAAGCTACAGAGCAGCCAGGCCAGTGTTGTGGAACACCAGGTGCTAGTGCCAGGCTTGCTGAGCTGCCTCCATGAGGCAAATGCCTTTGCAGAGAATAAAGATAAGCAATGTTCTACCTACTGTTGTGGATGCTGAATTCCTTACAGCAGGCAGTTATTCCTGCCACTTCAGTGACTCGTGTCTCTAAGGAAAGGCTGTACCCTAACAGCAGAATCATTAAATCAGCTCCCACAGCAGGACACTTCTCTTCAGCCTGATGCTTACTTTCCAGCTGTAAGGGATGGGATTTTCCCCATCTGCAGGGAGTCCTGAGTTAGCTTCCTGCACTGCTAGCTAGAGTCACTGTGTGGCAAGAACAGGGCAAAGCCTTTCACTTGGCACCAGCCCAGCTCCCGCGGGGAAGTGGCAGCCCTGGCTCCAGGGATGAGCCACTGCCCTCACGCTCTCCACAAGAACCGCTGGAGCTCGAACAAGACAATGTAGCATACACGTCCCTGCTACCGTGGATGTGGATGTAAGTTTTTAATGGCTGGTTAATTATGATATCACTACATTTTATTGCAATATAGTACTATTTAAGCACTTTTAAAAATGCAAGGTGTACAAAGATTAAATTAAGACTGTAAATTGACTAAATATTTGGTTTTTATATAAATAGGTCATAACCACACTGTGTTGACATGTAATACTGTTATAATACAACAGTTAAACTGGTGAGCCTACACAACAGAAGCTGTCTGTAGTTAAACAAGGAAACAAAGTTGAAAAGACCATGTTAAAACAAAAAACTACTAAGATCAACAGGTTGGGATTGTAAGTAGCAACAAACATATTCACTCAGCTCCTGAGTAATTCAAGTTTTACAGTACACATTAAAAAATATCATTTCTTCCCATCAACACTATATATCCAAACCATTTGCATTTTGCAAATTACACTGATTGAACTATGTAACAATGGGGGTGGAGGTTGGCAAGTCATCCTGCTTGACGTTTACATCACCCACATGCTAATACATCCATGTTTTCTATTCTTCCGTCCCACCACAAGGTAGCAGGATTTTTGGTTTGTTTTGGACAATCGTTCAAAGGATTGGTACTTGTCAATTTGGATGTCTGACGTTACCAGTGATATTTTCAACTCTTAGTTGTCTAAGAGGTTTAAAGATGGAAATCTTCTCCTAACACTAAGTTAGAAATCATTTGCATCATGCTGTAAACTAGGAAGCAACATAAAGCGACAGACTTGTCCTTAGTACATAATTAAAATTCCAAATTCCAGTCAGCAGAGCTGGTCTGCTTTCCATGTTGAATATGCCACAACACCTTTCAGACCTTCAAAATGCATAGCTAGTGTAGGTAGTCTTCCACTGTGGCGAACGCACAGGATCCAATTCCTGACCGGGCCATCAATCCTAGACACTGTGACGCCTGTCCCATGGCAAGGGCAAGTGGGGGTTGCTTTGGCAGATTGTGAGTCTCTGAAAAAGAATCACAGTGGCAGTTAAAATACCTGAATCATTTCATAGTAATACAATGAAAACTTGACATTTAAACTACTTTAAATCATTTGCAAAGTTTCCTCTTAGAGCAAGACACAAAGCAGGAGTGACACAAAGTGACCGTGCACAGCACCATTATTGAACAGGCCTATTTTTGCTCTGAACTACAACAGCAGACAAGTACCTGTTACTTTATATACCCTCCTAAACTATCCCTCTCTTCCCAGAAGTGTACCCTACACTGCTAGCCCTACGGTGGAGCAGCAGGGCCACCTGTGTGGGACAAGAGGGAGGCACCCTGAGCTTCCTGGGCAGGCCACACTTACCTAGTATTGCACTATTCAGCACAGAGCACACTGGTTCTCTTTGTATGGGGTCGAGCTGATTTCCAACAGGGCTGCTCCAGGGATCAGAATATGCAAGTAAACTGAATGCATCCTGTGGGAAGATGATTTTATTACAGCTACAAGCTACTAGTGAAAAGCAGGGCTATTCTGTTCAACTATTTTGATTCAGAATCACAAAGGTGACTGTCAGGGTCCATCAACACAAAAAGACAAAGAAACTGTGACAGGACTTGTTCCATTTAGTGTTTTTTCCCAAGAGCAAGGCAAAAGGTAGCATTATTTTACTAAGTGATGGGGTAAGAGAAAACAGACTGAAAACTGCGTGCAGTCTTTGGCAGAAGAATTCCAGAGCAGTCTCAAATCAAGGCAAACTAATTAACATGCAGAGTACTAATGACACAGCACATTTTGGGCACCTCTACCCTTGCAGTTCATTTATCATTAGAGACAAAACCAGTTTTGATTCAAGAGGCCAAGTTACGTGGTCACAAATGAGAGAAAGTGCTAGATTAATTTCTGTGTTTAACTGTGTAACAGCACAAAATTATCTTCCCTGTGCACGTGCTACACCACAGCTGACCAGAACACCCACTCTGAGACAAGTGAAAAATGGCAGAAGTTAAAGCACAACAGTATTCCATCAGCACACCATGCTGTGGGCAGTTCCTGCTGGGCAGCACCTTTACAAGAAGATGAAACATACCTTGAGCATTTTCTTATTCACTGTGTTTTTGCCACATTCTCTTCTTAGCTGCTCGCTCATTGCTTGCAATTCTCTTCCAAAATGGATCATCCTTTCAATGGCTGCTTGGCTGCCACCACATAGCTGGCGTCTTAACTGACTTGAATCTACTTCTAAAGAAATGATATCGTCATCATCACCACTGACAGGGTAACAGCCTATGGATCTACATTCTCTGCACTGGTCTCACTCAACCACAGCTGCCTGCCCAGAGGGACAGCAGGTCAGCCAGAGACCCTGGCCCCACGTGCTCCTGTACCACACACACTGCGGAACTGCTCCTTATAAACATTTAAGAGACCTGGTTAACTAACGGCAAAGGCTGTCACAGCATGTGCTCTTTATTTGCAAGGGGTAATTTTAAACTAACTAGAAGATAAACCAGATTTTACCCTAAAATTTTAAAGTTTAAAAAAACAACAATGAAAGTCCACACAGTCCTAACTTTCTTAATTATCTGGCATTGCATTTCTAAAGATAAACCAAATCGGGAACTAACAGAGGGTAAGAAAATGCCAACCTTCCTCAACAGCCATGATGGATTCTGCTACAAGACAATCATTTAGGCTGTTCATACCCCTCACAGAACACATTATCTTAGTCATTTGGCTATTTCAGGCTTGTTTTGTAATAAAGCAGGACACTACAACTGATTTCTTTACTGTTTCCTACAATGTTCCCCAATACTAGTGATTTTAAAACATATTGATGCAGCTTATGAATAGTAAACCAACACCTGGCTTCTTTGAAAAATCTGCTTCTTAAAAATTTACATCTAAAGCACCACATTAAAAAAAAAGGCATTGATCCATTCCTTGTCTTTTTTCATCAATGAAATCAAGTTTTAAAATGAGCATTTTGACAGACTCTTCAATTACAAATCCACTCTTCTTTTTCACTTTAACACTGCTATTTAGTGATGTATTTTGACTACTATTCCAAAAAAGGATTTTTAACTGGCCACTTTTTTTTTCCTTAGATGTATCACCTCTGTAAAATGCCTGCCTACTAAACGTTACATACACAGCACTAAGAGAATATATAAATATTTTAAAAAATTAAAAACCACCAGACTCAAACTGGGTGGGGAGTGTGTGTGTGGGGAGGTGTTAACAGTGTAGGTGAAGCACCCACAAGTCATCAAGTAGTGGTGTTTGTCCCTAGCTCAGCCTCATCTAAGACATGACTTTCCAAAGGCAGGGGACAACTACATTACAAAAAACACAACTCCCTGCCCTGTGCAGCTGCTGCATGCCTGTCACAGCAAGTCTCTGCAGAAGAAGCTGCAGGAGAGTGAGAACCTGTTTTGGGTTTTCTGTCACAGAAATAATAATTGTTATTATCCAGTTTCAGAGTATAATGCAGGGAAAATAGTCTGGCAGCTTGCATTCCTCCCTGCAGGGCTGTAACAGAGTGACATCTGCTGTTCCACAGTTACCTGCATTTCCCAGCAAAGCTGCAGGATTCAGCAGCAGCAGCAGCACATGCCCCAGAACTGGGAAGTGCTCACAGACCTCTGCACGTGCTGCTGCATTCTGAAGGTTTCACATTTCACTTAAACTACACTTTAACTGACATCTGCTTAAATCCATTGTTTGCATACCAATTCTGCAGCTGCACAAAGGGCAAGCAGAGGGGATTTAAATATTCATTTGCCAACAACATCAACAGGCATGACAGAGTATAAAGCATATTATGTAAAACAAAATTAATTTTTAGCTCATAACTATATAAATTGGTATTTTTTGGTGGAAAACATGGAGAAAAAAGTTAACTTTTCATTTTTTACATTTCCCAAATAAAGCTTTTGAGCATTAAATAATAGCACTTTGCATTTCAATATGAAAGATTTAGAATTCCTACGCTTACTGCGGAGCACAAAGATGCCATGAGAACCATGAATGGGAAGAGGGAGAAGCAATTTCCCAACTCAAATACAGGGTGCTACACAACCGGGTGTTTCTTCTCAAAGGCACTTCCTTAGAAATGAATGCTAGTTTCAGTGGCCATGAGTTACCCATTTCCCCTGTTTTCACACTGATACTGGACTGCCTAAATCAGTGGTTTTAAAATTTACATCTAGTAATAGCAAAACAAATAAAAAATTCAGATTTGAGCAAGTAACCCTAATTTTCAAGTTGGGAAGCATTGCAAGTAAAAACATAACCTTGTTGCCATCACTTAATAAAAATGTAAGAAATATCACTGCAGACCCATTTCTGTGTCACATTCTTCCATTTCGTGATCATGTTTAGAACTACCATTTAGGAAGCCATTGGATGAAGTCTCAGCAACCCCATTGGAGTAGTGATCTGTTTCCATGTCTACATCATTGCTGAAAAGAGAGTAATAAATATAAGTTTTACTCATATTTAAGTACTTTGGTTATCTTTACAGCTTTGTCACAGAACTTCTTCATCTTAGCTACTGAAAAGCTGCTGTTAAATATTACCAAGCTAGACCACAGTTTCTCTGATAGCAGCTGGAGATACCAGAGCACTGTGTGAAGTTTTAAGGCTGTCTCAACATTAGTTTTCAGTAAAATACTATTTCCAGATGCTGAAAAATTAAACATGTCCTCCACTACTTAGGAGTAAGGACTATAACACTTTCTAAATACACACCAAAAAGTTCTTACCTTATTTATTTAACTGTATGTACACATACCTGAAGAAAATGCATTGAGAAAATATACTACTCCCACTTTTTGATATAGTTAATATTTATACATAAAAAATATAGTTAAGTCAATATACATCCTACTTTGAAAACACCATACTCAGGTAACTAATTATTTTGAAAAAATGTGTTTTCCTCTTATTTACTCTGTGGAATGACAGAGGAAAAACAAAAAAAGAAAGCCCCAAAGCAAATGTTGAGTAAAGCAGTACACTGAAGAGACATTCAGTGGCAAATGCAGAGCATTCAACTCCTCACCGTTCAACTCCATTGCTTCCAGCAGCTCACAGAAGTGCTTTTAGAAAATGCCAGTGTGGCTTTGGGGACTGAGCTTTGCTGACAGTTGCATCCTGGCCTGTTCTATTCCATCATAGAGAACAGCAACCTAAAACCTCTGTCAAGACCAAATAGATTCAATTTGGAAGTTTAATATCTTGCCTCTAAGCAACCAAAAAATACTCAGCTTCCTTTGGGGAAGGAAACCAAAAGGCTTCTCTGACTGGGCAAGAACACAGCCAAGGAACTGTCTTCCTCTGTGAAAAATCTCCAAGTTGCCTGGACGCTGCCAGGCCTTTTGGCAGAGCCAACTGCTGATGCAGACAGAAATTGTGGAAAGTTAGAAAGTAAATTGTTACTCTTACCTTTTTACCCATTATCACTATTCAAGTAAAATACATTTGGTTATCACCACCACATCATCACATCATATGTGGTAGGTTTGGGAATCCATTTTGGGCAATGCAGCTGAGTGCTATTGCATTTCACATCAAATTAGGTTCTGCTGCATCCATACAAACCAGAGTTTAATATGTACCAGTTATGAATAACAGTATTAACCCTGGTTAACAGATTTATTTTCATTCTCTGAACTGAAAGCGTTTGCACTTGTGACAGTGACTGGAGTAGGCAAACAATCCTGGTGTATACAGTGAAAGGGAATTCACACCTCCTATGAATCTCAACTGTGCTTACTTTGCAAATACTGCCACAAATGGAGAGTATTTGGAGAACTTTTCATTACCTATGTGCAACACACTTCAATCAGTGTCAGTGGCTTCAACTGAAATCCCAAGTGCCAATGAGCTAATTAACCCTCACTATGCAACTTCAAAATTGACCATAGCTATCGGCAAGGTAATTTATTTTTGTCCACTGCATTTCTTTAACCCAACAGGAGAAAAAGGTCTGTTGATCTTGAACTGCCAAAATAACCAGACATCATAAGCTGTTGGTTCCTTACAACATGTTTCAACTGTCCTTGGGGAAAAAAAAACATATCAAAACTTTTCCTGCCATGCAAACACATAGAGAAGACAAGCCTTAATGTGATTTAGAAGCATCTAAAGTTTATTTACCTGGAATAGCTGTTAACCTGCTGTGATCTGGATACATTTATGTTGTTGAGCTCTGGTACATTCAAGCTGGTGGTCGTGTGTTTACTGTGACAGTAAGACTGATGCGCTTTATTTGATATTACTCCATTACTGCAACTACTTTCAAACCCTGCAAGAAAGTTTTAGTAACTGTAGTCATGAAGTGGTACTTACAGGTAAGTTTGTAGAAAAAAATTAAGTAAGTGTAGCATTTACTGACCAGGAACAAGTATGCTAAATTTGCCACACAAACTCAAGTACAACACACCTCCAACGTTTCAGGTATTTGAACCTTTAAGGCTTCTAGAGCGCAGAAGTTAAGCATTATTTAACAAGTACCAACACAGACACAAAAAGGTTTTTCCAGTTGTATTAATATACTGGTAAAACAGAAAACTGTATTAATGTGGAAGAGTTTTTTAGAAAATCTTTTCTAGGCCACTGTAATCATTATGAATAGAAACAAATATTATTAATTCCCGATCACATAATTATTTTGATAACTGTGCAGTACAATTCAGTGCTGAATACTTTGCATGTTGCTATACTTACACCCAACCTCCCTCCTTTACCATGTAATTATTTTAATTGTTAATATTGTGCTTTGCTAAATAAAATTACATCATGCTGTGAAATTATGATGCCTAGCTAAAATCTCTTCTGACCCTTCTAAAATATAACAGGAAAACTACCATTTGAGGCAAACATGTAATTGCAAGTTGCATCAAACCAAGAGCTCCCTAGTATGTTCTAAAATAGAAACAGGTCACAGGAAGGGCTTATTATAAAGAAAACAGCTGCTGCCGTTTACAAAATCCCAAACATCAATTCTAATAATACGTTCATCAACCTGCCTCTATTTTCAAAATTACAAAAGTTACAGATACTTTCCACAATCCATCCCAATAACCACCTGAAGAACAACCAGAAAATTTGAGTGGTTCTCCACTGACACACATGATGGCACCCTCTTGATGCAGAGGGAAAAAAAGCAAAGCTGCTGCCCTTACTCTGATGGCCAGGCTACACTGGCTTTCCACTCTATCCCAGAGAAAAAAATAAAAAAATAAAGTGCCCCCAGTCAGCTCCAGTTTGGATCTGGAAATGAAAAAGAAGTGAAAGCCGATGGTCTCTGCTGCCTTAAGAGTCTTAATTTTCAAGGATGCTACGTTCAGGTACCATTTGAACATGCTTGGCTTCCTCTCAGCAGGGGTGCTTTGGAAGGCAGGGGGATCTCCCCATAAGCTTGGGGCAGCTTTGAACATTGATGATTTCCCACTGAAGATTTCCCATTACTTACATGCTCTAAGAAAGGTTTCAGCTGTGCAGACTGAAATGTGGCTGCCAGCAGCACGTCTTTTACTCAACCATACCACCCAGCTTCTGGTGTTTCCTGCTCAACCACAGCTATTCTGACTTCTCCATCAACACCAAAGGAAATGGATCATATACGCCACTTACTGGATTTAAACCACCTTGCCCAAGCCATAAATTATCATCAAAAGGACAACAGAAATTTATGTCAGAACTTCCTATCTTCCAGAGGGAAGCACGTCTTAGAAATCGGTGGCAACCTACTTTGCAAGAAGAAAAGCCAAGAGCACACGCAAAATTCATGTGATAAAACTTCTGGTTTTCTCAGTGACTGGAAATCATGTATTTTAATCATTAAAAATTTACTGTTACACACAGCATTCAGCATGAAATCTTAAGTTAAAAAAAAAGATAAAAATCCATGTAGTGTGATATGTCCAAATCTGTGTGATCTACCCTCCACGTGAACTTACCAGTGAAGTGTGTGCTGCTCCCTTTTCCTGTTGCCAAATTATGAATATTCATTCCATGGCTGGGACTCATGCTAGGACTACTGAATGACCGTGGGCTAACAGGATAACTGTCTTGAGATTTTGGACTGTGGCCTCCCAAACACCGCACTTCACTGTCTGTACCATTCACCATCTCTATGAACTGGCGCACCCTAAACAAAAGGCAAAAAGTTAAGCTAATAAAACCATTTACACATTTCAAATTACCAACGACAGCAATGATTTCATTTTAGCATTAAATATAGAACAAGTCTGACTCAACAAAATGCTGGATTATCAGTAACCCAATCATCAATAAGCTCTGGAGCATTCCACCAAAAATACACAATTACAAATTTGTGAGGGAGCAGAACAGGAATATTATCCTTGGAGGACAGCCTTTGTCACTAAGTCCTCAAAGTTTAGAGATTTAAACTATATTTTCTTGTTCTAACTGTTTTCTTTTATTGGCAGGGGCAAGGTTATTTCTTGAGAAAGATATGTCATTATGTTGTCATGTCTGTCATTTCTCTCAAAGTAAATGAGAACAGAGTTTGACTGTCTGGAACATTAAGCGTTAAAGGGTAACTTTTAACATTAAACACCTGCACTAGAAAACAGTTTGAAAATCAAACTCCCATACAAACCTTCTCTTTAGAGGCTGTTGCTCTTTGTCAATTTCATTTTAGATAAGGAGGTTTTACTATGGACTTTAAGGAAGCTCAGAACTCCTGCTTCATGCTTTAGGCTTCACTAGCCTCAACAGAACAGGCAAAATTTAGAAAGAGAGATTGAGAAAAAGATAACACACAATTGACGCTATTGAGTGAAGTCTTTCATCAAAATGTTCGCATTTTGTGAATTCTGTGATAAGTGTGGAGTACTATCACGTGAATTCTGTTCAGCACTTGAGCATGACAGACTTCAAACACATTCCCAGTTACTTAACTGAACATAAAATTAAAGTGCTTTGTTCTTAGAGGAGATAACACATTTTTTCCACATTCAAACACTGCAATGTGATACAAAATTCTGGAGAACAGCGCAGCTGTCAAGTAAAAATGCCAGAATGAAGGTGACTATTGTGTGCCTGGGAAGCCAAGAGAACTCTTTGGGATTATGGGATTTCCACAGTTTTAGCCAGAGGTTTCTAGTAAAGTGGCATAGAATGAAACAGCTCATTTAAACTGGTCTTTAAAGTCAGTCACCCCTTTGGAGATTAACAGACTAACTTATGTCATCGTGATTTTTAACCTTCTTGAATGTGCTACTATATCAGTTTCCATTTTAAGTTTTACTTGACATCCAAATGGACTAAAATTCATTTAAAAAAAACTACAGAACTTAGTTCTAGAGAACAAGTCTACAGGGAGATGTGAATTATGCTGCAAACCAGGACCTCGATGACAAAACCTAGTTAAACATGTAGCAAATAAGAAGAGCATAAAAAAGTGAAATATACACATTTTCTAAAAAGCGCTGCTTAACTTTGTATAAGTTTCTGTGAAAGCTTTAAATGAGTAATTGTCTTGTCTCAGAAGGTACTGTGCCATCTATAAACACACATCTGTATAATTTGAAGACTCACTTTAATGCAAATAAGAGATTAGGATTTCTTTCTAGTAAACTTGGATACAACTGTTGTGTTGTTTCAATGGCTTCTCCCATTCTTCCTGCTAAAACCAATTTCTGAATTCCTGTTCACCAAAAAACAAATAAGAGATTAGGATTTTTTTCTAGTAAACTTGGATACAGCTGTTATGTTGTTTCAATGGGTTCTCCATTCATCCTGCCAAAACCAATTTCTGAATTTCTGTTCAGCAAAACCAACATCAGTTAAATGGACAGCTTATGGATTAATACACGTACATTAATGATTAAAAGACACTGCAACCATCAATCAACAAGATTTTTTTTTCCTTTTAGAAAAAATTAGCATAAGGAAAGATCATGCTTCCTTAAAATGTTCAACAGGAAAATTTAAGAACTGCACTCCACCTACATGTATCTAAATGAGAACTCAGTATTTTTATTTATTGCCAGCATCCAATTGCTTTGAAGTCAGATTGTGAATTTAGAACTAGAATAAGACTGCAGACACTCTTCTGTGATTTATTTCTCATTTTCACAACTTTATAAATAAGCACATACCAAACTACTGTCACTCAAGAACATCCAAATTGCATCCCACTCCTACAGGTTCAATTTTGACTATGAAAAACAAAAATTTAGTCTCTTTCACCAACTTCAAATCAAATTACAGTTGAATAAAATCTTTCACAACAGTCCCTGCTTTAATTGCTTCTGTGGCTGTAACTTGGCTCAAGTTGCCAACAGCCTCCCAGCTCTCTCAACCAACAGAAAAACGGATCCAAATGAAAAATAGCCCAACAAATGTGTTGTTTTACAACCAGAGCAGTTTCCCCATGTGGTATGTCATACAGGAACACAAATGCTGATGGTCATAGAGCAGGGATTTAAATGGAAGGGGAAGGCACTGTTCCATCAGGCTGCCAAACAGCACTGGCATGACAAGTTAGAACTGAACTGCTGTTAGTTGTTCTTGTCCTCTTCCCCCTCACATCTGTAAGCAGGAAAACTCAAGTTTCATTTAACTTATAAAACATTCTCTAAACTCAATCTCTTTTCACAGTTCAGATAAAAATATAAATGTTTGTCAAGACTAAGTTTTATATTCCTGTGACTAACCATTAGCTCTCACAAACACTCAGAGACATTACACACACTTGTTTCAGACATATCACAACTTTCCATTCAAGAGAAAAGACAACAGATAATTTACCACACTGCTACATCAAACAAGTTACAAAGTATTACTGCGCAGATTTTTCATACCCAGCTGCTCATACATGTGTAACATTAGGTGACAGCAAGGAACTGTGCTATGGAGTAGTGCTGCAAGCAAATTCTACAATGCTGCTTAAGAGAAAGCTTTATGTAGTATCTGTTTAAAGGAGAAAAAAGGGATGCAACGTGCTTTCCAGCCTTACTTTGTCTGTTCTTAATGGAAGCTAATTCTTCTAGCACAGTCTGGTCTGTTGATCTGGCGAATGCCTCTGCTGTTGCACAGTATCCATGGTGAACTAAGTAAGATGATACCATTCTAAAAATAAACAAAAACAAAACTCAGAAATGCTCATTGAATATAGGTAAGAAACCAAGACCTCCTGAATGCAAAAACCCTTTGCTAAGATAAGCTAACTGAATTGAAAAATTCTACTTGAAATGTAGAGATTTCTGTACAAGTCAGACAAAAGTAATTCAGTTAAAAGTCAGTATATTCTCCGAAACACTGTACATAAAAAGAATTTTTAAAAATAATAAATGCCTAACTTTTTAATAATCAATTTTAATAACAATTATTCATCACTCAAAAGCAGGGTCAGTTCAAATAGTAACTGCTAACTAAGCTGGGGGTTTTTTTCTCATTACACACACAGAAGTGAAATTGCTGCTTGTTAAGTTTTTGTTTTAATTGAAAAAATAAAAAATACAAAGTCACAACTATTTTTCCAAGGAACACTAATGAGACACAACTTAACCTGGCATGCCAAGGGCTGAGAATAAAAAGGGAAATTTCCAGAGCCCAGAGTATTGAAACTGCCCATTACAACCACAGCAACTTTCCTACAGACTCCCCAGTCCATATTAGATAGGTCAAATCAGAACAGAAATCTTACACTCAGTATTATGAAGTCCAAATTATTAATGACACAGACAACTTTGCCACAAAATCTGTTTGTGTTCCCTTTTACACTTAGCAAACCTGCTAACAAAATTACTTGCAGTATTTTTTAACAGTATCTGTTCTTGCACAAGGCAATAGATAGAATGTTTTAAAGATCTCTGAAATCAGGCAACTAACAACTTGTTAAAAAATTAATAATATTACAGGCCTTACTTCTGAATCATTGTTTGCCACTCTCCTTCCCGATCTCCTATTGGGAATCTGTCAATCTGTGCTTGAATTTTGGTTCTCCACTCTCGCATGTAGTCTTCAATATCAAATACAAATGGGTGTTGTCCAAAATTAGCATCCACAACCTCTCCTGGTGTTTGAAGCCCTACTGTAGGGTACAAGTTTGGCTGCAAGAAATATTTTAGTTAGTTTTTGACACTTGTTCTAAAATCCCCACTGTTGTGGGGTTTGTTTTTTTTCCATCTCTAGTAATATTCTCACTGCTTCCTGTTGTGTGCTCCAGCAGTAAAAGCAGCTGCTGCCAATACAGCAGTACAATGACTGACTAATTTTATTCCCAGTGCTCATGATTTTTTTTAGTCTGGAAGAAGAAAATATTACTGACATTCTGGTCACAAAATACACTTTTTAAACTGTGCTAAATGCTACAACTTTTGGGTTCAATTTCACAAAATATTAGGTAACATTTTTTCTTGATTTTTAAAGACCTGGTTTTTGTTCTTTTAAAAAGAGAACAGAAATTAAAAACTTACAAAGTGGGCCATTTTTCTTCTTGGGTGAAATACTTAAAACATAGTTGAATTTTAGTGGTAAGAACTGATAGGATAGAAAATTCAACAGCCTCAAAATCCAATTTTAGTGTCTAACAAGAACTGTAACAGTGCATTGATGTTTTTGTGAATTCCTGGACTTGTATCTAGGAAAACACAGCATTTATTGTTGTCACAGTTTTATTTTCTGCTTAGAGATTAGGTCTCCATGCAAATTTAAAATACAACAAATATGAGAAAGTTAAAATCTGCCTGTTGGGATAAAGGTAATTTTCTTAAATTCAATGAGCATCTCAGCAATGGCAAGGCAATCAATTGTGTGAATGTGGTTTTGTTGCTGGGGTCTCGTGGGGGGGGGGGGGGGGGGAGGTAGTTTAAACTTTTTTTTTTAAGTTTATTTAATAAATTTACCTACATCATAATTACACTGCAGACAACGGTGGTATGGTATAATGGGATGTTGATCTACAGAACTACTACGCTAAATAAATTAAAGCTATCAGTAAGAAGTTATCGACATGCAGGTCAGTAGGAACTCTGGAGCCCAGAGCACCCAGTGAAATGAAATCACTCTGGTTGCTCACACCATGGCCAAGTCAAGCTTGCCTCTATTTTCACAAATACACCATTTGCTGTTTTAAATAAACATGCTCATACTGTTACCTAGTCTAAAATAACCAACAAACCATAAGTCTCAAATCTTTTAATGAGATGGAAACTGTTGATTCTAAGAAGGGGTTCAGCTTCACACTTTAGATTATAGTGTCAGTTTTCCTGAGCTGGCACCATGTGCTAGCAAGGAGTCCTGCTAGCATCCTGAAGAGCCAGAACAGTGGCAGTGGTTTTCTACATAAAACACTCAACCCTGTGGTAGGACTAAGAGGCTCCTTGGGTTACTGACTTCATTTTTCCTTAATATCTGTCCTTGCTCTTAAGGCCACACAAAGGGAGTAGCTGGCCAGATGGATGTGCATCACTCACTGCACCTTAAACAGATTAAATCAGAAATGAAGTGGATGAGAAGAAAACCACAGTAAGTGCAGTATCATGCCTGTATCAGCAGTATAGGGAACAGATGCCAGTTTTAAGGAAAGCACTATTTAACTGACTCAAAAGCTACAATACTTCAGAGATGTGCAGCTTTAAAAAAAATAATTTGATACATTTGATTCTATGAAGCAAAGATTGTGAAAATCAGGCATCAAGAATGAGTTACAAAGACAGTATCTCGAGCAGCTATCCACCATGTTGGTGTTTAATACAGTTCTGACTTTGTACGTAAGGCTTGAAAGTGCCAAAGTATGTAATAACTATTTACATGTATTATTTTCTGCTAAAAAAAAACTGAAAAGGAAAACCTCTTGTAAGGATCAGGGTAAAACCAAAACACTTCCTCCTTCAGTTAAAAAATCACCACTGAAATCATGATGAGAAATATCTAATATTAAATAGGTTACAAAGATTGCCATTGTAATTCCAACAAGCATAAGGTAAATGCTAGTCTGATATGAAACACCTATTTATGACACAAAGGAAAGTATCTGAAAATAGTTTGGAAATGCACTTGTGTCTTACCGGTAAATCTGTGAAAGCGATGCCTGTAATAAAGAGGAAATTAAGATTAATTTCCATGTATCTGGATTCTAGCATCATTTTCTTAAATGTGTCATTATCTGCTCAGAAATCTCACCCAAACCATCTCAGAAATAAGTTAAATATGGTGAAATTCATGATGCTTAGGCACAATTCATGTTTTTAAATGATAAATAGCGATATTTGGCAAAAAGTAATCGTCATTCAAAAATACTTAAATTGCCCTTAATTTTTTCATAATAGGTAATAAGATTTAGCAAATCATCCAGGTATGCAGATTAGAAAGTCTGAAAGTTCTAGCTATCTACTAAATTTAGAGAAGAAAGGTAAGGACATCTGAAAATACTTTTTCACTTGCATGTCACAATGCTGCAACATCAAGATTTAATAGTGTCTTTTCTTGTTTGCTACTACTTTTCTTCATAAATATTCACTCATGATCTTTACACAAGCAGCACATGTCTATAATACTCCAGACCAGCCTGCAAACGTTTTCACTCTAATCCACGCCAGCATGCTCTGGTTTTCCAACAGAACAGCTTAATATCTTGTTACACAATTACAAGCATCCATCTACCCAGAAAACTAAGGGAGTGATTTTGCTGTCTCAGGATTAGAGAAAAATATGACCTCTATACACTTCAGGGACTTCAGGCAACTTTGGGGGGCGGAAAGCTTTCAGTTAAAAAAACCCCATCAGTAATCTCCTTCTGACAGCCAAATAGTAACAGTATTTCAGAATTTCCTTTATTGTTGCAAGCATTTTTTTTAAATGCAGAATTACTCAAATCCACTTATCCTTTCAAACTTCAATTTATTTTGCACCACCATCTTTTCAAATTTAAGATGAAAACAAAGCTTTTAACCTTTTGTCCTAAATTCCATCCCTGCTTCCAATCTCTATTCTTCACCAGAATTTCAAACCTCAAGAGCATCTGGATTCCTTACCCACATCTCTTGAGAGAGAAGGATGGCATACTGAGTGAATCTGTTTATTTTGTTTCCCCCCATCATATCTCAAAGCTATTGTTTCATTTATTCCCTGCTCTTGCCCTAACTTTTTCTAAGATACACCACTTTTTCTAATTGGTAGTTTTGACACCCAACTTGCTCTTTTCCAAAATGGAGGCTGTAGGCATGAGAAATAAATGACTGATATGTAGGTGCTGGGGGTCTTAGTGGGGGCGGGGGGGTTGGTTTTGGCCTTTTTCCAAACCAGGATTTCACACTTGCATGAGAATTGCTTAGCCCTCTCTGCAGCATCAAATCCCAGGCTGAGCCAGAGATTTTCAATATTCTAGAGCATATATGTGGGCCCAGAGAAGAAACATCAATGTCCTCCAAGTCACGAACATACAGGAATTCTGGACAACTAGCAGCTGCAACAAACAACTCAATGAGACAGACAAAATTTCTGATTTCTTTTTCCACTCAACACAGAATCAATTTTCTTCTGTCAGAAGCTAAAGCTAGCAAAGCCCATGACAGCAGAACAGCTGTCAGGTTTCCTTCTGGAATCCATAAAGTGTTTGTCAGACTCAGTCTGTGACAGATGACATTTTATTAGCCTCCCCTCACCTATGCTTTCTGGTCTCCTCTAAAAACAGATTTTAATCTTTTGCACTGTTGTTTCAGTTGGCCTAATCCAGTCTGCTTAAAGTTTTCCACTGAAAAGGAGGGTTCTGCTCTTGCCTTCCTAACTTGCTCATGATTTCATGGGACCATAAGGATAGTAAGAACACTCCTGTCTCTTTAGCAGATCAAATGATCCAATTTCCTTGCAGGCCCATTGTGAACGCTTCAAAAAGTGAATAAGGTAAGACTGCTTTTCTCAGCTTTAACCCAGTTAAAGATCAGGGCAAACACAAGCCTGTTATCTTCCACTTGGACCTATCCTGCAACAGGATGCCAGAAGAAACAACTACACAGTGCCATGGTTCAAGTGTCCCACTGCCCTAGGTCTCAAGGTATACAGACCCATTCTTTTTAGAAGGAACATTAAATCATGACAGACTAGAATCACAGACGTGATTACATGGAATTGACCTCAGGAGACTCCTAAGCCCTGCTCTGAGTAGAGGCAGGAAAACTCCCAAGTCAGATGTGTTTGCTCAAGGCCTGAGCAAACAAACTGTCAGTCTCGTTCAGGGAGGCTAGGAAAAGAATTTAAACCACATCCTTCCCCCTTATTCCAAACCTACTTTGTGTTTGCCACTGTAAGAAAACAGAACAGCAACTTCAAGAACACCTATCTCAATAATCTCTTACTTCATTTCATGCTACCCTCTCCTTTCCTTATCGCATTTCCACCCATCACAGAAACCTTATTCTTCTTTGAGCTTTATCCCTTCACAGGTCCTGCTCCCCTCAGCACAATTCTAAGATCCCTTCCCAAGCCCCCACTCCTTCCTTACTGCAGGAAGTAATTTTTTTTCTTCTTTCTTTACACTCCCTCTCTTTGCTCATTAAATTACATTAAGTAACTGAAATAGATATTCCACAAAAATTTTTAACTCCACCCACTCCTAACATCTTCAAATTCAAAAACTGTCTTGCAGTGTTGCATAATACCACAATTTACTGCATGAGTTTAATGGACTTAATTTTAGCTCAACTTTTATAATTTATGGCTTTAGCCCAACTATGAATGACTCCAGACTGGGAATCCAAAAGACACTGTTCTGCAACATATGCTCAAAATAACATGCATCCAATGTACGGTTTTAGTGAAGGCTGGGTGTTCCCCCTACAACAGCAAGGAATTTTAGCTATATCCATTCTCCTTATCTTCAGTTCTCTTATGACCATCAAGCACTATTTGTGGATTTAGTAACGGAGTTCATTAACGTAGATCCTGTGGAATGAGATGCTAAAAGATGAATCCTCCCAAATTCACAAGGAATGTTAGTGCAAACAGTACAGAAGAAATTATTTTTCCCAGTTCTTTAATTACTTTGTAGACTATCAAACTATCAAAAGTATTCAAACTCTTTGCTCCTGAAGTGAAGAGGGTTTCCTATTCACAACAGACTTAGGGACGTAATGCTGTCATGAAAGGCAGCATTTTTCCATACCCAGGCTGTGTCCATTCTTGGTGTAGAAGCAGGTGTTATTGATAAGGTTGACACAACAACCAATGACATCGCCCGTAGTAAACGTTGGGCCGTAAGGTTGTCCTGTTCCAGAGGAACAGAATGAATGTCCATCATCTCCATGGTAACCATATGAATGTTTATCCCAACCTAGAGAACAAAAGCATTTGGAATTTATTAATTTTCTTTATTATTGAATAAATTAAAGACTGTGCTAAGTTGGTATATTCTAGCCAGGTTAATACAGTTAATTTCTATGCTCACCTTTCTGCTTTCTATTCTTTCTTATCTAGGAAAGCTGTATAATCTTTAAAATGACAACTTCCTTTATCATAGTCGCTGAATAAGTAATTGCATTTTTAGTATATAACAGGTAATACAAATTCAGATAACACATTCTTCTCTTTACGCAAACATATGATATTACCAACACCAAAAATATCATCAGCTACAATGCTGAAATTCAAAAAGCTATATACAGATCTGACACATCCCAGTAAAGCAGCGAAGATTCTCCTGTTCTCCCTTTCATTTTGCAAAACTATTGCTACCATATGTCATAATCAGATTCTTCCTGGCTAAAAACCAAACAGGCATCTCTGGGGAAACATATTTCTAGTCCTGATTATTCTCAATGACTATTCAGCAGCAAGCAGCCTCTGCATAATAACAATCTCCAGACTGAAGTGTAACTAGCTATGCTGCCCCTGAAAATAAAAATAAATTGTAAATAAAAGGAAAAGAATTAGCAATACAGGTGAAAATCACAGCCTAGAGCAAATCATTATGCATGCAAATATGGTGCTGATTTTGCAGGTGAAGAAGCTGCAGAATCTTTAAGAAGCTTCATACTGTTACACTATTCAATGAAATTCAGAGCAAGCCATTTTGGTCTGTTGCTCTTTCATAAATACCTATCTACACTCTCTGCAATTCAATACTGAACCTCTTCTGTCAAGCTGCTGCCTAGTAGGTTAATTTGGCAGCATTTTCCACACTTAGACCCTCAATCTTTATCATCAGTAGCTTCAGCTGGTACCACATTAAGCATCTCCCAGTAAATTAAAGACAACCCCAAATTATTGCAGTTACATTGATTAGTAGTATCTTTGATAATTATAGCATCCTAAATCATACTCAAACTTAATGCCAGCCACTAATAATTCATCAGCCTTAGGCGGGCTCACAGTGTAACAGGGACTTGCAGTCATCATATGGATCTCTACCACAGCATTTGGGTAAGAAAGTTAAAACTCAAAAGTAAGAAAATGCAGATACTCGAAGGTCAATTCAACACGGTTTATATTTTGATAATTTCAAGGAAGTCAGTTGGTTTGCTTTGGGTGGATATTTTTAACATTTAAGTATCTGTTAAAAAGCTCAGTCTTTTATGTATACACACACAAAACTTTCCCAAGTACTATTCACAGATATTACAGAAAATTAACTAGACAGTGTCCCTGACCATGCAGGTCAATGGAACAGTCAAAACTTAAAACTAGGCTACATACTTTTAATATGAAGCCTGGAAAGGTAAAGGTACAGAAAGTGACAGGAGGAGAGCTCCCTCCATGTTTGACAGAAAGTTGTTATCATAGTAGCTCATCTTTATTGCTAGAAATCCAGCGTACAGAGCATGGAAATCTATAGCTTCATTTTTATCAGGAAACATGATGAAAATTTGAAAATGTATGTGTTTGCTAAGAAGTACCTTCATAATGTTATAAATAACAGTAAGAGCTGACAGAAGTAGTACAGGAGCAAATGTACAGTAAAAGTTAAACTTTTCAGCTGTGTTGCCCAAGTCCAGTAACAAATACAACACAGAGGTGTCACACTACACTCCACTGCTTACCAAAGGTGAAACATACTTCAAAAAATAATGCAAGAAACTGAAACATACCTGGTAGTCTGTTCATGTTCACACCCTGTGCAGAAAGCCCAATTCCCATGTAACTAAAAATGAAAGAAAAAAAGAAATGCATCTGTCTCTTACAAAAATACATACGTATGTGGAATGTTGCCAAGAAACACTATGACTAATCATCTACCAATTAAGCTACTGAGAAGTCATTTAACAGTGGCATAAGAACAAGGGATTCCCAGCATATATGGTTTAATATGCACAGATCCTGTCTCTGTAGGAGGTAAAGACAACTTTTTAGCATCCTGGGTTGTTGACAGAGAAGAACAATGGTATTAGCTAAAATGTTTAAAGCATGAACAACGAAAGACAAAAGTCACATCTTATTCTGAAAGTAGGGGTACAGCCATACAAATACAATTCTATCATCTTCAACATACCTAATGATGTTTTGCAGAAAAACTGGAATGAGTAATTTTATAAAATACATGCAACACTGCATTACTTTAGCAGCAAAAGGCATCCCTGCACAGCACTTATGGAAAGATCACACTGAAACATTAAAGCCCTGGATTGTAGAGCAGAATGTTAACTTGAGAAATTTACCAGCAATGGTACTTAGCTGTTTGCAATCCGATGGCATACTCAAGAGGGCAAAATATTTGTACTATACTAACCAGTAATCTGAAATAAAGTCCAAAAGCCAGCTGTACAAAATGCTTGTTTTAATAAAGTCAGTGTCCAGTATAATTGTTAACAATTTAACAGCAAATACTGGAAAGCTGAAATGAAGAATTTCCTCACCCCTAAACAACACTAATAGAAGTTAGCAAAATCAATTTTGTTTGTTTCTTAAGCAAAACTAATGCGATTACCAAGACAACAGGAATACAAAAAGAAAAACAACTGGAATACAAAAAGAAAAAAGAGAGGCTTTCACCATTTTTCCTTGCCCAAAAATAAAGCAACCCCCCCCTCCAACAACTAAAGCAAGCATCCAAAAATCATCTAAACTTATATTTCCTATCAAATTGTTCAAAGTATTTTGACACTAGTTCACATCAGTTAACAAGAATTTGCTATGAAATAAAAAAGTGTACGAAAATAAAATATTCACCTGTGGCAATCTAAAAGCAGTTCAAGTCAACAAGCCTTTGTATCCACATCTCATAAAATGAAATTTTAAAGCAACTATTCCACTTGGAATTAACCTTGCAGTTTAATCTGCTATTGAAAATGCTTTTGACACAGAATGAAACTGAGCAGGACATCTCAGAATTGATATGGCTGATTGTGTACGGCAGTTTTTGCTTTTTCTATGGATCACTTCCAACAGTTATCTTACCTGATTCTGTTTGATACTTGCAAAGCCCTCCTCTGATAATTTCTAATGTACAATACCAGCTTCCTCTCCCTCAAACATACCAGCATGAAATGGAACCTCAGAACCATACATAGCAGATATTATAATTAAAAATACTGGAGAGCTGAAGCAAAGGGCAACAAACAAAAAGATTAGTCTGCTGCATTGCTGAATACATTACTGAGGCAACACTGCAGCAGCAGATTCAACAAAACAATTATAAATGAAAGCAATAAGTGGAAACCCCTTGATTTTGTCTTAAATGATAAAGGCAGAGTTGTTATTAGCGTAGTCTGGGGTCTGACACATGAAGGATACTCATGTGAAGACTGAAAATCTCTTGTTCATTAAAGAAAAGATGTTTACTTTTAAATTAGATTAATTGGACTCCACTGACTGCAGAAAGCCTTTGAATGCAAGTCATATTAAAAATGTGATCAAAGTTTTGTTTCAGTGTTTTTATAGTAACAAGACTAAGGTTACACAAAAATGTAAAATATTACAAAGAAGATCATTGTCTAGGCAACATTTTGATATTACCACTGTTTTCTTCCTCAGATATCCTAACTTCCAAGCATCCTCAGTAACAGCTGTAAACACTGACAAACTGTATTTAATACAGCTGGGAACAAAGAATCTTTACTCGATGGTAGTGACTGGAAAGCACTAGGCACTAACACCACCTCAGAAAGAAGATGGATCATCAACAAATATGTATTTTTCCCCAGGATTCACTTACAACTACTTGAAATGTTAACACCATTTCATGAAGGAGACTTGCTATTAATAAAAACTGAAGTTAGATAAAAACACTACAAATAATTAATAAATTTACTATAGACATCTTTCACAAGGCAAAAGGAATGTCTACAACTTATGGTTTGAAGTGACCAAAATTAAAGGTTCATAAACTAAGCTAATTTATTGGTTTTTTATACCTGATAGATAGGTAATCCCATGTTCAACTAGATTAGTACACTATAAATTGAGGAGGAAAACAATACCATGACAGACAGGCTTTAAACCCCTAAAATTTATTAATAGGAATTGTATTTATGCCAAACCACTACATGTAACTTTCTTACTTTTTCCTCACACCTGTAACCATAACAGACTCAAATCAATTTTTTGTTTGTTTTTTTAAGACATTTAACCTTTGTTTAGGTCAGAAGTCAGGGTATACAAAAAGACTCACTTCAGTAGGAGGAAGTACATAAATTGTCCTCCTGTTTGCTGCCTGGAGTTCACCTTTCATGCACGTCAGGATCAGGAGAAGAGCAGCGGCAGAGCTACATATTTAAGTTTTCCTCCCTTAGCCTACAACAAAAATGATGGGCAGCACAACAAGCAGCCCAGGTGCAATGCAGGCCCAGAATGTTCTAAGTCAGCTCATGACACACTTCCTGCTGTCCTGTCACATCAATGGGTTTGGTCTAGGAGACCAAAGCAGACCTGTTCTTCCTGTCTGTAGCTATGTCAGGCCATAAGAGCTGTCCTTGGGAGGCGGAGGTGTCAGCACCACGAAGCAGCACCCTCAGTCCATCCTGTAGCACCTTCCAAAAGTGGACCTGACACAGTGCGGCTTGAGAGACCAGAGAGGGCGAACAATGGTGTGGTTCTGATGCTGCCTCCCTCACTACCTGAGGACTGTCCGTTCACCTCAGCTCCCTACCCAGCCACGTCCCTGGCTCTGCAGTGGGAGGATCATTTATCCAGGCAAATGGCACAAATTTTCAATCCCACTCATCACCTCATTAACATGCTCAGCTCTTACAGGAGCTCATAAAATAACGAACAGCCACTCACTGGAAGACATGAAATCAACCCATGAGAGAAATAAGAGACTATAGCTGGAACACAATTTAAAGTGCAGACAAATTGGTATTAAGGACCAAGAAAGCAAATGTATTTTACAAAGTTTTGCTTTTTCACTTTGAATTGTATTTATTCTTGTTCCAGTCCAGTTCAGTTAAGATATAGGTTACCATTTTAGTGTCTCAGCACATTTGCTAGTTTTCATTTCACAAGTCATACAGAAAGTTTAGGAACATCACAAAACTACAGAATTTAAAATCCACTGAAGACTCAATTTTTTTACCACAAAGCAAAGAAAAAAGGCACTAAGATACCTACTTTTTTCCTATAACACATACTGAAAAGCCTAGGCTTCTTTGCAGAGAAATGATTAAGAAGCAGAAAACTCACAATAACTATTTTCTCCTCAAGTATCTTTCTAGTCAAAGAGCTAAATTTACATTTTTGCTGGAGCCTGAAGTTTCTACTTGGATTCCTGAATAGACTAATTGTGAGAAATAAAAACAGCCAGAGCCAAATGGAAGGAAAAAACAACAGTAAGAGATGGTACAGAACTACAGATGCTAAAAGATTGGGAAATTAAAAAAAAAAAAAAAAAAAGACAGAAAGAAACAACTCTGGTTTTTACTTATAACTGTTCCATTCGATCTTGTAGCCACTGTGTTGGAAGGTATATGGAATATCTTTAATTATGAAAGTTGATAAAAATCAGAATTCAGATTAATTATATCCTATCCTCCTCACTCCATAAAGAGGAATCTCAAAAACTATACCAAACCACAGATACCTCAGAAAGCCTGAAGACAAATTCAAATACTAAATAATCACTTCTCAGAAAAAAACTCACCGAAAATTCCATACTGTATTTATAAGGACAACTAAAATAATTTAGCAGATATTTACATAGTAGTATGTAAAAGCCTCCCAACTACAGAAATTTCACCTGCTATCTGCAGAGTTAAATTAATTCTGACTTCCATTGCGCCTATATATGCTACTGAACACATTATAACCTGTGGAACTGCTACATGATGCTTCAAAAAACAACTGTTTTGGTGTTGCAGAAAGTAAGTAATCAACGTGGTACCTTATTCCCTACATACTGTACATTTAAAGGAAGCAACTTCAATCATAGAGTGTTAAAACCTAAGTTACCATAATATCTATAGGGAATCTGAGACAAAGCACTAACAGATGTTTACAGTCATAAATAAGGCAACTGAAAACACCTGAAAGTTTTGAATGCATTGATTATTAAGAAAAGTAGAAGCAACTTGAAAAAAATGTAAGCTCTATAACAGGTATAGTTTGTATCTTGAAAAGAGGACAAAGAGGAAAAAACTGCATCATCTGTAGGAATTTAAAGATTTAATGAACTTGCACAGGGCCCTCACAACTAATTTGCAATGACATAGAAAGTTTGAATAACTTTCCCCTATAGTTTTCTACACTGCCTTTGCTGACACTATGAGGCCAGAAGTAAGGCACATGAAAAAGGTACCTACATTTATCTTTAATATCATTACTCTGCATTAAAATTTTGTATGTGCCAATTCAAGATCCTTATTGTCTGCACAATCACAATAAGAAATGAGATGTTAATCTATTTAAATGTTTCAAAATATGCCATACACAGTTTGAGTCTTTCATTTCAAGTCTTTCAAGTTTAATTTTATGGAGTATTTCCAAGGAAACAGTATTTTGAACATGTTAAACCCAGGTTTCAGATTAATGCAGTTCTGCATAGAGAGGAAAAACCAAAAATAAATCAGGCAGTCATTTTGCATAGTGCTCAAAACTGTTACTCATGTAACATTTTGCTTGTGATTGCTCTCCTAGAAGGATCCCATTTACTGACATCCATCCCACTTTGAGGCTTCACCCTTTCATGTTGTGACACTTGTCCCCAAACACTAGAGCCTTTTTGGGGGCCATTCTGTCAGAAGAGAATAGGTGCAAAGAAAATAATATAATGTAAATATGAGCTACAGTAAAGTTATCATCTATACACTATATTTATGTGAATGAACTTCAGAAGAAAGAACTAAAAGATTTTTCAAGAAGTAAGATCGATAAAATTGAATATACTATTTTTAATTTCTAGCATACAACAACAAAACTTTTGTCACAGTTCCAGTATTTCTGACTAGTTAAACACAAACCTCAAACAATCTTATTACACATTTAGGTGATGTTCATTTCTGTCAATGTCTGGTCTCATACACTCAGGCAAAAAATTAATTACTACTACTGTTTAAGAAAAGATACACTTGCTGATTCAGGCCCTGATCTCTTCTTGCAGCTGTACAATTCAAATGAAGACACTAATGAAAGAAGGATACTTCAGACCTTATCAGATTCTACTCTATACACAAGTACTCTGCTAATAATGCTGCAAGGCCTACTTACGTGTAAATAGAGACTAAGCAAAGTTTTGCATGTTGTTTTAACAAATGCCTGTTCTTGTAACAAATAGCTTCTGAAGACATATTAAAACTATAAAAATAGGTCTTAGGACTGCATAAAATTTTCAGACTGCATCAGTAAAGTACAAAACAAATACAAACCAACCAGCAACTGACAATGGTATATATTTTGTTTATTGGTTTATGTTTCTGTTGAACAAGAAAATGGGTATACTGGATGCTAAAGAAAAAGCCAACTTACTTCAACACAAACAAATTGTAATAAAAAAGTATAGTTTGTGTTTGAAGAGCTACACATACATCCTTCTAGAAGACAACAAAGCATTTGTATTTCACAAACATGACTCAAACACTCTAAAACAGTTCAGGCTCTACCACAGGCATAGGTGTCATGAAAACTCAAATTTAATTCTCATGGTATTTTTGTTTTGGATAGTTTTTCCTTTTTTATTTCACCACCTACTTCTTCACATACACAACACATACTACACAAGATACTGCCAAAACAACAGATGACTGTTGTATACCCAGTGTTAAAAACCAGCCATAGTGTAACAAGCATCTAAAGCCTTTTTCTTCTCGCTTTACCAAAAACATACTGATTACTTGCATGAACTGCTCTACTAACATTTTATTTTAGTGCACAACATTTAGCAGAACTTACACATGTGCTACAAAGCCTGGCCATGAAGATCTGCATCAGCACCGCCACACCACAGACTAAACATCCCTGGTCAGAGAAGTGTAAGCTCAGTGCAATCTGCTAAAAGAATTCAGCCTTTCTAAACTTAGTTTTCATTGATCCTTCTATATGGCTTGCCACTCCCAATCCTTGTTTTCATTCTCCTTTAAAAAAAAAAAATCTGAAATGTTCCAAGCCAGGTTGGATGGAGTATTGGGCAGTCTGGTCAAGTGGAAGGTGGCACTGCCCTTGGTGGTGGGGCTGGAACTGGATGATCTTTAAGGTCCCTTCCAACCCAAACCTTCTGTAAATCTATGATTTTGCAGTTTAAGCATATGTCTTCCTCAGCTGTTCTAAAAGCAGTGATGACTATCTAGAAGTACATGGCATTACTATTATTTACCCATTCTTATAAATTGTATTTAAAAATCAGTGGGTAAGAATGGACAGAAATTCAAGACACTGAGAATAAAGATATTCTTCCCAGAAGTTCATTTTTCCTGGGAAAGAAACAGGTCTCTCATGGTGAAAGATTTAAAAAAGCCAAAAATCTGTATTTAAACTAAAATTAATGAATATAAGCTAGTACTGTGACCAAAAGCAGCATTTCCAGTCCCATTGTTCCAGATTCTGCTTTCTGCTCCTAGTTTTACTCTCTTTTGCTGTCACAGGTACCCATAAAATAATACAAACAGCCACACTGAGGAACAAAACTGAATTAAAACTAACTCACTCTGCAGGTCAACTTTCGGAAAATGAGTTAGCCAATCAGGTTTACCATGAAGCTGACACAGTCACAAACTGGGAAAAGGGATATGAACTCAATGAGTGTTCAGAGACTGCTTCTTCTCTGGCCATATTTTTTACTTATTTTTAAGTTATAACTGGACATTTCAACAGAGATGTAGACATAACTTACTGTTAGTTAATAACCCCCTTCCTACCATGCTTTCTAATCATCACCTTGGTACTGTTCCCTATATACCCATTACCCTTCTACTGTTACTGTCTCTAATCACTCACATAACCATCCACAACGTTCCACATGAGCCAAACAAAGCAAAGCGAAAGAGAGTATAAAAGGAGAATATATATATATAAATAGAGACCCTTAGGCTACAAAAGACAACATGAAACTAAGAAAGAAAACTGAAGAAATAAAGAACAGCAGGAAATATTTACAAAGCAATATGACAGTTGGTTAGAACTTTCAGCAAGAATTCAAAAATATCTAGGATAATTATTTCACGTAGCAGCACATTAGGACTCCTTGTGTCAAACTCTTTACAAATACCAAGACAGATTTTGTTTGAATGACATTTCAACCTTACTACTTTTACTGAACTTAATTCTCACTTCCCTTTTTCTCATCCAGTACCATCAGTTACTGACCCTATCATACCACATGGAGGTATCAAAAAGCAACTTCACTGTTCATCTGCTCTGCAACACTGATTTCCAAGTCCAGTTCTTCCTTACTAGTAAACCTGCTTTTATCACACTTCCTTCAGTGTGTTCATAATGCTCCCAAAGTTGAACTTCTGCAAAATTAACATATTACACACTTTGAAATTTCTACTCAAGCCAGTTACCCACCTAGATAAGTTAAATAATTTAATGACCTAGGTCATTAGAGTGACAAAACCAATGCTGTGCTCAAACACAGCCAGCCAGAAGAAGCCATGCTATATTCACACCCTAAACAAAAAAGAGCTGTGCTTCTTCAGAGTGGAATAATTTTTGCCCTGCTACTTTCAGATATGCAAGATCAGATTCCAGGAGCAGCACCTTCAAGTGCTACAGTAGCATGAAAAATTGATCTCCTACAGCAGATTTTTAGTAAAGGTCTTTTGATTAATTCAGGCAAGTCATGCTACATAGAGCACAGAAGCAAGAATGCTCTTAGACATACTCCTATAATATAGTACATGGTCTAAATACTTTACGCTGAGTTTTTTAAAAAATTAAATAGAAATAGTAAAGGCTACTACCAAAGGGAACTCCAAACAAACACCACTAAATTATCCATTGACATTTATGAAAGTTGGAAGCTGTACTTCAGCTCAAAGATAGATCTCTCAGTTGCCTTGGATAGTCTACGATTTCCTTTAAACAGTACCATAAAACACAGTTCTACTGCTTCCACAGCTAGGCTTAGACCTTGAGAACACATAATTTTGCAAGAAAGCATTTTATAATTGACGCTATTAGTTACAGGCTGGTCTTCTACAGACATGGTCCTCCTGAACTCTCTTCCCATTACCAGATGACAAAAAGAAAAAAAAAGTGGTAAAAATGTACTGGAGCAAGCTGGGTGAAACACAACAGGCAGTGAAAAAGAACCAATAAATCCAAACAGACACAAACTGGTTTCTATAGCCCTATTTCTCTACATTAAATTCCCCAGTTTACTTATTACAGAAAAATTTATTAGTTTGAAGGCAAGGTTAACACTGAACTGTAAGAGATTCATCATGCATCGCATCAAAAGACCTCCTGGACCTGAGATACACATTTAACATCCAGTGAGGTGCCCACATGTTGACTCCTGGCTTTTATCAGCCAAGCTACATTGGGCTTTAGCTGTGTGTATACAGTATTTCCCAGCTACCATACTATCTTATGCAATGAAAAAATGAACATCTCAGCTCATTATGCAGCTAATGTTTCATAAAGTGGCATTAAATGAAGGCCACAAGGCTGAAGCAAGGATGAGGCAGTACTAACTGAAAAAAGTACCCCACCATTTTCTATGCAATCTCAGCAGGCAACTTTGCAAGTCCTAGCCATGTACAAATTCACAAGCAACCGTTTAAATACCAAACCTTGAAAAGCTTTACTTAGTCATGTTTTCCTACTTTTGCAGGATTGCCTTGAGTGGCCAGCTGAGTTTGAGCTTGAAAGTACTAAAATCCAACACTAAGTATCTAAGGTGAAGTGTTAGAGGAGCTATGTAAAATGACAAACCCACATAATGCGGACACTTTCTGAAATCCATCACTTCAAAAAAGCTACCTTCCAAACTAAGTAGGCAGAAACCTACTTCAAGAAGAGACACACCGCTAGCAAAGTTAAGGTAAGAACCTCTCCTTAAGCCACAGCAGCAGGATAATTTTTTTAAAAGTTCATAGAATAAAAACAAAAACAAAAAACCCACCAAAACTAAATAAGCAATAAGCCTACACACACCCCCCGCAAAAAAATAAAGGTGTTCGTAAAATTGGTAGCAGAATATTACTTGAAAAACTAATTTCTACACCCTCAATTTAAATATAATTAGGTCTTCACAGTATAACAAAAGTAGCTACGGATGTAACTTTTTCATAGCAAAGAACTCTCCCAGCACTAACTTTTGAGAACAGAAATAACAACAAACTCATAAATACCTCTACAAAGCTGCAGTGCTATTGAGGCTATTCCTTCAAAATATCACTATGCAATACTATAAGGAAAACAAAGAAGTTTGAATACTGTTTCTGACTTACAGATGGCTTACAGGACTCTGAGCAAATGAAAGAAACAAACCGCAGCAAGACAAAGAAAAGACAAAAGTACTGAATTTCCTCCATAGCTCTTTTCTCTCAAGATTTATTTTCACAACAGGGCATAAGCACCTGCAACATGATTGTACAGTACCTAGAACAGGGACAGCCAGTCCTGACTAGAACCTTGAAGCAGAACCACAGAATGTACTACAGCACATTAGAAAGCAGTCCTACAGTGTATCAGAATTAACACACATCCTCTACCAAAAGCAGTGAAAGATGAAAAGGAATTAAAGTGCTCCAGCAAAGATTTCATTAGCACTTCAAGACTTTCCCAGGTGAGATTCTATCTGCCTCAGCAGACTTAAAAGCATGTATCACTTGTGCTTCAACAGATTCATAATTCAGATGGATTATGGGAAGCAGCAGCTTCTTATTCATCAATTCTTGTTCTTTCCATGAGGTGACAAATTCCCGGGCACTTATTCAGAATACTCCTCTCTATTGTTATTACTGTTCATCAACAAGTAGCCTTAAGAATAACTTTCTGTTTCAAAACTGGTATGACCTCCGTGAAAAGATCACTGAGGAAATAAACTGGTCTGCTACACACCCTAAAAATTACATAGAAGTCTTTAAATCCATATAGCCAAAACCCAACATCTTTAAAGATAACAGCAGGATCAAACCAGTTGTTCAAACCCTAACTTTTTTGTCAAGAAAAAATGAGATGATATTTTGGTATTGATCGTGTACACTGATTTGTAGACAATGAACTCTCTTAAAATAATCAAATATAAGAGTGCAACTTCTCAAGAATAAGGAATCAAGATATATAAAGTGGTAAAATATGAAACTAAGTTTTGGTACCAAAGAGATCTGTTGACTGAAACATAATGTGAGGCAGTATTTCAAGAAATAATTAATAATGCACTCTGCTTACCCATCTCTTCCCTTACTGACAATTTTAACTTCGAAATAGTATATTCCACAAGCTGCAGGTATAGGATGTGTAGCTCGAACAGAAGCAGCATCTTTCGGAGTTTTTCCATGACCTGAAAAACAAGAGCATTCAAAACACACAAAAACCACATTTTAGTTAATTGTAGAAGGTGACTCAAAGGTATGCATACCAACTACTCAAAAGGCTTAGGCAATGAGCAAACAACATACAATATTCTAATCAACCTGATTTTTATGCTGAAGTATTTTGTTTCAACATTACATTTGCATTGTAAGCACCTGTATTGCAACTAAGAATGCCAAAAGAAGTCCTGGATATAGTAATCCAAAAAGGTCCTACAATTATTTGAAGGGAAACTAGAAAAAAGTTTCACCACTCTAAGTAACACCATTGACAAAAGGCTACCAGTGTTTGAAAGAACTGTATGATTTCTCAAATGCACAGGGCTTACTCATTTTTATAGACTGAAACATGATGTAAGAGAGTTTCATCTAATGCTCAGTACTTCTGAATCTACAGGTTAGTAAAGATACTTCAATTCTAATGTCCTCCAGAATAAAAATCAGTCATTATACAGAATGTACTACTCATAATTAATTTCCATGTAACAAATGTTGTTTCAGGACAGCATTAAGCCTTACAGCCTGCAACTGAACTCACACAGCTCCTACTCCTTTTTCTTATTAGGCTCACTATACATTACCTCTGCCACAATAATACCCAATTTCAGCTCTTGTCTACTCTCAGGATTTTCAATCTAAACCCAAGAGCCACTTGTACTCTGCTAAGACTAACCTTCTGAATGTGTCATCCTCTTCACAGCCCTTTCCAAAGGCAACCTGGAAGCAGGCTTTTGACCAGACGACTTGTTTTAGCAACAACCTGCTCAAGCAAGCACAGTGTCTCCCAGGTACACCCAAATTCCTCAACTTTTGTTTGACAGTCATGCATGGGGACCCTGGACATAGTTTAAAAAAATTTAAAAACCAAGATGGAAAGTGTATGGGATCATGGCACAAAGTAAGGTAATTCAGTAAGATGGAAACCAGGAATAGACTGTCACTGCCATAATTCACACAGATCCCATGCCTACTCTTCATGTGGATCTGTAGCATGATGAAAGGAGCTGCCTGTTTTGAGTGTGCTGTACAAATCACTTGTGCTGCAGCACTCCAGCTGTCATTTCCAGTCCAGACAGGGAGGCCTACTGCACCTGCATAGCAATTGATCTGCATATGCAAAAATCCCACAACCAAACACACTTCTTCCAGAGGCATTAACACTGGCATGACTGCTCAGGCTCAGATTAATCATGTCTCAGGTGCAGCAAGTTAGGTCACACAGCAAAGAAACTACAGGAGAATGACAGCGTACGCAGGCAGGAAAGATCAGGCCCAGCTGGCCCACAGGACACAACTTCTAAGGGCACTTCTAAGGGACTGACCTGCACAGAACCTCTGAGCACAGTGCTCCCTTGTGCAAATGTTCATGGAATTGTCAGTGCTTATCAGCCTGTAGAGCCAGCATGCACCAGCCCCTAACCAATGGCACGTGCTCACCCAGGGATAACTCTCACCATGGCCACACCAGCAATCAAACCTTTACTAGCACACCACAAATTCTTCACCCACTGACATTAGGTTTAATCTGCCAAGGTTTCTCTGATGTTAATGGCTCACCCCAGTGTGCTACTACCTGAAGACAAACAGCCAACAACCTTACTTTTCTGACTGCAAATCCACTGCTCGCTTCAGCGTGTTGCTAGTACTTGCTAGTACTAGCAACTCTCCTTTGTATAGAGATCCTTCGATCACTTCACAGGTTTGACAATGTTAAGTTTGCTGCCTACTTTCTGCATACTGATTTCTGATGTATCACATGAAGAAAAACTAGTAATTTTCTCCTCCATACACAATATGCTTTATTGTTCACTATATTTAAATTATTTCTTCAGGCTGTGACAACCAGTGTAATAACCAAGTACATAGTCTTAGTTAGAGCTTCCACGAGTTTTCTTGGTTTTCAAATGCTGGTAGATCACTATTTAGCTATTACAGATTATTTTGCCTAACTATGTAGAAATCCTTCAGCTAAAAGGGGCAGAACACTGAACTCCTAAGACATCCCTTAAGTTCAAAGAAGTCTGATTAAACAATGCAGTGGAGAAAGGAAAAATACTTTTAAAATGCTTTTAGGTTTTTACTTTAAAATAGGCTGCAAAGAAGTTCCCTTGGTTACTCTATGCACTTGACAATCTGTGTAGTTTCAGTCTGAGTCACTCTCCTTATTTGGGAAAGTCTTCTACATAGAAAAGACTAAAGCAGTATCAACCAGCCAAATTATTATTGAAAATGTAAATCTATTACCCAGCAGACTTAGCTTTGTGAAATCACAATCTAAGTGTTTGGAAACAAGACCTATTTAAGGTATTCTTAGCACCTCTTCCTGAAACTCCCCTTCTCTCACCTCCTCCCCAACCCAGGCATTTATTTGCAAGGACATAGCAGGAACCAGATTGATTAGTTGATCAGGGTTTAAGAAACCTACCAGATTTTTTTTTTAAGCAGCAGATCAGTTCCCTGATCCAGTTCACAACACAGCCACATACAGCTGTCACACTGCAAGTAAGAGGTCAACAGAGGGGCAGAAGTAACAAGACACCTTACCAGTATTGCCAAACACTTCATGGGGTGAAGCAACAAGGTTGGGGAAGTCAATGCCCAAAACTACTTTCATCCCATATAAAACAGAAGACACCCTAAATTTAGAACTGCTGTCCTTTTAACATAATCTCCTATGAATCCCATTTTACTGCTTGAGCACACTGCTTCTATTTGTACTTACATACAATTAATATGTCTAAGAGAAGGCTAAGCATCATCCAGTTATCCACTTTCCAATATTCCAAGTATCTCTACACTGTCTAAACGTGGTAGTTGAGTCTTTCAGTGCCACCAAGCTACACTGAATTATGTGTGGTCATGAGATCCTAGTTTATCAGCCTGCTTTAAAGCAAGGAAGAGGCTCTTAACTCAACAGACAGCTGAACTGTAAAATTTATTACCAAAGGATACTATAGATGTTAGCGTTTAAGAGGACATTGGGCAAGCTTCTAGAACAGCAGTTAACTGAGACACTGCATTGAGTTCAGAATGTCCTTCAGCTTAAAATGGCTGGAAGCCAAGCAGGGAAACACACATACACTGTTTATGCCCAGCATGTTTTTATATTTTTTTCTCAGGCACTTGTGACCACTGTCACCAATGGGACTCTTGAGCTGAGTGGCCCATTAGCTTCATGTCTTACACTGCTGCCACATTCTTTGGTAACCTGACTCCTCACTTCCTGGTTTGTGAATAAAAAAGAACTTCGACACCCAACTCTGAACTTTGGAATCAAAGGTTCCAAACATCTGAAGTAGATCATCACACAAATACTGCCCAGTTTTTCCTCAAAACAGACCCCTTTTACAGTCACAAGCTATAGGTTGAGTATTTAAAGTAACACTTTTGAAGTATGTCATATTTAACACTAAAGATTTTCAGCATTAAAAAGAGAACACTGCAAACAGATGCACTGGGGGCAGAGAAGGGAAAATAAGTCTACAAATCTTGAACTTCACACTGTAAACCAGATCATAGTTCCATTACCAGAACTGTTTTCACTTGGGCTTTCATTAGAAGTGTTTGACAACCATGAGTTGACCGCGCTTTATTTCATTTTTTAAGCATTCACACTAATGATTTTTAGTACAAGTTGTATCACCACTCCTTAAGCAAAATTACAGTGAAATTAATCTAAATTTAAATTCTATCTACTTCAAAAAAAGCTAATTCAGAAAAATATGTTTGGAGAAGCCATCTCTGCTATCAAAAAGATAATCTTTCAACCTAAATCTAAGTGTATCATGCATACACGCCAAATAGTCCAAAAGAAGACTATAGGCCCACCTACCTAGAGAAAAGCAAGCATGTTTATCCAGTTTAAATCCTTAAATGAAGTTTACATAAGCTGAAGTGCAGTTATTTCCAACAGGTGGTTCCATGACTTGCTCACACTGCCAAAAATAAAATAATCAAAGCCTAATCTTCTGTTGAATTCATTAGGAAAGTTTCATTGAGACAAGAATGGAACAGGCTGCCCAGGGAAATGGTTGAGTCACCATCCCTGGAGGTATTTACAAAACCTGTAGATGTGGCACTTGGGGACACAGTTTAGTCAAGGACTCAGCAGTACTGAGTGTGGTAGGACTCAGTGTTCCTAGAGTTCTTTTGCAAACTAAACGATCCTATAATTCTAAGAAAAAAAACAAATCAGAAGACACAAATGACTAATTTTTCCTTAACTTCTTCCCCAGTTTAAAAAAAGCAAGATATCTCAGAACTACAAGGCTATCCAAAACAGGCAAACTGTACTGAATGTACCCTGAGTGTTTTCTGACAGAAAAACTGACAACATCCTTGTAACAGAGTGACAACACAGAACTACTATATAGTATAGAATATATTATATATTATATGGAGTATAGAATCCTCTTCATTTTCCAACAGAATATGGAACGCATAGTTTCAACTGAAAAATAGTTTATTTTTGGTGTTTTCTTTTGTTTTGCACGACAGACAGTTCAAAGGCAACTGCACTGTAAATAAATATCTGGCTAAGATTCCCTGGCCTGTGATACATTAGAAAAAGTTAATGAAATGGCAGCTTACTCAAAATTGCATAACTTTCTTCAGTTTCTTTGGACAATCGTCACAAGACTAATTTAAGTGAAATTTCTATAGGAGTTTCCATGATTTCAGCACATATGATTTTGACCCTTTACCTAATTCTGTTTATAGTTTCTTCCATGGTTACAAATCTGCACTGAGTCTGTTTTTGTCTCCTTACACTACACAGTATAGATCACTATCGCCTGCAAACCTAACTTGTCTGTCTCGTGGACCTTTCATATCACATATAGCATTTAGGAATTCCCTGTTTTTCAACAGGATCCATGTGTTAATTGTGAATATTTTAGAAATACGTAGGAATATTTTTGAAGATGACTTACCTTAATAGCTACATAATTTTGTGCAGTAACTGCTTTATATGCAGCATGCACTTACGCTTTCTTTACCACTTACCTACACCTCAGAGCGGTAAAAATTATAATTAAGTGAAATGACATCAATTTTTTTCTGATAGTTTTTTACTATCTCCCTTACAAAGATACACCACAAACAACAGGTAGTATGACAGTGTTAGCTCTCTACACAGCTAACTGGCAGCAACACAAAAATGTGTGTCAGCCCATATGAAAAACAAAAATACTCTAAGTATAGTCTTGTATATATTTACATATCACTGATGCCACTACGTACTTCGTATCAATATTTTGACAAAGCTACCTAATCTGCTAAACAAAAAACCTCTCCATGTAAGTTTTCCTTTCCAAGTAACATTGTGATTCTGAGAGACAGCTCAAAAAAGTACTGACTCTTGGGTTTTGTTGACCCTAACAAAATTTAAAGTGCTTTTATCCTGATGCTAGATTATACTCCTTTTTTTTTTTTTTTTAAACCTCCACCTCCACCAGATCAATGCCTGATTTTGTGGTAGTTTTCATTTTTAAGCACTCTGTAGGATGCTTGCAAAAATCTTCAGGTCCAGAAATGCAGTACACAAAACATCCCAGCTGCAATTGGTAGAAAGAGACATCTACTGCACTTCATGCTTCCATACAACTTGTCCACTGGTAAGCAAGAAAATGAAAGCAATCTTCAGAAATTACATCAAGAGAACCTTCATTCCTCTCATAAACCAATGAAACTAAAACATCACTGTTCACAATACATCAGCACATTAAAATTATGACCCTAACTATATGAAAAATAACTTTGAAAGCTTTTGCACTGATTGTTCCTCTCCACCCATTTTTTCAGCAGCCTCAACACGTCCAAGGTGAAGGCAAAGCACTGCTGTTAACACTTTCTGCTTCCTATCAGTCAGAGAACAGAAGGAAATTACTCCAAAGAAACAGTTCTATAGCCAGCAATCTACAGAGGCGGAAGAGAAAATCTTAGTGAAGATGGCACCTATACTACAGTACTAGAAAATGGTAAGAATTGCTTTAAGTCACTGGCCTCTTTGGACAGATCTGTCTTTTTCCTTGAGTATTTTGGTCAAAAATACAACAGTTCTTTATCCCTGCTCAATATATAATTCATATTTCCTTTCAACAAAAATATCGAACATTCTTCCACTACTACTTAGGTAATTTCAGAAGCACTGAAAGTGCCAATATTACAAAAGATACCGTGAGCGCCTTTTTTTTGAGAACTGATTTGTAGAAACACTATTTCACAGTGCTAAGCACATTCTTACTTGCTATTTTCCCTTACTCTCCTCACTAAACCTCATTTTCTTCCCTTTTATTGTATTCTTAGAGCTGAAAGATCCAGGAGGGGAAAAAGGCAGGAGATGTTTAGCATGTTTGCCCCATGGTTCTCAGGTAGGAATGCTCTGATACCATTCACTGCTTAACCCAGTTAGCAACTCCAGGCGCCAGGCTGGTAACATAAACACGGAGTTGCCCTAACAGCCACCTTCATTAAATTACCCAGAAGAAAAGATGGGCCATTTAAGGAGCCATTTACTCCCATCTGCACTTAGGAAAAAGAAAAGCACAGACATGTTATATTGGCACCTCTCCTTTTCAGAGTGCTCTGGGCTAACCTAGGAACTCTTCAACCTTCAACATTTACCATTATTTAAGAGCTAGAGTAAAGATATTTCACTGTTACAACCTACTGACTGTGCTTCATGACTTCTGTAATTTCTTTGAGGTAATGATTTTCCTTAACACCGTGGCAAAGGGGATAAGTGAGGAAAAACAGGGATAGCACAAGGAAAGCTTGAAAATATACTTTTGCAATTACACTGAAAGATCAGAGGTTCGACCTCTAAATTCTAGCTCATGAGAAAAAGAAGTTGGCCAAAACAAAAACCAGCAGAAGGACTTGATAGCCACTAAGCTATGATCATCTTAGGAGAGAAAAAACAAAACCAAACAACCCACCACCACTAAGCAGCAGAAAATACAAAATGTTTCTAAAAATACAAGGTCATAAAACACTGAACAAAAGCCAGGAAATTCAGAGCTGAGCATTAAATTACACATCCTTAAATCACTCAGTGCCTCCCAGAAACCTGCTCTATAGTCATCAAGCTCCTTTATTATCTTTGTATGGTGCATTAAACTTAGCATTTTTAACAGAGTATTTTGTGTGTAATAATAAAACCTCTCTATTTAAAAAAAAAAAAAGTCTCACAGAGTACATTTAATCCTTTCATGGCAGCCAAATCCTGCCATGTGTTTGTGTTGCCGTTTTCCTCCTCCGATTAAACAGTAACATGTTTATCGAGATTTCCCTTGAATTTCTCCACTGCGAACTCTGAGAAAGGGTAATTGCACGGTTGTTTTTTCCCCCTCCCACTACGTTCATTTGACTACAGACTAACAAAAGATCCAGTTCTTCACAGCCAACTCTGAAGTGGCTTTGAATCCACAACACTTCTACTTTAGGACTTTGGGCCTAGAACACCAGATGTGAGTGTGTTTTTTCAGGTCAGAGTGTAAGCTTATGTTTCCAGATTTTATGACATTTCATAACAATCAACACAAGTTTTTCTTCTAATGCCTCTCGCTGATGTGATTTCTTAATACAAAAGCATACTCTGTTTTTTACCTTTTATTTGAAAATCTGTAACTTTAACTGTGAAACGTGTAGGAAGAAAGTTTTAGTCACCTTTATTAATTTAAGTCCTATTGTCGCTCCTTCCCTCAAATCACTCTGTGCAATAGTTAGGCAAGACTATTATCAGTGACTTTAAAGTAATTCTTTTCACAGTTTAAAAATAAACCGTGTTTTTCTCAGTGCTTTCCCCTCCCGTCATTTCCGTGTTCAATAGCTTAACGCTTGCTGCTCTTAACTCCATTTAACCCTTGCTTTTCTCGAGAGGGGAAAAAAAAAAAAAAAGCAGCCACTTCTTTTTCTCGCTCATTACCATAAACAGGACACGTCACGCCGAGCGTCCTTTATTCTCCTGCCTCCGACCCAAACGTTCTGGCGATACCTGAATCCACGGAGGAAGTCTCGGAGTTTACATAATGCCCACTCTAGAAGCATAAGGAGGCGGGGGCGGCCCCTTGTGTCCCCCTCCCTCTCCCCGCACGGCGACAGAAACGGGGGGGGGGGGGGGGGGGGGGGGGGAGGGGAAAGGAGAGAAAAATAAACCCGAAATAAGGGAAAACAAGCCCCTTATCTCCACGCTGCGGGGGAAAATTTAGGGGATCGGAAAACAGGGAAGAAGGAGGGAGAGGAGCGTGTGTTATTTCCTGTTATTGTTACTCCTGTGCCCACTGCCCGACGGAGGGGCCGGGCAGCCCCCGGCCCCAGGGGGGCACAGGGGGTGTCGCGGCGGCCCGGGCCGCCCCTCCTCACCTTTGTAGTGCACCCGCAGGTTGTTCTGCGAGAGGCCGATGTAACTGAATTTGTCCTTCGGGCTCCAGGAGCGGGGCAGTGGCGTCTCCTGCTCGTCCACGGCCGGGTAGAGCCTCTTCAGCCGCCGCTTCAGCTCCTTCTCCTGCTCGTTCAGGGCCGGGTCTCCGTGCGGGAAGGGCGCCGGGGCGCTGGTGCCGCTCCCCGGCAGGCCCAGCGCGGCGCCGGCACCGCCGCCCCCCGCGGCCGCGGGCCCGCTGCTGCCGGCCGTGGCGGCGGCTGGTGGCGGCGGCGCCGCGGTGGCCGGAGGCGGCGGCGGCGGGTGGAGCAGGAGCGCGGCGGCCGGAGCGGGGCCGGGGCTGGCGGCGGCGGAGGGGATCCCCGGCGCCGGCGGGGGAACGGCGGCCGCCAAGGGGAGCTGCGGCGACGGCGGCTGTTGTTGCTGCTGCTGTTGCCCGGACATCCCGGCTCCGGCCTCCTCCTGCTCCTCCGCCGCCACCTCCCGCGGCGGTCGCGACTGTCACCGGACGGGCCCGGGGGCGGAGCGACGGGCAGGCCCGGGGCCGTGCGGAGCGCGGGTCACCCCCACAACCGGAGCGTCTCGGAAGAAGACGGGGGGCGGGGTGGGGGAGGGTTGGCGATGACGGCGGCCGGTGGAGGTGCCCGATGGGAGCGAGGGGCGTCGCGGGGCGCGGCGGGGCCGGGGGCGAGGCGGGCGGAGCGGCGGCGGCGGCGCCGGGCGGAAGCGGGAGGCGGGCGGGGAGCGGGCGCCGCGGCGGCGGGGCTGACTCGGCCCCCGGCCCCTCCTCCGGTCGGGGGCGCGCCCAGCGCGCACTCGCTCCGTCCGGCCCCCGGCGCGCCCCCGCCGCCGCGCGCCCCCGCGTCAGCTGAGCCCGCGGCCCGGCCCCGCCTCCTCCCCGCGCTCGCGGCGGGGCGGGGCCTCCGCCCCTCGGCGGGCGCGAGGCGCGGAGGGAGGGGCGCGAGGCGGGAGAGGGAGGGGGGCCATGTCGGGGGAGTTGAACTGGCCGCACCGACAGGGTCCCTTGGCTCTGGTGCTGGAGTGATCCGTGCGGTCCAAAGCTGCTGTGGGGATCTTTGGCGTGAGCCGGACCTGTCGCGAGCTTTTCTCCAGGAGGAAGTCTGAGCGAGTCCCCGGGGGTAGTGGTGAAAGGGACGCTGACCCTCAGTGGGTTACTGAAGGGTGTTGCTGCCGAGGGCCAGCCAAATGGTGACTGTCCTCTCGTTATGAAATTACCGTGGAATCTGAATATGCCGCTGGAGAGATTTGTTAAAATGTGGCTTGAACTGTGCCAGGCTTGGTGCAGAACTTCTATGGGGAGCCTGTTCCAGTGAGTGCTCCACCACTCTTTGGGTGAAGAACATTTTCCCGATCTCTACCCTAAACCTCCCCTGACACAGCTTCATGCTGTTTCCTCGAGTCCTGTCACTGACATTACAGTCATGAGACTGTAATGATAATTCTCGTGGTGTGGACATGGGCACATCAGACCTCTTGAAAAGTTTTCTGGTGTAACCCGGACCTGTTGAAAGGTTTTCACTGGGACAAAGTCAAGATGACCCTCAGAGGGGTAATGGGGAGAGAGTCATTAACCCTCAATGTGCTAATGATCGATTCAAAAGGATTGACTTTCCAGAGTGAGTCCAATGGGGAACATCCCCTCCTGATGAAATGAAACAGCCCTAATGCCAGCCCTTCTCTTCCCTGTATGACCTGGACTCATAGTAGTTGGCATGACACACAAGCAGTGAGACCAAGTTATGAATCTTGTAAAAGAACATAAACTATGCACATACACACACAGAGACATATATATATATATATATATATATAAACGTACGTACATACATACATATGTATATGTGTATATATATATATATATATATATATATACGTACGTACATACATACATATGTATATGTAAACACCAGTCACTCAGTGTCATTTCACTCTAGTCCATTCCAAGTGATCTATTAACAACAACCTCAGTTACCTTTGCCTTCAGGTGCAGGTCATGAGACCAAGCTGGAGAAGAAGGAGAAGGCAGCATCGCAGCAGGATCTGCCACCATTGGGGATGATTGTGGACGGCGGCTGAGGAAAATGGAGACAGGCTGGCATGTGGCTCTGGGGAGGCTGCGCCTCCTGACAGGCATAACACGGGTCTGCTGCCCACACCTTGTGTCCAGCACTACAGTTGGTAAGGGTAAATGCCACTAAGAGCATTTTCCAGAGGTGGGAAAGTTTGGGAATGCCTCCACTCAGGAAGACAGGAGGAGCAGCGCAGTGTTTCTGAGGGAGCTTTGTTCAGGGCCTGTTTTCCTTCTTTGATTCGTGTGTTAGAGGGTGGTTTTTGTTTGTGCTTAATGTTGTTGGATATTCAGTGGTTGCCCACACTAATATATTCACATGGCAGCAGTGAAAGAGAAATGGTTTACAGATTGGCAAGCTTGCCTTGGAAAACATTAGAAAAGGAAGGGAATGTCACTGGCGAGTCTAGAACCTCTGTCCAGTTCTGGGCTGCTCAGTACAAGAAAAACTTGTACTGAGCTTCTGGAGAGGGTTCAGCAGAGGCCACAAAGATGACGAGGGGTCTGGAGCATCTCTCTTATGAAGAGAAGCTGAGGGAGCTGAGCCTGTTTAGTCTGGAGAAGACCGAAAGGGCATCTCATTAATGCATATAAATATCTCAAAGGTGGGTGTCAAGGGCACTGTGCCAGACTCTTTTCAGTGGCGCCCAGCAATAGGACAAGGAGCAATGGCTATAAATTAAAACAGAAGTTTCACCTGAGCATGAGGAAGAAGTTTACATTGAAGGTGGCAGAGCACTGAAGAGGCTGCCTGGGAGAGTCGTGGAGTCTCCCTCTCTGGAGACATTCCAAACACACCTGGATGTGTTCCTGTGTCACCTGCTCTAGATGACCCTGCCTTGGCAACAAAGTTGGACTGGATGATCTCTTCCAACCCTAACAATTCTGTGAATCTATGAACCTGAAATGTTGATCACTTCACAAACCCTTTTCCAGCTGACAGCATATTGGAGAATAGGCACAGAAGCAGGAAACAGAGGACATTAATTATGCTTCATCTGTGTGAAATGGCATGTGAGGTAATGCAGGTGTGACATTCACAAAGGCTTGTATGAAGCTAAACATTTCTCACCTATAGTTACCAAAATATCCTGTCACATGTGACTGCTTCATGATGTCGAATAGCATTTATGGCTGGACAAAATGCAGTTATGTAAAAATACCCTATCATGAGGAACTGAAAACTGTACAAGAGTGGACGTGTCTAGGATGGATGTTGAAACACAAGCTGAGTCATGCCTGAGGGTCAATTACCCCAGCACTGTAGGCTGTCTCCCACTGTTCATAAATTTGCTTTCTAATATCTAGATGTTGTAAGTTGTTTAGTTGTTGTTAGTTGTTTACATTTTTATTAAAAATACAGTATTTGGCTAACTATAGACATACATTTGTTATGTTCATAAGCGTAGATGTGTCTTAACTCTTTTGTGATTGTCAATACATTTTCTGCCATATCTACTCCCTCAACTGTGTCTCACTTCTAGCATTTGTGCCAAAATACTTCGTGTCACCCTTTTGAGATTTCCACCATTAGATTCCTGTTTCTTGAACAGTAACATAGGAGAGCAGGTGTTTCTGCACTTACTTCTTGACATTATTCCCTACTTTGCTACTCTGGTTGCTTTTATCACATCCTTTGCCATCTTCCAAGGATAAATAACCCAAGTGTGACAAAGCATTGCTTTTTCTAAAAGTCTTTTCTCCAAACTATGCCTCTAGACAAACACATTCACATCACTTTTCTGAGTAAGGTTAGACTGCACGCTATGCCAGAGGTTTTGTAGAGATTTCTAATAATTGGTGTTAACCAGTATGTTACTTATTCCTCCTGTGTTCTACTAACTTGTTTTTTGACTACAGCTTTGTGAGGATTAGAGGTAGCACATAGATATTTATATAAATGCCCAGTTTCTACCTTCCAGTTTAGTATAAATGAATGGGAGCTTGTCATATTTAGAAGCAGCACTCATGTCCCTCCCTAATGTGCGTTGTTTTGCATTTTCAGTATTGAATTTAATTCACCATTACACGGTGCATTCTGTTTTGTTAGCACTTCCTCATCATCACAGTCCCCTCTTGTCTTGCTTAGCTGAAATAATTATGACAGCTGCAAATGTTGCCATCTCACAATACAGCCCTCTTTCTAGATCAGTGATAAATACAGCAGCAATATGAGACTTGCTGCAGAGCCTCGAAGCTGGCTGGCATTAACCTTCCACCATCGCAGAAATTCGCAGTTCAATTCTGTTCTTTGTTTTCCATCTCCAGTTTTTGAACCATGATTGTACTTTTCTCTTTGCCCAGTGATTACTTAGCTGCTTGAGTCCTCTCTGGCTTAGAGACTTAATCAAAGGCCTTTTGAAGCACTGTAAAACATTGACTAGTCGGCCAAAATCTCTTTGGTTTTTTGGGGTGGTGGTTTTCTTTTTTTTAGTTTTTTGTTGCTTTTTTGACATTTTCAAAGAATTTCAGTAGATGGATCAGCTAGAGATTATTCAGCTTTGCAGAAAGCAATGCCCCCCTTTTGTTAGGCCTAATTTTGACATTCAAATGCAAACATTCTCTTCTGTATCCTTGGTTCTCATTTATATTTACTTTTAGGGGCCATTTCAACCAAAGAAAATGCAATCCAAACATTCCAGGCACAGAGGGTATTTGTTCGGTCTCTTGTTGAGCCTATCAAGAGGGAGTCAATGTGTTGAACATGTTTTAAAATGAGTGCAGGTGATCACTCCCTCAGTCCAGGAGCTGTATCCTCTGGGCCGGTGTGCTGGGTGGGCATCAGCTCACTGTCAGTACACCCATCGCTCTCCTTGGGGAATCCAGAGCCAGAGGAGAGGGGAGAGCAACCCTGACTGACACCCTTCAGGCAGCACCAGTAAGAATAAAGCTGTCCTGATGGCACTAACACATCTTTCTCTCACAACAGAGCTTTGTGCACTGCCTTGATGTTGCAGAGGTTAATTTAGCTCCTGGATCCTGTGTTGGCTGCTCTCTGTGTTTTCATTAAGAATGAGTAAGTGGGCTATGGCCATCTGTGCCAGTGATGCCGATAGCATTCTGGCTATCATCAACAAACAGAGGCAGGATTCTCCTTGGGAATCTATTTCTGTATGTGTCCTTTGTCCCTGCCATAGGACCAAGCTTTCTAGTTGCACATGAATTTAGTGCTTGTGCTGCGGCTGCCAGTCTGACACGTTTCCAGCCACTTCTCCGAAATTTAATATCTCCCGTTTGTAGTGATGGTAACTGTTTGCTGTTCTTTGTTTAGTATTCCTCCCAGTTAAGCTTTTCCAGTGCGTAGTTTCTTTGTAACTGTTTTGGAATTAATTTTCCTGCTTCTAGAAGCTGCTTGGAAATCAGCAGTGTGTTATTTATTATTGTGCCTACTGAGCTGATTTACTGGTCCTAGCAGAAAAAGAAAACCACTAAGAAGTAGGCAATGATATTTCAACAGTATGAAGGATAGATATCTTTAAACTACCAGAGTCCTTTTCTCTTTGGACTTATTTTAGCCCTGCTGATTTAATTGCTTATGTATAGGATAGGATTGATGAACTGACAAATGGAAGACTTGCCAAAATGAATCACATATGAATTATAGGCCATCATCACTTATTAACATTGTTGAATCAAATGGTAATCCGTTTGCAATTTACAGTATTGCTATATTGCTGCTTCTGCTTTGATAAAGCTGAGCAATCCGCTAATAGAAATAATTTTATTGTATGACTCAACTATGCCTGTGCTATCTTAGAGCAAAAGTCATTAGAGATCTCACTTGTTTGCCAATGCTTCAGTTGTGGTATTTATATATATATATAATATATAGCGAGATAGATAGATAGATAGATAGATAGATAGATAGATAGATTTAGTTTTGGCACTTGAACATCAGCATGTATACACAGCAGGATCAGGCTTGTTCTCTTTATTCTGTTCTTACCTTTCTGGTCTGTACTTGAGCATTGTGATTTCCAGGCACACGAAGTTTTATAGAAGTATGATTCACTCTTTATACAAAATCCCACCAAATTTAATCTCTGCAGTCTGATTTTTATTATTTCTTTGCATTTTGTTGATGAGTTTAGAGAGTTTATTACCTAACTTCATGCTTTTCTTCCAAACTATTCACATGTCTTTACCATATCGTCTTTCCACACTGAAGAGCAATTCTTTTGGATCGTTTTCTGGTGCATAGAGTTGCGGGTTTTTTACTTAACATTAAAAGTCAGTTTAAGGAGAACTGAAAATCTGTTCACTGGAATAGATCATAAATAGAAGATTTTGTAGTCTCCACTGCCTGGGTTACTGTACAAGCATCGTATTCTAACTAAAATGTCAAAATGTGCACAAAAATAAAATGCCCTCCAAGCTGAATAGAATGTTTTTTATTCACAGCACAAATTTATGTGGGGGCAGGATAGAAAATATGATGAGACACATTGGCTTATTCCCTTTGTGAAAACAGATATCAAACCATAGCACTATTAGAGAAGTGATTCTCAGCTAGCAGGACAAGATCCATTTCTGAGTCATCATGAATTTCTGCCGAGGGTGGAAGCAAGTTGGCATGATTTAAATGTTGAACTATAAGAAAAACTATTGAAGGGTGACTAAAAAAAACCCACAGTGTCCAGAATTTCTATTGGAAAATAGTTGGTTTGGCCAGATCAGGTAGGACTAAAAAATCCTGTTGTGGTATATAACTAAGTGAAGTGAGGCTGAAGGACAGGAGAAGATGAAAGAGAAGAGCTCATCATGCAGCCTTCTTGGACTAATGGATGGAAACACTCTGAGCTCCCTTTTGTCTTATCCTGGCTGGGCACATCAGCAGCCTGACTCCTGCGTGCAGCTGGAGGAATTCCAGCACCCTTTTGTCTAACAGGGGCAGGTGGGTCACAAAGCTGCCGAGTTTGGAAACTGCTGTGTGACCAGGCACCATAAGACATCCTCTCTGGGATGGAAATTAAGGAGTTATGTGCTTTCGATAAACAATTTAAAGTTCCCCTGGCAAACCAGGCAGTGTTTTGTTTCCAGCCCGTGCATTGGTAGGGTGCCCATTACCATAGATGAGCAAGCTCAAAGACTTCAGGCTTTCAGAGACACATGGGATGTGTCAAGCTGACCCACTTCTTGAAAGCCAGGCTAGGCCTTTGTGAAATGTCCTGTACTTGTTAGATGTTAGGATGTCAAGAATGTTTAAGTCTCCACTGACGTGATAATTATTGTTATGGTGTTTATAGAGGTGGGAGGGCCCTAAGGGAAAGGAGGCCAAAAAGAAGAATCAGGAAGTGAGATGAGTAAGGCTCCAGGAATTGCACACAGATAGAGTTTTGTCTTGCTTTTCTCTTCAGCTCACTTGGCTCTTCAGTAAAAGAGATGCTTACGTATGAGAAACTATTTTTTTCCTCTCTGCATCTGTCACACATACAAATTTAAATGCTCCACATGTTAATTTAGTGACAAAAGTAGATTTTAAATGGACTTTAGTGATGTGAAATTGTCAGGTGAAAACACAGTGTTCTAATAATCTTCAGCTATTGTAGCTGCTCCCACTCCTACCAATCTGTAGTTTGTCTTTTTCACATCTGTTCCAGGGAAACAAGTTAGTATTGAATCCTGAATATCTGTTGAAACCTGAAATCCTGAATATCTGCTGCCCTTCTTAGATTGTAGCATTTTATTGTACGTGACCAATCCCTATGTTATGATTTATGGACTATGTTAAATATACAAGAAGCCTGTAGGATGTACAGACAGTTACCTCCTTTTATTTCAGAAGTATAAAAACGTGTCTACAAAACATATTGTCTGACAAAATGTGAAGTATTTTTTTGACTTTGTTCAGTCAAAGTAACCTTGGAAAATACTTGCATGACAGAGCAATTAAAATATTTCAAACAAGGTCATGATTTTGCAGGTGATTGTTTTTAAGATTAACTTGCCATTATGTATGCTGTCATGATTGCAGTGTATATGCTCAGAAGCTTGTAGGAAGAGTAGCTTCCTGTTCTAGTACATATTATTATTATTATGATGATCAGCAATTACTGTTGTTTGCCAAGCCAGATCTATGCTAACCTCTGTCATCAACAATATTGTTTAATCAGCTTGAAAATTACTAAATCTTATCTACTTGGCAGCTTTTTTTATCTTACCTTACGAACTTATCTGTGTGAAGATATTATAGAATATGATATAAAAATCTTCAGTATATAAAAACCACAGTATCATCACTGATTTGTCACAGCTCTATGGAACTGCCTCCCTTTGAAGTGTCTCAATAATAATTCCTTTCTAGGAATCAAAAAGTTGAAAAAATCTGGGGGGTGATCTGACCTCTCCCATCCATGGCTGGACCTGATATGCCATGAGCATTCCTGACAGGCACTTGCTTAAACTCTTTATTAAACCTCCTGTGACTGAGACACTAACAGGTTTCTCTTGCATTTTGTCTAGTAGCAATGCCAGGGAATGCTTGAGTGATTTGAAAATACATATTTAATTTGGATAGTCTGAAAATTAAATGGAATACAAGCACTTCTTTTGCTTTAAATATTTTTTCAACTGTATTTTTTTGAAATATAGAGATTAAGTTTTGATCCAGATTTACATTGCCACAGTGAGTGTTCAAAACTCATGAGTCAATGCCCACCCACAAATGAAGTTGGCTTAAAAGCCCATTTACTTAAAAATAAGACATTTAGAGAAGATAGGTAGGTGGTTGGTTATTTGCCATCTGTTTTATGAGTTTTTAGGAGATTTTCTTTTCATATGTACCATCTTTGTGGTACAGAAAAATTAAAACTTTGCTTAAAAAATATAAAAGGGAGGATTCTTACTGCAGTCTCTTGACTTTGACCCCAGAACAAAAAAGTGTTGAAGGATTTGCAATGAAATAATAAAAATCAGCAACCCTTAATTTGACCTGACAGCATTCTTCTCAATTTTACAGCCTTGTAGAGAAACAAATAGTGATCTGTATGTATAGATCCCCTCACATTTAGTTAATTTGGTGTATTTTGAGAAAGGCTGAAGAAAAGTGTGGAGTGGGAATCCTTTTCATCTCAAAAAGCTATCCATTGTATATTGCTAACATTGTATATTGCAGTTTCACTTTTCTTTGTCTTAAGGTAATTAATGCATAATAATGCCTGCTATTAGGCAAATACTGCCTGTATTCCCTGGTTTTAATAAGTTGAGCCTTGTGGTAGAGAAGAATTTATTTTAAAACATAAAGTTTTCAGTAAAATAACAATTCAGTGTTGTCATGGATTTGTCACATTTGGCTTCTTCTTGGTAATTAAAGGAACCTTTTGATAAACAAGTGGCTTAATTTTAATGGTCTGTTCTAGGATAAACTTGCTGTTAGAGACTCATTTCTTCTAGTGAATATATTGTGCCCTTATGTTAGAGAGTCCTTATTTCTTCTAGTGAATGTGTTACCTTTGTTGATGTGCCAGGCAACTTTGAGTAAACTCCATGAATGCAAAGACCTCCTTTTGTGTAGTGCCTTGCACTTGGCTGCTGGGCTTGCTGAGAGAGCACAGTTATAGCAACTTGCGAGTTTCCTGGAGTGCCCTATTAAATTCGTATGACCCATAGCATTCATCCCCTACTCTGAACTCACCCTTCTAAAGGTGCAATCTGTAGGAGGCCCAATGCTGTAGAGAAGGTCAGCCCCTCCAACACTAACAGAAGTTGTATCGGAGAATCAGCTCATTAGTGACAGCAAACCAAAGCCCATATTAAAAGCACATCCATGGGTTAATTAAATTAGATTTTTCTTGTTTGCAACAACCTTAGGGTCCATAATAAAAAGAAGAACCTGCAAATGCATTTTCAAAAGTTGTTGCCATACTGCAGAAAGGTACAAACTGGTGCATAAAGAGACATGCTTCAGTTTTTGATTGCAAGAAGGTTTCTGGGCCAGCCAGCCCTCTTAGCCAGTGAGTGACAGGCTGTGGGAGTGCACCAGGAACCATCAAGCATTACAGTTTCTCTCTGTGCAAGGCTTGCACCAGTCATGGATCAGCTGGTGGTGAAATTTACTTGGAACAAATGTAGCACTCCCACTAAGAATGCTCTGTGTCAGTATGAGAAGCATGAATCACTTCACTGACCAGTACATTGAGCTTCTCACCTAACGTCTCACCTCAGCTGTGTCAGCATTTAATGGAGACAGAAAGGTGCCTGGAGACATCCCTCCCATTCCAGCACATTTGACAAAAGCATAAGAACCAGTTCCAGCTTAATCAATCATTCTGTGTTCTTAAAAAAGTTATATGTGATCATACAAATTAAGACTACCAGGATGCAAGTGCACTCAGAATTAAAGCTGCAAAGCTTCGTTCAAATTATTGTGTTTCTAATTATTATGGATGCTTGACTCTGAAACCTTTATAATGTCTTACAATATTTTTACAAGCATGAGATACTTACATTAAACTCACTGTATAGTAAATTTTAATCTATGCCCTTTTAAATAGTATAATTTGGGGGGAGAGAGGGAGGTGTTTTCTCTCAGAGATTTCTTGTAGTACATATTTGGCTTCTAGAGACAGCGTAT